>NC_137508.1:6662500-6960000 GCF_041902795.1 Electrophorus electricus | reverse complement strand
TTCCAAAGATGTGATAAACCACAGTTAATTTATGTTTTAACGGGGGGGGGGGGGGGATCACTTTTTCACACTAGGCCATGTAGGTTTGGGCCATGTAGGTAAATTTTTTTCCCCTTAATAATAAAAACCTTCATCTAAAAAATGCATTTTTGTGTTTACTTGTGTTATCTTTGTCTAATATTTAAATTTGCTTGATGATCTGAAACATTTAAGTGTGACAAACATGCAAAAAAATAAGATATCAGGATGGGGGCAAATACTTTTTCAGACCACTGTGTATATATATATTGCTGCTTCTGCTACTTTGTGGGAGGACAGTGTGCTCACTGCAAGGGTGCTGGGACCATATTTAAGCCTGTCTAGTAAAATAAAAGAAAATGATGTAACACTAAGCCCTGAAGCTCTTTAGAGGAGCCAAAACTGCTCTTAAATGCTGCTCTAAGCTGCAGCAGTGCTGTGTTCATGCCAAACTCTGAAGGAGAAACCTGAACAAGAGGAGTTAACAAGTAAAACCACACAATGTTTATGGCAGAACCAAGTCGGAGCTTTACACCCAGGCATTATTGCTTTAAAAATGAACACAGGCTGAAGGTGATTATTTATAACTATTAATTAACTTAATTAAGATGGGAAGATTTGCTTCCTGTGCCCCCGCTGGAAATTATGACTAACTCTACTGTGCAAATGCAATGTTGTAAATTTCAATGTCAAATCCCCACTACCACTGGGGCAGATATGAGCAGCATGGGAGTGCATACGTGTGTGTGTGAGTGTGTGTGTGTGTAGGTGTGTGTGTGTGTGTGTGAGAGAGAGAGAGAGAGAGAGAGAGAGAGAGAGAGAGAGAGAGAGAGAGAGAGAGAGAGAGAGAGAGAGAGAGAGAGAAAGAAAGAGTATAAAATAAGAAAATGTGGAGACTGAATGTACAGTTTGTGCATTTTATCTTAGGCACACTGTCCCAGCTTCTGTGATTAATATATCCCAACAGGTTTTGACATTTTTTACATTTCCATGTTCTGAGAGCAAAATAAAAAAAAATAGGTAACCCTACTGCAGAAATGTGAAGGAGAGAAAGGTTTTGTAAAGGACCAGGTCAAAGAACCCATTAATAAGGATGCCCACCTTGATTACAGAAAGCCCATCTGCAAACAGGGCCTGCAGGGTTGCTGAGCTGCTGGAAGACTCTCCCTCCCTTGGTGGAGTTTTCCATTCTCATCCCTCGCTTCTGTGACTGCAAATGGGACAGCAACCAAGGGGTCTGCACTACAAGCTGCAGATTAAAGGATTACCATTAATTAGATGTCAGAGAGAGAAAGCGGCTTTGCCTGTCCTGGCCATGATACAATATCTCCTAATCTGCTGTGCTCCTGGATAAAAAGAAATCAGTTCATTGACAGAAGAAAAGAGCAAATGAATATGAGAATGAGGGAGGGAGGGAGGGAGTCTGGCAGAGGAGATGAAAAGAAAGGGAGCTGGACATATAGATAGAGATGGTGAAAGAAGCAATATAAGGTTACACGGAATCTGTAGGACATGCTATGACTCAAAAAGGACATTGAGTCATTTCTATGGTAACAGAGGGAGAAGGAGAGAGGTGGATAATAACAGGGATGAAGGGATGTCGGGGTAGAATGGAAGAGACAGGGAGGTAATAATGAGGGGATATGAGGAGAAAGAGAGAGGGAAGAGAAGTGGGGTGAAGTACCCGGGGCAAAAAAGCACATCGGGGAGAGACAATGCGACAGCACTGATTGAGATGTAACCCAGAAACGAAGCCACAGGCACGCGTATGAACACATACTTACAAATGGATCATGCGCTGGCAGACACTGACCTGGAGTGAATCAACAGCCTGAAGCCTTCTGAATCCTGCCCTTACTTTTACATGCACCATGGATGGGTATTTTTTCTGCCTCCAGCCCACATTGTACCATGACATTCCAAGGCCCTGAAATGTGAAGTGCACTATTTACAAAAGCATTAGACAAGGCAGCACTGTGTAGACTGCCCAGTTTGATGAATACTGCCATAAGAAATCTGTGTCATACATAATTGAAAGGAAGAACTCGAAAATGGCAGCTGTGTCACTTGATTGGCAGGTCGTGGGGTGGGTGTTGATAAGGCCTGTCTCTAATGGATGTCCTGACCTGGCCTGTAGAGCTGGTTTACCAGATGCTGCTAAATCAGGAAAGTCACTGTGTTCCTCCCAGGGCAAAAAACCCCCAAACAAAACAAAAAGGTCTTCATGAATTCCCCATTCTCACCATGACAGGCATTACAGACAAGCCAGAAGGCAAGGTCAGCTAACATGCTCTAGCCTGACCAGAGAGACATAGGGAACAGTATCAACACTGTACATAAAATGTGAGGGCAAAATCATTTATGTGACGTGTCACTGAGAACAATAGCAACTCTAGTTGGTTTTTTATCAAGAGGAGAGAACTGGCTGTCTGCTTGGGCATACTGGGGGAGGGGGGTGTCTCTGCATCTACATCGGTACCCGCAGACACAGGACCCAATGCCACTGTAGGCTTGGTACCCATTGCTGGTCTGTTTAAGCCTGGGCCAGTGAAGCTGTGCTGCATGGTTTTGTCTTCCGAACTTTATGAACATCCACATGGGTTTTATCACATCTATGTTAAGGAAAGCCAAGGATGTGGAATGAAAATATCTGCATACATGCATTTAGGAAAGAATGACATGTTTTTTATGTTGTCATGTGCAGGAACTGGTGGGGGGGGGGGGGGGGGGGGACAGGTGAGGAGTATGGGGTGGAAGAAGGGCTTCCCCCGAGTCCCCTCTTGCTTGGGACACTAATTACTTTGGGGACTCTGAGATTTCTGTGGATTTAAAAAAAAAGAAGAAAAAAAAGAGTTTCCAATTTACCTTGCCACTTGATGTTCACTTCCATTTGAGCAGCGATCTGACGTTTAGAAAGCAAATACACACCAAGTGTGCCTTAGCCTTCTCTGATAAAAGTGAAATGTTATTAGAACGCTGTCTGCTGCAGGCTTTATCCCCTGGCCGTGTGTATAAGGTAATAATCTCCTGGACAAACACACTGCCCCCCCCCCCCCCCCCCCCCCCCGAAACACATACACACACACATACATAAATTTTCCACATATTGTCATGTTGTCTGAAAAGAGCCCCTCCCAGAGAACTCACAAAGTCACCCTGGCTTGTAAGAATTCAGAACAAATGTGACATTTGCAAAATGTATTGCCTAAAAAAAAATAAATTACTTATGAAAGTTTAAAAGAGGCCCAGAGGTTTTGGATGTTGATGAAGCCATATTTCAGACATTTTAACAGGGCAGAACATGGACATTTATTGAGAGCAGTGAAAGAACAATGATGTGTTTATGGTTGAAGTCATGTCCTACAGTGTCCAGTGCACTGCTCAAGCGCATAACACGACTGAGAAAATTCCTTATGTCCCTCTGGCATAGCACATAAAAGATTTCTAACAACTCTCATATGTCTTGAACTATGTACTCCGTAAAATGCCATACATGCATACAACACAAATTAATTAAACTTCACAGTAGTTTTGAGGCAAACAAAGGGTTGACAAACATAAGCACAATGTCTCCCAGTGAACAGAGAGCTCAGCTGTGTGTTTTTTACTTATTGAATTCTCATGTAAACGAGAATTGTAGTGCACAAGATCTCTCAGCTGCGATTTGTTGATGTATAGGAAAAAAGATGCTGATAATCCTCCTACTGAAATGTGGGTCATATCAGTGGAATGCATACAGCACTCTCTGCTAATGAGGGACACCTAACAAATGACAAAAATGATGAGGCACAAGTGCTACAGTGTTAATTACTTTTCAGACACTTGAATTTAGATAAGGCATTATAATGAACAATGAACTAAGGAAGCAAAAGCCACACTATGAGCCTTGCTAGATGCACTGTGGTGATTTTAGTAAATGCTTAATGACATGGCTGATTATGAACTGAAGGTTTTTTGTTTGTTTGTTTGTTTTTGTTTGTTTGTTTGTTTGTGAGTAAGTGTGTAAGTAAATTTTTTACACCCTTGTTCATAGTTGAATCTTGAATGTTCAGAGAGGAGCCCCCATGCTTTATCAGTGCCCTGTCAGTAAAAGCAAGACCTATGCTAATGCAAGGTATGGATTTGCATATCAGTAGAAATAAGGATCAGTACTCATATGACTATGCAAATGTCTTAAGAATTATAAAGCATGTGAAGCTCATACATCTGTATTTAATGGGTTAAGAGTCACCTTATTCGAAGGTCAAATGAGACATATATCTTAGCATCTTAGTTATAGTAGTGCTAGAGCGCGAGCATTAGTTATATTCCTGTGCGTGACATGAAACACTTTAAAAGCAGCTACCACCTACATACACAAACCATTGACCAATGAGATGAGACTTGATGAAGCGCAGGGCCATCTGACTCTTTCCTCCTCGTCCTTTCTTCTCTCTGACTCTTGTATTTTCTGCCATTTTACTGACTTTAACAGGGAGGATATTTTCATTTAGCCCCAGTGAGAGACTCAGTAAATCTGCGGTTTTATGGCCACCTAGCTGCCCACAGGCCCCACTTAGGCAAGGCATAGGCCTACTGGGTTCAGGAGGGTGCTGAAAGTCACAAAGTCACAGACAAAAGTTGCAAAGCTCAGTGCAAATTTAATTCTGACTACATTTTGAATGTAACTGTGTGTGTTTTCTAGACGGAGTGGTGGGTGGGAAGGTGGGGCATCATTCAGTGACAGAGGCTCAGGTTAACAGGTGAAGGCATTAATAGCATGGATTTCCACTTTAATTGACCACTCAGTAGGCGTGATGTCAGCCCTGTCTGCTCCCATGGGTTGTGGATGGGGTTTAATTGTGTCATGCATGTATGTTACAGTATGTGTGTGTGGGGGGGGAGGTGCTGAACTGATAGAGGAAGACCTTTGAGCATGGAAAGATGGAGAAGACAATCAATATAGCTGCGGAAGGTGTGGGAGAGAGCTACAGTGTAATTAAAGAGCAATAGTGCAGGAGCAATGCAGAGTGCTGACCAGGGACTGTGCATGTGTGTGTGCCTGTTTGTGCATGTTTGGTACCATGTTCGCAAAATTTTGTTTTTACTTCTTCTTTATGGCATGTCCACCTAATTTCAAAAACAGCATATATTTAAAAAAAAACATGTCAGTCTTTTCCCATCTCCTGGTTTAGATCATGCAAGATTTTGTCTACAGATACCAAATTGGGATAAGTCGAGTGGGGTTTCCCTCGCTTTTCCAATATTCCTCCAAATAAGTTAAGAGCCCTACAGTGCACTGCAAAAATGCATATTGATTTATTGAAGCAGTTAAGCTGTACTATCATTGTGGGTCTAAAGTGCTGAAAGAATGCAAAATGAGATTGATTTATGACCGTGTAGTTTCTGAGAATTTCTGAGAATCACTGGTCAAATGCTCTGCCTTCCTTCATGCTAATGACTAGCGAAAAAAAAACTCTTCATAATGATGACAATGGCATGCCACATGCAACAAAGTAGCAATGGGTGAACTATGCAATACATGCAGTTGTGGCTATTATAAAGACATATGGGAGGTTCAGGTGCCCTTTGGTGCATTGTACCAGGAAAGGGTGTATTTTTAATTTCATAATGCAAGATGATATCTATTGGCAGCTTGTTGGCAGAGGGTGCTTTAGGCAGCCAGTCAGGATCTCCATTTATGGGTCGCACGCTGCCAGTAAACCCCGCCAAAGTGCAGCTATCGCTCATTAGAAAGACACGTCCCGGAAGGGCTCCGGTACAATGCTGCCATTTGATGGTGGTGACAGCATAATCGCACACAGTGACAGCCTTGCACCGTGCCGATGACAATACAGCTGAGAGGTCAGTGCGGTCACCGCGGAGACAGCGTACAGGGGAACTTAAGCACTGAGTATGTCAGGAGGGAGCCATAGGAAAAGTCAGCAGGGGAGCGAGGAGAGATAGTTCCAAAAGAGGAGGGAATCTGGCTGGCCACTATCAAGGTACAAGGCTCACGCGATCTCCCACAGCGAGGGAAGAGGAAGTGATGGAGCTTGCGGTGCATCTAAAAGGCATTTAAGAGAGGGAGTTAGGCCATTTAAATGGAGTGCACCCTAAGCGAATGTAAACAGCACAGTGAGTGGACTCCCAGCACAGCTGGGGAGGAGTAAACAAGGATAAATCAAAAGAAGCTCATTTAAAAAAAATAAAGCCCGCTTCTCAACTGACTCAGGCCTGTAAAGGAGCCTGCAGTAATCAAGCCTCCGGAGGACAGCCTGGAGGAAGAGCAGAATCCAAGTCAATACAGGTCATCATCTATATCCTGAGGCAATGGCCTCCTCATTCTCCCAAAACCACATTTCCTTGAGCCTAAACTTCCGCTTCTTCTCAAGTGCAGAGGAGTAAAAATACATACTCATGCCATCATCTTTTTTTTTCACTCTCCTCCTGTTCCAATCACTATTTTGCTCTCTTTCACACACACACACACACACACACACACACACACACACACACACACACACACACACACACACACACAAAAACACACATACACACTAATGCACACATTTTTCAAGAACCTTCCTTTCATCCAAAATCACTCTGTACAAATGTAATCATATTTTGTCAATTACAGATTCTCTTTATCACTCACAGACTTTATCCTTCGCATGCTCGCATGCGCGCGCACACACACACACACACACACACACACACACACACACACACACACGGAGTGGATGTGCTCCCTCATGCCCTTTGAAGCTGTGCCTTTGAGCAACTCAGGCAGTGCTGCAGGTGTGGCAGGGGCCTATCGGTTCCAGGCAGGGCGTCCGAATTACACACATGCACTAGATTAAAACAGCACAACTGTCTGCTGGGAATTTGACCAATTATCAGCTCTCGTCTTTGGGGGTATGCGAGAGGAGGATAAAGCTAGAATGGGCAGGGAATTGCCAAAAAGACCACACCCCCACCTAGTTCTGCTCCTTCTTATGTCCATCTCATGTCCAGAGCTCTGCCACACAGAGATAAATATTGCATGCTGAGGGCTCAGCTGAAATACAAGGAATACTAGCATTCTGAATTATCACTGACAAGCTTGAGAGCTTGTCACATTGTTCTGACATTTTCTGCAACTAGCTTAAGCATGCACGTTTTGTTTTGGAACCTTTTTAAAAGGTAATTGTTTGCTTTCAGGCAGCTTTAGAGAATGTGGCCTCTTTTGTTGCAGAGAGGGTGGCGGCAAATTCAAGAGCTCTTCTGAGGGCTGGCAAGAGCCAGAGAAAGCGAGTGTAATGAGAGCACTCAAACGCCATATGCTGCTCTCTGCACCTCCGCTCCCAAGGTTGCTTTTTATTTCACTCCCCTCTCTCATGTCCTCACCCCACCACAAGAATCCTTTTTTTTCTACATGTCACTGGGAGTCTTTGACAAAGGCAGACCAAAGTGACCCCATAACGGACTCCATCCCCACCGTTACTGGCCAAACAAGTGCTAGCCACAGACCTTGAACGTGACTCTAAGCGGGGTGCTCCCAATCCTCCGTTCCACTCTTAATTCCCACTTTCTTCCATATGCCCCAGAACTCCTTCATGCTTCAGAGTGCACCCTTCCAGGTCAGCAGGCCTCCGCAAAGGTGGGGCATGGGGCAAAGCTGTGGCTGGCAGCCTCAGGGGTCTGCATTGCAATTTTCAGAGCGTCAACACCTTTCCTGGCACACTGGAACTGGAACAATAAGGTGAGAACACCAGGACTGATGGTGCGAGGCATCAAAGGGGCTTCCTGGGCCCAAGGGCTGTCCTCCGGCCACAACCTTGAGCTGATTGTACACATGAGCCCATGCTCCCGCTGGACAATTGGTGATTAAAACTAAAGTATGTAGGAAGTCGCTGGTCCAAAGTCACATCCATTACACCAGGAATCGAAAGAAGCAGAGCAGCATTGCTAAAGCTGAGCAGAGTAGCTGTGTTGAGAACAAATCTTTAGAGGTGCTTCTCCCTTCATGCTCCATGGCTCCTGTTCAGATGGGCTGCAGTATTTGAAAGCTATTGACATCATTGTTGGATCAATGCAACTACAAAGTGCTGAATTAGAGACACCCAAAAGAAGGTTAGACTGAATGCATTCACCATGGTGATGGCTTAAAAAGGTATTAAAGCTCAAGTGTGCCTAGCTCCTCAATTGATGTCCCAAGCAATGACATGTCTGTTTTTGAAAACATGACGCATCCAGCACTTGGACACTGTGCTGGCTGCTGTGTAGCAGTACCACTCATGTGAATGTAGATGGTACTTGTTAGTTTATTCAAGCAATTAGGAATCTAGCAGGTCTATTACAGCGAGCATAGATACATTGTCTGTGTACGCTAGTGGTTAAATCTTCACACTTATACAGCCCTCCATGTCACAAAGTTTGAGCTCTACTCCAGGTGAGACCTGTTGTGCATTCACGCCATCAGGCTTCCCATCCTACACCCACCATCACTGCCTTCACACCCTCCTAATAGAGAGTGAGCTGTCAATTATGAGGTCTATGAGGTGATGGATCTTTAACATGCTCAGGCAGTTTGGTTTTTTGTCTCCTGTAAATGGAAGCCACTGTGGAATCCACGGTAACTGGACGCTTGGCCAGTTCATAGCTCATTTGAACAGCTTGGAGATTAGCATTGCAGTCGCTCATAAAAGCATGAAAAGTCAAATTCAATATGCAAGTCAATTTCAATATGCACTGCCCTCATACGTGGTTTCAGCTCAGGCAGTAAGAGTGTATGTATACATCACCTGCTGTGCTCTGCTGAGACCTGAAAACAAGTAAGCAAAGTGAAATACCCACTGAAGAATAAAATGTTGAGTGAATCCTATTTCACATGCAAAACTCCTCATCTCCATACATACCATGCATGTGACATTTAAAAGCAAATTAAGAGCACAGAGGCTTGGATGTGTCACGGCCCTTGGATTGAATGACATAAACTAGGTAAATGTGCTCATGCAAATCTTTTTAGCAGCCGTACAGCCAGCTGATGTTCCTCACTCCCTTCCCCTCTTACATATACACATCCCAATTCATCACAATTTTAAAAAGAAGTGATTAGGGAAAGGAGAAATAAGTGAAGACTATATGGGTTACTGTGGGTTACTGATGTGTAGACATCAATAACTAAAAGTCAGTTCTGTGTATGTGAGGTGTCCTTGGAAACCACTTTTTTACATCTCAATTAAAACACAAGCCCACGGGCTTCCTCACACTGTTCTACCTTTATTGTTGTAGTTCTCATCTGTCCAATTAAACCACATCCCTGACAATGCAGTCAGACAGCTTATCCCTTAACACACACTGACACACTTAAACACAACCACCCACATATATACACTCAAATACACACACATACATTATCCCCATACAGCTCCTATCAGGTGTAGAGCAGGCACCTGGGACCCCTTCTGAGACAATCAGAGGCTATTGCTGTGTTATTATTAGAGTTTTTAATGACTGTGTTTGCTGGGCATCGTTAGTTGACTGTATGATGGATCCTGAGGGAAGGGTGGGGCTGAAGCTGAAAGTCTCCTGGAAAAGCAGCACTGCCTCTCAGGAACATTTTAGTAAATGCAACTGCCTCCAATGTGGCAGTGACATTTGGCTTCATCAGTTATATAATGGTATTACAATGTTAGTATTATATCCATCAAGTCAAGCCAATTAAAAAATTCCATTTATTGATGACTAGCCTTCTCAATAACACATGTAACATGTAACTGTGCAACAAATTGCCCCATTGGGGATAATAAAGATTATCTTGACCTTGAGCCTGACCTTGACCATAACACCACAAGAATAAAGAAGCAGGAAATGTTTTTAAATTGCTTATAAAGTTGCTAATAATTTGCTGTGGTCAATGGTCAGTAGGAATAGAGCATGGTGTAATGTGATTATCAGTTCCATCTGCCCAACAGTTATTGGACAGAGTGATTTACTGATTGTTAGTGAGCTACTTTTCTTTCTAATGCCCCCAACACCTACATACACTCATACAATGCAGACAATGACAGACGAAAATAGGAAGAACACAAACTCTTACCTCCCACATTTATATTTCCATCTAATTTATCATTTGTAAGACCATTCCCAACATTCTTCCTATATTTTAGACTCCACGTTGCATACCAAAAAGCACTTATTAAACATGAAATTAGTTTTTAAAGCAAACACATCATACAACTTCTGTTTTCATGCAATACAATTTATCTAGATCAGACAACTTTTACTAACCTCGTTCTTTGTCACTGAGACAGTATGTACACGCTGACACTAAAACCTGGTCTTCTCCTAAAGAAGCTATTCTGAATGTAGAGGGTGAATATTGTCCTGACATCAGACTTACCTGACATTGCTTCTTCCAATTCAATAATTTCAATTAATTTGCTATTATAGTCTGTGCATTTGATTAGAAAGTGTTTTAATGAGTTTAATTCTGCCGTGTCTTTTGGCCACGGTGTAGAGGATGGCAGCATCCAATCACTCTTCAGCATCCAGACAGAGAAGCATAATTAAAACAACATTGGTCTGAACAGACAATGCTGCAAGCTGCCCCTTGAGACCTGGATCACTCTGCAAAGACAGCAGGAAAACAGAGAGAGCGAGAGCGAGAGAGAGAGAGAGAGAGAGAGAGAGAGAGAGAGAGAGAAAGAGAGAGAGAGAGAGAGAGAGAGAGAGAGAGAGAGAGAGAGAGAGAGAGAGAGGAAAATAAAAGTCTGAAGGGAAGCGAAATAATGCCAAGGAGCCTGACCATAAGGCGTGTCACTGAGGATGTAACAGAAGGTAATGGGGATATGTCCATAATTGAGTTAAAAAGTGATTAATATGATTCATATTGCTAGACTTCATTGTGACTCCCATGTATGACTCTTTTGAGCCATTACATCCATTCCCAACGGAAGGGGGACCATATTCATCTCAGCGTGCAGTCCTGCCAGCACTCTTGGTAATGTAGCATACGGGAGTGGGTGGCAGCGATGGATTGCAAATGCGGGCACATTAATCATATGCATGTGCTGGTTCAAAGCACTTTTTTGGTGCCTCCACCATGCTGTATATCAGCTCTGGAAAACTGCTGGTAGAATGTGGTAGAACAGTAAGATAAGGCTCTCATGTGGGAGGATATCAGTAGACAAAGCAGATACACCTAAAAGAGAAGCAATGATCATGCTGTTTGTTCGGAAATGAAGTTAGAAGTTGAGACAGCTTCAGTACTAATTTATATGGAAACATCACCTTATTCCATATATTTATTTTCTTATGTTAAAACTTATGTTAATAATGCCATGATAAGCTCTTTTTTAATGTGGATATCACTTTCCTTAATTGCTGAAGAGGAGTCAGTTGGTATATCACTATGGATGCATTTCTTCTGATGAGGTGTTTGAAAGTAAGACAGGGAGAGAGAGAAAGGAAAGGAGATCCTGTTCTGATAGACAATTCTGCGGATTTCATAGAGAGGTAAAATGGGAGCGTTTTAACCTCAGATGACTGTGAACCCTTATTGGATGGAGGAGTTTGGATTCAATTTTATTCAGTCTTGGAGAGCTCTTAATCATTTTCACCCTCTTTTCCTTGTCTCTCTCTTCTGATACATTCATTATTCATCCCCTCATCTCCACACTGGTCCCACAGGATGGACAGCCTGGGTAAAATCACTCCTCATAAACGTTTCGTTATTTCTCCCTCGGTGCCCAGCTTCTCTTTGTCCAAGAAGAAAGAGGGACTCTCAGACAACTGTGGAGAGAAAAAGAGACATAGCCAGGATGAGGCTGATGAGAGTCCTTCATTAGAAGTAGGCCAGGGTTCTCCTTTCCTTTAATTTTACTGTCCCCCTCCCCACTCCTTGCTTCCTTGTTTGATAAGATATGTTCAGAGACAAAACCAAGGGGAGAGGATATGGTCTGCTCCCCAAAACCGTGTCGAAGTTTGTCATATTAATGTTGAATATAGCTGTGCAGAGGATGAGAGAGTGTTCATTATGGCTCGCCTGAACCATATGCATGTCTGAACAGAGAAACAGCAAGGATGATAAAAGGATAGCCTCTTCGGTCTGCTCCGTTATTCTAAAGTGGAGAAGTGCAATTAACTGCCTACGAGCTTGTTGCTTCATTAGATACGTATTTTCCCATCGCTCTTATAGGCAGTTTTTAGAACAAGGTTAGCTTACCACACCTTGATATATACATTTCCACGCAAATGTACTAAATATTCATTAGTGTGTGTCATATTGCATGTGCAGCACATGAGACTTTTGTAATGAACTAAAAGTAAAAAGTAAAACTAAGAATACTGAAGACAAAAACATTTGGATATACTAAAACAAAAACAAAAAATGTGTCATGCACTGAGCCAAAACTAAAATATAAATCTTTCCAAACAACAGAACTGTTATGGTTTTTTTTTTATTGTAAGTAAGCATCAATCCTCAAAACAGTCAGGTTTTGATTACAAAAAAAATCTGATATTTTACTATAAAATGAAATTATTTAGAAATAAAATTAAAATATATCTGTATTATATATTATTGATATTTATTTTATTGATTTCCTTCTTTTAATGAGCAAAAGTTATATGTAGCAAGAGCCTTGTACCATACACCATTAGAAATTATAGTATAAAACAAGCCGGTATTTCATGATCAACCTTCTACTAAATACTTCACCAAACCAGGAAGTGTAAGAAAGAAAAAACACAAATAGACTGTTACAAACAGGGTCTGGCATAATTTACCTTGTAGCACCACTCATTAGTGTCTAAGATTGAGCAATGATGTAAGATTTTCCCATTTTTTTAAACAGCATCTTTTTAAAAATCTCAGGGCTGAGGTGAGGCATTCCATTTCATATATTTTACTTTCAGTGTTTTACCATTGTTCTGCACTTGGCAGATGGTCCGTATGCAACCATAATAGCCTATTTGCTGGCCGCTAAAAAGATCTGCACCAATTTTAATATATTTCTAAACCAAAAAGTAAATATAACTTAGAAATCCTTCCTGCAAACTACAGTAATTTCAGAGTAAAACACTTAAATAATACAAAATAATACAGAAAAAAACTACACCAAAAATCAACACTATACAAGCCTGCTGGTTGACACACATATAATGAGCACCAGAACTGTAACAGGTTCTGACATAATTAGTGTTGAATACATAATGTGTCACCAGTTAGCATACAGGTACAAGTAATGCAGGCTTCATTCCCATCTCTTCCATTCCCTTCATGCACACGGCAAATGCCTGGGAATCGCTTGCCATTATGTGGGGATGGCAGCTTTTTCAGGATAGTCCGAGAAAGCTAACCTGCCTTTTGGAGCCCTTCACAGCTACTGCAGAGCCTCCGCGGAAAGCAGCAAGCCCTTCTCAGGCACGTGCAGCAAACTCACCACACCACTCTGCAAAGCCCTCTAGAGGGGGATGCACCCAGCCCCACACACCCACTCCTGTCCAATAGCGCTAGGAAAGGCTGTGAGAGGAAGGTGTGCAGGATCTCTATGAGCCCCACATGCCCGAGCTGAGATCTCTTCACATTACCACTGCCTGGGCATCCAGTAAGGCAACAATTCCTAAAACCAAATTTCTCAATGTGTCTTTGGCTAGAACTCACAGTTAACTACCACCCCCACAAACCCACCATAACTCTGTAAATGTAAAGATATTTTTGAAATGTCTTCATTTATTTAACCTAAATTTCAGCCATCCATTTGCAGTGTATATTGCCTGTTATGCATTAATGTTTAATGTGTGTTTGTACTGGTTAATGTTTAATGTCTTAGTATTGGTTCCAGTATTTGCACTGCTAAATGTTTGTTCCAGTAGTACCTTTATTATTGTCAATTGCTTGACACTCTTTATTGTATGTTAAAGTTTAATTACTGTACATATCTAATGTACATAAGAGCGTAACTCAGGAAAAGTCCAATTCGGGCATACAAATGTGTGCAATGATTATGAAAAACAGTGAACTTTTAAAGTGAACTTGAGTTTCTCTCAGAGCTGATGACTTGTAGTGTCATCCTATAGCGGTGACCCTCTCTGCCCCCTGGGGCTGCAGGCAGATGAGCGATGGTTCATTAAGGCAGGCGTCCTGGCGCAGGGCTGAGAGTACGGACTATGCTGGGGAAGGATCGATGAGCCAGGGTAATTAAAGAGCAGATTGGGGGAGGGAGGGAACCAGTGCCGGTAAATAGAGAGCCATGTCAGGAGGTCTATTGCCACACTGACTTCTGCACATTGTCACTAGGAATGCTTTAACTTTGAAGAAGGACACACACAAACACACACATGTGGATACACACACACACACACACACACACACACACACACACACACACATATATATATATATATATATATATATATATATATATATATATATATATATATATAATATTTTTATAACTGTGTAAAGAATTCATAGTAAATTCATTTGGTGATGCCTTTGCTTGCATTTTATCTGTCCACAGATTGGATTCATGAACCTATAAACATTATACTGTTAAGGCAACAAGAATTTCTTTGGTGCTCACTGATCATCCTACAAATAAAACAGTGGCTAATACTATACTTAAATACATCAGAATCCTCCTGGATGATGCAGAGACCGCATCCCTTTTTAAGGATCCTCCACTAATCTCCGGCAGATTAGCCAAAAACATCTAAAATGTGCTTTTCAAGTGAGTAATACATGTCCAGTCAAATAATGCCCATTCCTACTCATGCATTATTAAGTTGCAAGAGATGTAATCAACTTTACACTGGAGAAACCCAGAGAAAGCTTGCTGATAATTTTGTTGGAACACCTTAGGATAATCAGAATTAAGGACTAATTTTTTTCAGTGACAAGACATTTTAATGCTAAAGGACATTGCATTAATGACATATCTGATCTACACTTTTGAAATGTTAGATCAACATGGAATGAATGATATGATTTAAACATCTATTGTTATGAATATAAACTGGTTTCACATCCTAGAACATCAGAAGCACTTTGCCTGCACAGCTGATGAAGGACCTCTGTCCAAAATGTACTGTTTCTCAATTTTTTTCCTGTACATTTTTATTGCATTTCACTTCTTCTTTTATATATACTGCAGCAACAACCAGCATAACTGAAACCGGTGAACTAGTATATGTTGCATGCTTGAGACCTTAGGCTACAAAACACAAGTCCACTGTCCCCCTCGGAAACAAAAGCTGGAAACCAAGATAAAGACAGCTCGGCATAAGTGAGGCTCTGGAGTCTGACAAACAAAGGCTGCAAAGATACTCAAAAGATGCAGCAGCCAAACGAGTAAATGTTCTCTTTGCCAATGAACTATCCAAAGTATACTTGGTTACCATGGAAGCAGAGGAGGTGCCATGGCAGGATAAGCCTCTCCATGGAATGTACCACTGACAGATAGCAGTGGTGACTGACATAGTCCTACCAATGGCTGGAAAAGGCTGGATTGTAGGACAGCACACCATGGCATCACAAGATCAAGCAATAGATCGATCAAAACAAAGGTGCCTCTGAGACAATACAGCACCTAGTAGCAGGATTCAAGATTTCTGGCAAGGAAAGCATACATAGCCAAGTGGCAGGAATTATACAGAGGAACATACACAAGGTATATATGAACATATACAAGGTATATGAACCCACAGAGAGTGGTGGAGAAGGATAAAGGCCTGTAGGATCTCCTAATCCAAACAAATAAACAAGTAGTGATGAACCACAAGAAGTAAATAGATAATATGCAGAAAACAGCCAATTTAATCAAATAGAAATGTCCAAAAGAAAGAATATAAGAAGCTAGAAAAAGGTCAGAGACTGAAACAACAAATAAAGACAATGTGGAAAGTTAACACCAAAGTTGGTCCAGGGACACTTGGGGGAGTGGCTCCTACAGATCCCAGGAATGACAACATCAATCATAGTCAAGAAGAGCGTAATCCTAGGAACAGCGAAAATACTGCACACAGACCTCTGAAAAAAAGTCAGAGTGTGACCACCCAGTCAAAAGGTGAGACAGGAATTTTTATATGGTTTAACCCAGAAGGAATTTTGACTTTTGTTAAAAAATATCCACCAGTTGTTGGTAACAAAGGATCTTAGTAAAACAGTTCAAATTCAAACTATTTTCCACAGTGCTCAACGCAGAGTCCACATACTCAGTCACTTCTTTTCAAGCTGGTAAAAGATAAGACATAAAGGCAGTAGTTCCACATATTGCCTGATCAGAAGTGAAAATGTAATATTCTGTGCTGAACGTAATGCCAAACTCATGAGCATTTAATAAGATAAATATTAGCTGTGCTGGTTGCAGACAGGTTCCACATTGATTTCATAGCATTTTCTTCAATTTCAACAAACCCTTCTACTACAGTTAGCCTCATCCCTTAATCCAGTCTGTCTGCAGGTTCACCTTTCTTAGCAGTACTGGAGTGCTTACATGTTGGAGCAAAGCAATGCATTTTGAATCAGAATCTAAAACTCATCATTATTGTTTGTGTGCAAATAAGCAATATTGTAAGTTTCTCTCATTCGATGGATTTGACCTTTTGTGATTTTCCTGGCTTCTGTCTTTGCAAAGGAACTATTCCAATAAGGACAAAGATGAGGAGGCAAATATGCACCGAAATAAATTTTATTCCATGCACTATATGTCTATTATACTAGCACAAATATTCTTCCCTCTTAACCATTACATTTTTTGACAATAGATTTAATCCAGGATTTAAGAAAACCAATTTGACATAATCTAGGTATTACATAAGAACCAAAGAAAGGGTGATAGTTAGATCTTTAAATCTTTTTTCACTTATAATGAGGAGAAAATATTACCAAAATGGGCTGTTAGATTCCTCTGAATTAATTCATTACAACTTACAAAATTAGTATGCTAACATATAATTACACTGACAGACACATTTGCATTTGTAAGACATCAATCTAACACACGGTGTTGCTAGGAGTGACAGTTAACCACTTCATACAAGATTTATACACCGTGTGATGTCAAATGTTATAAAAGGTAATGGCACTTAAAAAATAATAAGTACTGTATTGCTACCTAACAACAACACAGTATACTGTTAAACCCTCTAAACCAATATAGCAGAATTTGTGGAAGGTTTATATAAAGGAAATGACAAGGGCATTATACTTCAGTAGGATGTACTGACTACAGGGGTTTTATACTGCATGCGACACTGCAGTAGTAAAATGTCAATTATATTGTCCTTAATGTGCTGCTTTAGGCACTACAGCATGAGTTCAACAGAGGAGCACACCAATGCCTTATGGATTTAGTAGCAACACCTAAAAAAAATCAGGAAACATGATGCTACAGATCTACTCTGGAATAACATTTCTCTTCCCGTTTGAGAAGAAAACCAGCAGAATTCCGATTTCTCCATATGCATTTTTGCATAGCTCTCCTGTAATTCCAATGTATTCAGTCAGCCTTAAAGTTCCAGACCCAGAAGACAGAGAATATAGGGAGCAAAGTCAATTCATTTGAATTTAATGAGATATGGTACAGATTGTTTTTCTGGATTGCAAATGCGGTGTTAAATTAAATCACCCTGTGTACTGTGTGTTTGCAACTCCTGCACTAAGAAAGAATGTGTTGTGAAACATTACTGCGCTGCCACCTCTGCCTATTATAGCTGGGATATAAAGACATTCAGGGCTTTATGCTTCCATCACAGTTTCAGTGAATTTAAACATTAGCTAAACAGATTAAGGTGCACATTGGTCAGTAGAAGGGTAGGTTCTATGTTTAGGCCTTAGAATCAACAAATGGCAAAGATGGAACTAAATTCCTAAGATATTAATCCCAAAAAAATCTGGTAATATTAGATCTGACTAAGAGATGTTTCCACTTTATTGCATTGATTTTTCTTCCTCAGATGAAAACCATATGTTGGACTTTATACTCCCTGGTCCCCTATCCACTGATTAATTAATTTAATGATTTGTTTGGGTTTTAGTCTAACAATGGGAGAGAGTAAGAGAGAGGAACAATAGGTGCAGGAGGACGGTGAAGAAGACTGGAGATGGGGAGTGGGGGAAGGATCACGCCCTCGTCAGAGAGACTCTGATTACTAAATACAGCTGTACTGATGAGATGCAAAGTGCAGCTAGACACATGCAGCTCTTCCTGACACTAGACAGCAGAGGCACTCAAGTGAAGTAACACATGCTTACCTTTAACAAAAACCCAGAGCACGTTTATACAGGCATCAATGGAGAGGCCCGCTCCAAGCTAGAATCAAAAGGCCACGAGCATTCAATATGCCTGTGAGGAAAATAAATCTAATAGATGGAGATGGAGGACACTGCGGAAAAAGTTATCTACAGTAAACAAGACATCCTAGCATCTTACTGGAGACGCTGCCATGCGCATAATCTCTATTGAGACGTGCTGTCACACTGACAGAGAGAAAAACTGAAGCGATTGATCTGATCCGCTCTCATTAAAAGCAGAGCGGCAGATTTCCTCCAGGCTGTCGTCCCCCCAGCACAGCACAGGCCAGTCATTACAGTCTGAGCTGCAAACAGAAAAAAATATATTAAAAGCTTAGCGGCATCGTAAGCACAGTGGGCTATGGCTCTATTGCACTGCTGGGAGGTCAGGCTGTGTACTACAAAGAGCATTAAGCTTCATTGCTGCGTTTCCTTTTCTGCATAGCTGGCGTCGACATGAAGCCGTGCGAGAAATTCAATGTGGTACAAGCCATGAAATCCACTCCTCGCTACATGAATAAATAAACAGACAGACGGCATTCTCACACCGAGACAATGGTCAGCTTGCACAGTTCTCCTTGTAGAAATGCATTCTGAAAACAGATGAATTAGAAAGATTTATCACCTTAGTGGAACCACTTAATGCTATTTTGTGTTGGTATATGCTCCTAATGCTGTCATCTGTATGTCTGTCTCTCTCTCTCTTTCTCTCTCTCTCTCTCTCTCTCTCTCTCTGTCTCTCTCTCACTCTCTCTCTCTCTCTCTCTAACTCTCTTTCTCATTCTCTCATTCTTTTTCTCTATCTCTGCCTCTCCCCAAAAAGGCCTTCAGGAGCTCACATTCTACAATGTATAGGTAAAAACAACTTCTCATCTAATGTCAGCACAGCAGTGACCTGAATGAGTTTTCTGTAGCTCCTGTATCTCACCATCAGTGAGCATGCTTTCAACATTCTTTTCAGAGACTAGAAGGTTAGGGAAGTTCCCAAGCCTGACCTGGTCTCATTATCTATCCTAAAACAATGTTGTGATCAACTGGCATTAGTCTTCATGGATAACAGATTTTTGGACATCTGTTGTGCCCCTACATGCTTCATGTCCTGTATTGTATCCAGTCCCTGAAAAGATGAGGACTCCATGCCAAGACTACAGGCTGAGTGGCCTGATGTCAGCAGCCATGAAGGTCTTTGAACACCTCTTCTTAGCCTAACAGAAGGCTATCTCAAACCCCTTGCTAAACCCCTGTAGTTTGCATATAAAGCAAACAGGTCTACTGATGACAGCAGCCCTGCACTTTGTGACATACAGTTCGACAGTCCAGGTACCTATGCAAGAGCTCACGTCACTGGTACCATTGTCCCAGAGCTTTTGCAGGTAAAACGCTATGAGCTGTCTGTACCATATCGCATCTGTCAGTGGGCCTCAGATACCCTGACAGACAAGAGATTGCAGGTTCGGCAGGGAAAACAAATATCAGACCCTCTGAACCTCAGCACCAGTGCACATCCAAACTTTGTACTCTTTCTAAGCTTTTTGACTATCCTTTTTATGTTTATATCAATGACTTCCAAAGAACCATTTGTGAAAATACTGAAGTTTTCAGGTGACACCACTGTGATCAACCTCATAACCAATGTTAACAAGTCTGCCTACATAAAGCAAATTTATTCAGGTGATAACCAACCGTGTGATGCTCAATGCCCTAAAATCTGTAGAGATTTTAGATGCCTTGCCCACTGCATCCTCCCCCTCAACATGATTGGCTCTGTGGTTTCAGTGGTGGAGTCACTCAATTTTCCACTATATCCTGAGGTGGAAGGGGAACATAGTTGTCATCACTAAGAGAGCACAGCAGAAAATGTTGTTTCTAAGGCAGCTGAAGAAATTCAACCTGGCACAGGCTCTGATGATCCAGTTTTACACTGCAGTCTATACTGTGTATAACACAGCAGAATCATACACTATATGGCCAGGTATATAGACGTCACACCTATATCAGGTTGTTGGACATTTAATTCCAAAACAATGGGCAATGGAACATAAAAATGGAGACCCCCCACCATCCCCCTATCTCCAAGTACCTCACTGCTGCATCAGCATCCACTCTTCCGAGTAGGCTTTCCACAGTATTTGGGACTGGTTATGTGTGCCAGTTCAGTTAAAAGAGTATTTCTCAGGCCATGTAAAGTTGCATGAGAAAGACTAGGTCACAATCAACATTTCAGTTAATCTCAAAGGTGTTCAGTGAGGTGAAGGTCAGAGCTCCTTGCAGATCACACAATTCCTCCACATCAAACTTGCCAAACAATGTCTTCTTGGATCTTGCTTTGCATAGGGTCATTCTGGAACGGGAAAGAGCTTTCCCAAAAAGAAAAAAAAAATCTTAAATATCTGTGTATGCTTGAGCATTACCATTACCCTTAAATGGAACTAAGGAGCCTATCTTTAAACTACGAAAAACAACCCCAGGCCATTATCCCTCCTGCACCAAACTTTACTGTTAGCAGTGTACATTCCAGTAGATAGTGTTTTCCTGGCATCTGCCGAAACCAGATTCGTCCATCAGACTGCCAGATAGTTAAGCATTATTCATCACTCCAGAGAGCATGTTTCTACTGCTCCAGAGTCCAGTGGCAGTATACTTTACACCACTCCAGCCGATGCTTGGCATTGTGCATAGTGATCTAGTGTGCAGTTGCTCACCCATGGAAACCCATTTCACTATCACAGTTCTTTTGCTTGTTTAGACCTCTGTAGTGAGTGATGGAACAGGGCAGTCCCGCTCTGTGAGTTTGCATGGTCTACTACTTTGTGGCTGAGCTGTAGTTGCTCCTAGACACTTCAATTTCACAATAATAGCACTAACAGTAGACCAGGACAGATCTAGCAGACCAGAAATTTCAAGAACAAGAATAACGAAGGTCACTAAGCTATTCAGTAGAATCCATTCTACCAACAATGGTGGTTTATAGCAACTGCATGGATATGTGCTTGAGTTAATACACCTGTTAGCAATGTGGCTGAAACACCTGAACATGCTTACACACACACACACACACACACACACACACACACACACACACACACACACACACACACACACATACACACACACACAGAAAAAGAAAAAGAAAAATTCCCAAGGTGATATAAGTACTCCTATTTGCTTTTGAAGGCAGGTGATAAAAGATGCAGAATAAGCAGAGTGTGTGTAATCAGGAGAAAGCACATGCACATACAAGCAGACAGGAGGAGAGTGAGGGATGTAAGAGCAGCAGGTGGGGGAGCCATCATCTCTCACCTACCTCACGGTTAGCAGCAAGCAAGCTTTTTAATTTTGCTCACAATGATGCCAGTTCTTCCCTATATCTGATTGCTGGTCTTGCAGTCAGTGGAGCTAATCAAAGCTAACAGCACTCAGAGGACTGGCTAGGGACTCGAGAAGCTATGCATGGCATTTCTCTATTATATCATCTATAACATCCATGCTGTTTTATTATATTGCTGTACACTCAAAGAATATAATTAATGCTCTGTATAAAAGAGCCAAGGAACATATTACACATAATATAGTACACACGGAATGTACTGCCCTTTCAAAGAGTCATTTTTTGACTTTAATTATCAACTATAATTATCTGCACTGCAGTGAACTAATGTACGTGTTTTCACTTTCTCACCTAATGTACAGTACAGCTACAGTCACTTGACCTTATACCATAATGCACCAAATGTGCACAATATGTATCTGCCTCTAAAATTACAATTATTAATATATTCATTCACAATACAAATATAAAAATACACAGAACCCATTATGTTTCTTTATAGATGACCCTGTAATGTACTCTATTTTTCTATTCCTCTCCCTGATTCCTCACCTTGCTGCTTCTTGGAGCAAGCACAGCATTTTTCAACATACCTTTGTATTTCATTATTTATTTAATGATTGATTAATAAAGAGCTCATGAATTATATCTCTCCATTCAGTGTTCACATCTTGAGAAATGTTTGGACAGGCACGGCAGTACTTTGATACACAGACAATCTGTAGAGCAGTCAGGAAAGGTGATTGAAATTCATTGCTTTTGTATGTGTGTAATTTGTTACCAGATGTGACCCCACATGCCAATTCTCAGAAGAGCTGGACCTCTCCAAACCCCCAGTTAAAGAAAGGTGTGGCTGGACCCAGTTTGGTTTGCATTCTACTCTGGTATGGTAATGGGCATGTCTCCTCCAATCAGCACAGCCAGGAACAGGGTGCTTTTATTAGATAATAGGAGATATTAAGGAGATATATGAACAGGTGAACCTTTTGTATGTGTGTAATTTGTTACCAGATGTGATCCCACATGCCAATTCTCAGAAGAGCTGGACCTCTCCAAACCCCCAGTTAAAGAAAGGTGTGGCTGGACCCAGTTTGGTTTGCGTTCTACTCTGGTATGGTAATGGGCATGTCTCCTCCAATCAGCACAGCCAGGAACAGGGTGCTTTTATTAGATAATAGGAGATATTAAGGAGATATATGAACAGGTGAACCTTTTGTATGTGTGTAATTTGTTACCAGATGTGATCCCACATGCCAATTCTCAGAAGAGCTGGACCTCTCCAAACCCCCAGTTAAAGAAAGGTGTGGCTGGACCCAGTTTGGTTTGCGTTCTACTCTGGTATGGTAATGGGCATGTCTCCTCCAATCAGCACAGCCAGGAACAGGGTGCTTTTATTAGATAATAGGAGATATTAAGGAGATATATGAACAGGTGAACCCCAGTCACACTGTCCTTGTAGAAATTCTGATTTGCTAAAATCTGTTAAGTAAAACCTTCAAATAAACTCTTGGAGCTTTTGCATTGTTTGACTTGTATCATTTAATATTTAATATCAGAGAAACATATATTTTATGTATCAGGTAATCCAGGAGGCTATATATGAAGTTACTCTTAGAAACTGTACAGCTTTAAAAAAAAAAATTACATGAATGAAAAAGTCCACAGTTTAAGTGAAAGTACAGTATTCACAAAAACTACAAGGTTACATTTTTCCAGAACACTGCTTCCATTGTTCCAGGCAGATGCTGACTTATACAGCTATAAAACCAAAACAGAATGTAGGCAGAAATTTAACCTTCAAATGCAATGTAACCCACACATTATTCAGTGTAACCCTTAACACAATTTTCTAAATGCATATTCAAACTTTAAACATTTAACACTGTCTGCTTTACAATTAGACTGAACTTCTCAAATCCGAAGCCAAGGAGCAGGCTCCCTTTGGAGCCCGCTATGATTAGAGCAATACTTGAAGACATCCCACTGTATGGTAGTAATTAATGCAGATGAGCAGATTTTCACATTAAGGTAATCCAAAACTACTGATGGGTCAGTGAGCTGATGCTGTATGGGGGAAGGGGACCGTGAACAGCTTAACAGAACAATTCTTTCTTCTTTATCTCCAAGCTGCATGCATAGAACAGCCGAGGCAAGGTTCAGCTACAATCAACCAGTCAATAATTGTGCCCATCTGGGAGGAAGAAATCTAAGATGAGGAAATTAAAATGTACCTGAGGGGAGTACTTGCGAAGGTGTTTCAAAGGATATCTCCCTCAAGCAGAACTGGTCAGGCGCTATGGTGCTTCAAAAAACCCCAGGCAATGGTTATGCACACCTGAGTGGGTCTAGTTCTAGTTAAAGGAAGGGAATAGGGTGGCTCGATTTGCACCTGCTGTTTTGATACCTTTGGGACCATTGGATATCAATGGCAAGGCAGTGCTATATAACTTCATTCACATGTTATATAAGATGCTATATAAGGAATTTCTAACCATTACTATAATTTTATTTATAAAAGAATTTGTCACAAGTGGTTGCATAATTGCTGTCTAAATTTTCAGTTGTAAGATTGCTTATGTACATACGTCCACTACACTAGAATGATCCCATCCTAGGGATTTGGTGAGCCAAGGATTTGCTGCACATTTTGTGGAGAAGTCATCAAACTCTCTCCTAAACTGTAACATATATTACAAAATTCAAAGATTCAGATATGGCTAGAATGTAATGTCATTGTGGTATAGTAGCAGCTTTATTTAATCAGAACACTGAAAACAGAATATCAATCAAGCTTTAAAGACTCTCCACCTAAATTTAATGACTAAAAGTGCTACCACCAAACTGAAAGACAGACCAAAGAACTGCTTTTGCTAACAGTCATGGGCATGGTAATAAAGCCAATGTAATTGCATTAATTATGTTGTTTATGCATTTTTTTAAATAAGACGCACAGTAGGAGGAGGGTGTTTTCTAACAGCTAAGGTTTAAAATAAATTAGACACTCTCCAATGTGTTACAACAGTGTTAAACACCTAGATATGCATATACAGTGAGTGATTACTTTATTACCTATTTTACAGCTCTACCAAATGGGCTGCTATATATTTTACAGTCAACTGTAAGATGCAATTCCCTCTCTGCTGGCACCACTATTGTACTGTGAAGTCAGTTGAGTGGAGTCCAGTATCCCATTTACATTGTGTGCAGATGCAGATGGTAACATGGATGCTTTTAACATACATATACTGTAAATGCACATGCAAATATTGTTTGAGCAAACCCCTATGAATATAACAATACACTTATAAATACTTATATACTTATGAATATTCCATAAACTGATATGTATGCATTTATATTATATATACATATATATATATATATATATATATATATATATATATATATATATATATATATATATATGCACAAAATATTCAGATATCACCTATCCTGATTTCAAAACAAATCACTCATGAAATAGATATTGATAATCACTTAAGACCTCTTTTGATGCAACATCCATTGTATTTAACGGACACGAGTGATTTCACTGAGCAGTTGAAATCAGTGAAGATCGATATGATGATCAAAGTGGTAACATAAGATGTGGTGAGTCTATATACACACACCCCACATTCAGAAGGTTTGGCAGCTATACAACATTATCTGTATTTAAGACCTGCCTATACACCACGTACACATACTCCTGAAGATATGCTACAAATGGTAATCATCAGAAATTTTCTGTACAACAATTATTTTCTCCAAAAAGCAGAGGACTGCAGTGAGAGTTGCCTTTGCTTCGGACTGTGCTTGCTGTTGTGTGGCTTTTCTTGAACATGGTTTTTTGGTTTTGTTTTTTTAATCTGTGTATAAAGATTACAATGGTGATGCCTTTTTGATTTGGAAAGGAACCAATGCCAAATTGGAAGCTTCTCTATAAACAGCTTGGTTCCCCCTCCATCCAGTGTACGTAAGTGATTCAAAAATAGGCTTTTTGACACATAGGTCTGCATTCCTGATATTACACTACATACCACTCTCCACAGAACACCCACTGATTGCAGTAGTATACTTCATGCCTCCAGTTAACACCATGTTCCACTCAGGAAGGGGTTGCCTTATAGTCCATTTTGAATTAATATGCATGAAAGATGAAGCAGAAAGTAAGAAAAATCAGTATAATCAGTTTTTGAACAGAAACTATCCTAGGCAATGGTTAGATAGTGCTATCAGAGAAATAAAATAAGGATCAGATACGCCTTCTTCTAGGACAGCCCAAACATATTCTGGATGTTGTTGTGCTACAGTACACAGCTCTGCCATTAAGTTCATTATTAACCCTCCATAGTATTTTTTTTTTCTGTTTTTGCATATTTTCTTAAATTCACTTTAAAGGTTCTTACTTGTAGTATGATGCCCATATGTTTCATATCAAAATGTTCAGACCAATCTCAGCTCTCTTCATAATGAGGTACAATTTGACATAGAGCACTACATAAATTAATAATTGACATGTCCTTTCAGCAGATGATTAGGAAGTGTTTATTTAGAGATATGCCTTTATTACATCATTATAAAGGATTAGATAAACTCTGATACCTTATCAGGATCTAACAAACACAAAACCCTGGACCATACCACAGAGTTTTTTCCTCGTAGGAATTGTTCTGCATTTGAGAATGCTTTGAGAATCAAGGTGTTCTGCAGTATTGTAACTTAAAAGGAATATAAAATCAAAGTCACTATTACCTGGGCATTCATCCATGCAGCTTGTGTGGACTTCAGTATGTTGGTAAGATAAACAGACAACTTAAGACTCAGATTAATGAACACAAAAGTGCTATTAGAAGAGGTGAGCCACAATCACCATTGGCCAGAATCCTCAAAGATGCAAATCATCGTCTGTCTGACATGCTGTTTTGTGGGGGGAAAAAAAAGGGATTACACCAGATGGGAGGGGATATGGAAAAAGGTTCTTACAATGTGAGGCAAAATGTATATATGCACTGCATTAAATCAAAAGGACTTAACAAGGAACTGAACCATATTTCTTAAGTTTGTTTCTCATAACTAACTGCAGGAACATTTTCATGAATGCCTTGATTTTATAATTTTTATTTTTATTTCCAGTTGGAGCTAATGGGCCTTGTTGATATGGCTCTAACTTGTTCTTGGGACAACAAACATTGTCTTCAGCTAAATTTATCATTTTTTAAATCTAGAAGTTTGTGTAAGATGGTTTTGTATTTGTACTAAGCTGTTAAAGGAAAATAATCTTCTCTGAAGAAAGGAAAGGGTTATGGCATGGCAGGAGACTGCTGGCAGGCTAACGCAAAGTGTCTGGGATGTAGATGTGTGGGATTAAATAGTGAAGCAAAAAATAGATGACAGGTGTGTGTAGTGCGCTAATAAGTGGGTGACAGTTTATTAAATTGGAAAGCGATCATGGCATGTGATTGGTGGATGTGCAGGAGCTGGTACGGCTGGGTAACAGCTAGGGAGTGACAATGTTATTGCCATGGTAATCTGATATGGTGATGATAATGGACTGATGTCAAATTGTCAGAAATTTGCTGAAGAAATATATCCTTGGAAAACATGTTTTTAGTGAGGTTTTTGTGGCAAATTATTGCAAAGGATACATTTTTGGCCAATTAAATAAAACCCCTTTGTCCAGCAACTCCCAACTTTAACTAAATTAAAAATGTCAATTATATAAAGTCCAATTACCTAATTATCATCTTAGAAGGTGTGGAAGCACTGCCTTCCTGTATTCTTAAGTGTCAGTCTCCCTGCCACAGTCTGCCATGCTGGCAGAACTCTCACTTGGAGATTAAATCAGTAGCTAGCGCTTATCAGACGTATCAAAGAATGAAGTCACTTTGACACAAATCGGCTTCCGTGAAACCGTCTGTGATTGCACCTAGGTTCTAATTATCAGTGATAATCTCTGGCATAGAAAAGAGATCATTATGAAGCATACACAAAAATAGACTGATAAAAATTAAAATGCTTGTCTTCCACAGATACAAAACTGACTTAATAAAACAAGCTTGGCTAACCATGGTAATAAGATGAATGCCAATGCATCCCAGTCAGCATTATGTAAATTGAAAAACTAAAGCTTACTGGTTTTGATTAAATATTCCTTTGAAGAATATGCTATGTACATATATTTACAATCTGCCACTGAGTATTTTTCCCTGTATTCTATGGTGGCCCTGAAGGGCAAATAACTGCTTTAAGTAAAAGTTTTTACATTTTAAATAAAAATGTATCATAATTGGCTTTGTTTACTAGCTAAGATACCATCGTCGCTAACAATTCTAGTGCAACACTGCTAGCCACAAGAGCATTTATATTCTATAGCACTTCATGTTGACATATTTACTGTACTGTTTTACATAGTTATGTCAAGATAATCTTGGTCAGCTACATGGCAAGCTACAATGGTAACTAATATCACTTTCATTAAATATTCTAAATTCGGTTGTATATCAATTTAACAGTAGCCAATCATGTCAAATTGTTCCTAAACCTTGGCCACAGAGAGAATGATTTGCACTCTGAGCAATCTATAAAACCCTTTTTAGAAATACTTTGAATTTTAGTTTGCAAAATTAGGGAACTTCAAATTATGTTTATATGCAAGCTATGTAAACTACAGTTAGCCTACCATTCCACCACTATCCCACCATTAGCAACTATTTAGCAGCATTTGTGTTTCTAAATGTTACAAAATCATTAATAATATATCTCCTGTTAGTCCACTCTCCTTGCACAACAGTAATATTAATTCCTGTTTTATACATTTGTCATTGCTCACATGCATATTTACCCATTTTTTTCACAATATTTGTAGGTAAAAAACTTTTTAAAATCTTAGTCTTCTTTTCTTTCTGTACATATTGTTTTGTATATATGTAATTACTTGAACCTTAACACAAGCATTTCAATGTAGAAATTCCCTTTACATATTTTGCATATGACAAATAAGTAATTTTGACTTTGAAATAAGTTTTTTCAAATGCTGCATTTATTATCAGAAATGACAGTAGTTTATGCATGATTTTAAATATATTTTATCTGAAAATTAGTGTGACAGACAACAATTAAAAATTAAAAATTTTAAATGTGTAACATTATTCAGTGCTCATTAAAAGCTTGCCGGAGTCTAATAACTAATCTAACTTTTACAAAACTGTATGAAAATACATATTCAGGAGACACCATGCTTACATTAACAGTAAAAGCCACAATTCCTCATGACAGCCATGTTTGTTGCAGCTTTTCCATCTCAGAAATAATGCTGCCAAAATACTTTGCAATATAGCTTTAGCATTTAGTTTGCCAGCATTTTGTATGTGTAGCCGCTTTTAATTTTCTCAATTACATCTTTCCAAGAAAAAGAGTAGCAGCTCTTTATATAAAGCTGTCCACTTTTATTTAACATGACTGAATTTTATTTAAAGATGTCCTTCACTGTCTTCATGTAATAGCTTCATTTAACTCTTCTAGTGAACTCGTAAAAAATCATCTGATATTTTCTTTTCAGACTTAGAGTTAAAACGTTTCTATTCATTAACCATGTTTAAGCGACAACCATAATCAAATTCTGGTCAAACTGTACCTGTAAAAATCAATGTACAACAGTTCAAGCATATTAGTTACACAGTGACACAGTGATATTGTTACACATGACACAGTGATATTGTTACACATGACACAGTGATATCTAAGTGAGGATATTACAGACAACTGCAGGGAAATGCACAACACAGTCTATCTATTTCTCTTTCTTTCTCTCTCTGATACACCCTCTCATACTGACTAACATTTGCTGTTGTGGGTTTCTATCTCCATCCTTACTTCTCTTATTCCACCTGGCCTATGTAGGTTTACAGGAATAGACAGATCGTGCCGCTGCATGCTGCTTCAATAAGAAGTACATCACCATTCAAATGGTCTTTGCACAAATTCATGACATACATGTTTAGCTTTTGTGCCATCCTTTCTTGTACTACATTTACAATTTGAGCTTTCCCAGGAACAGTATAATTTGGAAGCTTTTTAATGTCACTGCCACATCTCCAGCGCCGTATTAATCTAATGTCTTCCTTGTGTTTGCTGCTTACAAGAGGAATTATCCTGCACATGAAACCACAGGCAGAAAGCTCTATGAGGTTTTAGAATGTCTTATCACAGTACCGAGCCCTACAAGTATGTAGTTAAGTGTTCTAACAATTCTATAACCCTGGTTCCTACAGTAGTAACATCACCTAAAACCCATATGAAGTAGCACTGGTAACTAGAGGGTATATGCGATAAAAATGCACTTCATTGTTTGCTTGTCCTCTGCCAGTGTTGTAATTTTTTTTAAACACAGGAAGAGAAGGCCAGACTGAATGAATCAGCAAGACAGAGTTTCTAATATATATTATTCTTTAATCATGTGCAGTCATTTATGCAGTCTAGAAGTCCTGATGAAGAATTCCCCCTTTCAGTGCTTTTGAAATGTTCAAAGATTTATTAAAACAAGCTATAAAAAGAATGGGATAAAAATAACTGACAGCGATATCCATATTGCTCAACAGTCCAAGCTGCAGAACAGTCACCTAAGGGATGTGTGTGTGGTGGGGTACTCACTGGGTGGTACTACAGATTGTGTAGCTTGTCATGAGGACACACTCAGTAAGGTCACTCATTTTTAATCATAATATTCTCATGAGGAAATTTGGAGCAACACATGCATGCACACACACACACACACACACACACACACACACACACACACACACACGCAATATGAAGTCTAAATTAAAAACAGCATGCAAGATTCTTGTCTGAGGCAAACTACTATCTTTTCCCTTGAATCATTTCCTCTCACAAAGCCATTCAGATTACCACATCAACTCAACTATGTGGATTTAGGAACCCTGACATTTAAAAACCTGCTGCTGAAGCTGCAATTGCAATCTAATATCTCCAATTCATGGAAAAAAACAAATAAAAATTATTAATTAGTGTCAGTGGAACATGAGCATATTGTCTTGGATTAGTGGCCAAATAAAAAGGTATTATGGTGAATATTAAAATCAACAGCAAGGAGAAGCAAATTCCCTTGTAAGCATCCCTTATAAGATGCTTTGGTTATATCACCATTACCATAGCAACAACACAAAGTCCACTCTTAAAGTGTATTTTTAACTAGTTTTACTTTTTCTCTTTTTTTTCCTCCTTTTTCCTTTATATTCTAGTTCATCCATATCAACTCAACAAAAAAAATCAAATTACCTTCAGTTTGATCATTTTTTGATATTTGAAAATTATCTTTTGTAAGCTTTTTTTGGTCGTGCCCATAGGCAGATCCCACTGCTATAAATCTGTCCCCGATTGTGCGACAGTGCCATCTGGGATAGTGAGGGCTTGCGCATCCCTTCCACTGGAGCACATGAAGTCTGCCACTGCATCATCCACACTACCACTGAGCAGCATGAACCACCTACGGGAGAAGGCTAACTGTCTAACTCCATCTATCTGACCTAGCAGTCACTCTGATTGGCTGGAACATCACTATGATCAAAATCCAGGCAACAGTACTCATGATGACCACCTGGAATGGGCCAAGTCTAGCACATTAGACCTCAGCAATAGTTCTTACTCTGTACTGCAAAGTGCTGACAAAACCACAACTCCCATACTGGGTTGATGAGGAAATATTGCTATAAAATCAATGCATGTGAATATTCCGTATCATGCAAAAATTAAAATAATAATATAAATAAAACCTGTTTGGGGTGGGGTCTGACCCTTCTGCCTTCTGCATGTCATTGCCCAACAGACCAGGCCAAGCATCTGTGCCTCTATGCAGCCGTATGCCAGACTGCACTGTTCTCAGCCTTATTTGTCTCAGCAGTGCGAGGCCTGGAACGTAACTGGACAGGAACAAACTGCAGGAGCATAACAGGGAGGCAACAGTGATAAAGAGGGTCTTTGGTTATCATCCTTACTGACAGTAAGACTGCTACTGGATCCAACCACCCTAGAACTGCTGCACACACACACACACACGCACGCACACACACACACACGCACGCATGCACACACACACACACACGCATGCACACACATGCATGCACACACGCACGCACACGCACGCACGCACGCACACATGCACGCACGCACGCACGCACACACACACACACGCATGCACACACGCACGCACACGCACGCACGCACACACACACGCACGCACACACACACACGCACACATCCATACACATATGTGCATATACACACATACTCGCATGTATGCACAAGCACACAGGCACACATGCACACACATGCACATGCACACACATGACTGAAAGAGAGGACTCAGATGAAAGATTAAGAGGGTAGGAGGAGCTGTTGCTGGTACAGAGACCAGTTCAAAGCCAGTAACTTTCAGCAAGGAATTGCCAGGGATTTAACAATGAACCAAGAACATTCCTACTGTACATTCATGATGGTTGAGCTCCTTAATTGTGAAATCCATAAAATTAATTCACATCAGAAAGTTAGGTCATAACATTAGCATTACTAATTTGAAGAGTATTAGTATTACTGTATGAGTCTCAGTTTCTTTAAAGCCAACATCAAAAACAAAGTTAAGTAAAACACAAGGTATTGCGAATATAAATTATATAAACATAAATTAATTAATATCATAATTGATTCATTGCTACATTCTTCTCCTTTGACATCTAAGACATAGAAGCAACAGATTCGTTGTTTTGGATTGTTGTGCAAAGTGTGCCAGTCTCAGTGAGAACAGGAATTTTCTACAAGTAATTTGTTCAGGGCTACAGGGACTTCAGGCTCACTTTGCCCGCTAATGATTTAAATAGCACTCAATTAGCACAGCTCTGTCAGACAGGCAGGTATCATCTGTCAAAAAGCAAAAGGAGAAAAGTGCTCAGAGATTGTATGAGAACAGACATTTGAAAAGTTCTTTCAGAACTTTTCAGATGATTGGACCACAAACCCAAATCAGATGACTGGGCCACAAACTCTAATCTGCCAGTTAATTTAACAAAAACAAATCTGCAATAAATATAACGGGGCAACAGGATAAACATTACTTAGGCCATATATGTTTGACCATATGGCTTATATGTCTGATGGCAAGATGTTGCTGAATGTAAGAACACTGGTATATACAATGTAAAAGTGTTAAATACTGCTCCCAAGGTGGTGTATACACTGAGTATCAATAATTAGAATAACATCCTTTCAGCTATTCACTGAATTTGTCCAGACACATGTCAGAAAGTGTCTTGAACTAAAGGAAGCTGCAAGGGGCTTTGGGCAGCGTAGCAATGTTAGCACACAGCCTTTGTGACAACTCAGATTGAGTCAGAACCTAGGATGTATAAACGGAATGATAATGAAACAAACCCGCCAGACAGCTGCTTGCATGAACTCCCCTTCTACTGTGGCCACTATCTTTAGCTACTGACAAAGCTGCTACAGGCAGAGACCTGTTCCTCTCCCACTGCAGTAGGACCAGTGCAGGGACGATGGGTCCTCGCGGTGGACGGAGAGCGTTGGGAGGTGGAGACATCAGCATGCAGGTCAGTCCCAGTTCCGTGGGGCTGAGTTCTGTGCTTCTGGCGACTGGCAGGAGAAACAGCAGCTAGTCAACCAATAGAAACAAATAAACAACAACAACAAATATAATCATACCAGAGGTGAATACCAGACTCAGCTTTCCAAAGACGGAGAGGCGTGCCGACACACACGGGCCATTTTTCAGCCTGCTCATTAGGCCAGCAGCATGGAGGAAAAGCACACAGGGTCGCCAAGAGGTTGAGAGAGAATCTGGTCCTCCCCAAGGTCAGGCTGTCTCCATACATCACACGTTCTGGCCCTGCGGCTACCACGAGGTGCCACACCACGGCCATGCTCGGCCATAAGCCACACACTCAATGGCAAAACAAATCACCCAAAGAGCCTAGTGACCATATCATTTCTCTCAGCTTCCCACCTGCATGGGAGCCATTACTCATGCATACAAACTGGGTAAGAAAAAAAAAGAGTGTACTGAAGCACACAATAAAATGTGAGGACACATCATAACCAAATCCTAAAGGACAGAACAACAAAGTGACATTAAAATAAATAAATAAAACACTTCCCTAGCTTTGCCAAATGCACAAATACATTCCAAACATGTTGGCTACCTTAAGAAGGTTGCACAGATGCTACAGCTGGGCTTTGTCACATATTCCATTTCTGCAGCTGTGTCCTGTCAAATACTCCATTTACATAACAGCTGTCAGCCTACTTTTCCTCTTTTACATGGTGCAAATAGTATTTTCTCCTTGCTTATATTTATTATTTTTATTCCATTATTATTTTGTAGTTATCTTTGGTACTTTCAAAACTCAACTCAAAGCCTACATCTTTTCTCATTTCTGTCATTCTCCTGCTTACAGAAGTTAAGCTTATTTTTTATGCTACTGTAAAGCAACCTTGGTTAAGACAAAGACAGTATATAAATTGAACTTATTATTATATTATAGAATAATAAACATTATTGTTGTTGTTGTTGTAATTTATATTATTGATATTATTATTATTACTATTTTTATTATTATTATTATTATTATTATTATTATTATTATGCATCTATTACCATAACAATACATCACTAGCCATATCAGGGTTGTTATCTAAGTGTAATGACTGTCTTCCATGAGGTCATGAAGTCCCATGGTGTTAGCTACAACACCTTTTTCCAGGAACATCTCCTGTGTTTAAGCTGGCCCAGCTTCCCAGCATCCACCTGAGACCAGGGTCCTGCTCTTCGGGTTTCCTGCTGCAATCCATTGTGGAGTCTTCAGTTTCCACAGGGTCCGCTTACGGTTTCTCTCGTTATGGCAGGGGCGTAACCACCCTCACCACAATTGTACATTGACACCATTAGACACAGTTCCTGATACATGCAGAGATTTATTTCACACAGCAACAGAGATATACACATGCACAACCACAGACACAAACGCACAAACACACCCGTTCCACCCCCCCAAATGCAGACCATTTATTATTGATATAGGAAATCATAGGAGGCCTCTTAATTGGAGACGCTCTTTCAGTGTCTCGGAGGTAAGCAGGGTGCTGTCAGTGCCGATCTCCAGCCTTCAGCTTCTCTGATAAGACGACGGGATGTCAGGCTTTCATGTGCTCCTCCCGTTGACTGCAAAGGATGTAATTTAAGCCTCCCTCTCCTTCTCCTCGCTGGCCCAGGCTGATTAGCCCAGCACACTCCCACACTAGCAGATGCTAATTCAGGAGCACTAGTCTAGGGATCGTCACCATTAGCAATGGGGAGTGTGCCGGCGTGAGATATGCAAACCTCCAGAAGGCTTGGCCCAGCTGTCAATCACTGAAATGAAGTCAGAAGTTCAGGATGGCTAATGATATCTCACTAAACAGAGGGCTCAAAGGAAAACGAGGGTCAGGGGAGAAATAGGTAGAAAGGAAGAGAAAAGGGATGGGGGGGTTAAGAGAAGCACAGAGGGAGAGAAGTAATATTAAAGCGTAGACTCCAGTGTATGAAGATGCAATCAGATGAGCAGGCACTGGTACGCATTAATAAAAAGAAAAGCAGTACCTATCCTGTGTCTTCTCCAGTCTCCTGTGTGTATGCTGCTCTCTGGCTCCCTGCCCAGAGCAGGAGAGCACGGCCCTGCTCCATCACCTGCTGCTACTCCACCTCCATCTCCACCTCCACTCTCCCAGTTATCACTCATTAGACACCGGCAAGCATTCATGTCTCATGTACTTCCTGCTCCATAAGGTCAGAACTGTTTAAAACACACAGGAAAGATTGAGGTATGTCCAGACAGACTGGGTGACTGTCAATGTACATGTGTGTATGGACTGGAAATAGGCTAATCATTATCTGGGACTGTTAGTACTGTCTGAGTTGACAAAAGCTGTCATGAAAAGAGCCTGCAGCATCCTGTGACAGAGCTGTCCATGTGCCCAGAGTGGGACCAAGCCAGGAGGACACTGATTATGCAGGAACTGCACTGCTAGCAGCACCTGTCAAGCTAGTGGCCAGAGCTTCACAGAGGTAAATAAGAGCCCCTGGTCATTTAAACCACTATTTAAGTTCACACTAAGCTCTACTGCGCCGTCATCCAAACCCAAATGCAGTTCGACTTCGCTGCAAATGCACTAATTCAAGTCCAGTTTATTGCAGCCACAGCTGCTCATCCACATGTCCCCCTGGATGAAAGCTATTTAAATGTCTCCCATTGGCCCCATGTTAAAATGAGGTTCCTGAAGCCTGCTTGCACAAGTTCATTGGCAGATACCAGCAGTTAAGGACAACATTTGTTTGCAAAGTGAATGGCAAGATGTTGCCCAAAAACTTCTTCACGTGCAGTGGGGGGGCTTGGTGTGTGGATTGGGGGTTTGGGTGAATATGGTGGTGGCTTGGTTGCTGTGACATGAATCGATCCATTTTGCCTCTGAACCTCACAATCAGAGCCGCTGCCATATGCCTTGCTCTACACCGAACTGCCCCCAGAGGCCCCTCCCTGAGCTTGAGCTCATTTGCACCCAGAAACAGGACCTGGTCTGACAGTTTCATTTCTCCCATGCCTCTGCTCCCACCAGCCACGGGCAGAGCACAGGGATTGCCGGATACAGCTTGAGCTTACAGATTGCCTGTGAGTGGGTTTATAATTAGCCACTTGGTCTGGGCCGCGGATAGGGACTTGAAGTGGAGGTGACAGTCTGTGTCTGTGTGTGTGTGTGTGTGTGTGTGTGTGTGTGTGTTAGGACATGGTCTAAAATGTGTGTAATGTTAGTATGTGTACATGTGTGATGGGGTTGACGGGCTGGATCTGTGAGACAAGAGAGCAAGCGAGCATGTGAGCGAGGCGGTGACGCTTGGCGTCTCGCGTCTCTCAGGGTGAGAATTATGCCCTAGGCCTGCCACTGATTGCTTTGATGTGAAATGATTGCACTATCGCCAGCAATGCAGCCCACACACCACAGACACCACACCACAGTTCCTGCCTCCCGCCTCCACTGCCAGGTTTGCTAATGTTAACCCTCCCTCTCTACCACCCCCCATCAATACAGACACTCACACGCATCTCCAGCACTGAGCCCAGTGACAAGACAGTTGCTGGCCTGATTATAAGGAAAAGTCCCAGTTGAAAAGTCCAGGCCCACAAACAGAGAGGTGCAAATGAAACAGGGGGAGAGCAATGACAGGGTCATGGCTGTGGAGGATGATGGCTGCTCTTGCTCAGGTGCAGTACACCAGCAGCCAATGAGCTCAGCAACAGCCTCTCACCTCACACAAACACACTTAACACACTCAAACATATTGGGGGCCACTTCCACCTGAACACATGCATAGTCACCCTGCAGGCTCAGTGTCAATGCAGTGGTGCTATATACTGTATGCTCAGAAACATTATACTGTACTTCCATGTCATCCAATCCTGCTATGCAGCACACAACAAGCACAATAACAATATTAACTTATTTAATACAAGGTTTCTGTTATTAACAGAAACATCCTTGCTTTTGTAGCCAAGATGATTGAGTGCATGTGTGTGTGTGTGTGTGTGTGTGTGTGTGTGTGTGTGTGTGCATATGCGTGCGTGCGAGCGTGTGTGTTTGTGCGCATGTGTGCTACAAGAACACCTTGCCTGCAGCATCACTCTGCACCAGACTATCAGCATCTGCTGCAGTTCAACCCCACTTCTCCCCACTAGGATGAGTGGAGGTGCAAGTGGAGCTATCAATTAGATTTTAACAAATGACTTTCTAAATGCATTACCCAGCAGCTGCTAACTCGCTGGAGCCTGCCCTCCCTCAGTTTGATGGGGAGGGGCATCTCTTGTCCCTTCTCCTTCGTGCTTTGTTCCATATCATGGGCAGGTGCATGTAAAGTCAACTATGGCTGGGGGCAGTGGAGAACTGGATGGAGGCAGGGGCACCTCGCCATGTCTCTGGAGCCCCGCATGGAGGCGGGGACACGGAGACATGAACAGCAGACCATGTCCACCTCAGGCAAAGGGCACAGAGGCCATCCGCTTTCATTCCTCCTCTCTCGCCTTCTCTGCTTTTCTCTTGCTGTGTCTGCAGGCCAGGAGCCGGCTTATGCTCTTTCTGTCTCTCGTCTCCTGTCTCTCCCTCTGCCTCGCTGTCTCCTCACAGTGGGGAGTCAGGGCTAGCTTTTTCTCCTTCTCTCCATTCATCTAAAGAGCATGCAGAGACAGGCACTGCCCTTCAGTGCGTTAGATTTTTCACAAGTGCTTTTCATCACTCACTCCAGGTCATATGAGCACCCTCTACCTTTCCATTTTTCTCATGCGTGTTAATATGTGACACTCGCCCCGTCCACTGGCACATGCTTCATAATCCCGTTCTGACTCATGCTCTCTTTTCCAGTCACCGAAATATGATCAGTGCAATTTAGCCCGTATGATGCATCACCAAACAAGAACACTACTTAAACACACACACGTCTCACAGAAAGTCCAATGGTCATAGCTACTGCCGTTAAGACTGCATTTCAGTATTTTTAGTGCCTTTCAATGACTCTACTAAAATGCTTTAGTGCCACTAATAGCCCATTGGAAGCATTAAGAGTCAGGCCCAACACAGGCTGTGACATACAGGAGCAAGACCTGAAGCCTGAAAGCTTCAGCCTGCGGTAGGGAGAGGTGGGGGGATGTTCTTGGAGTGTGGTCGGAAGGGAAAAAAGATGAACAGGCCACTGCTATGTTCTATGTGTAAATCGAATAAATGTAGAGAATGAAAGAAAGGACACGTTATCTTATTTACACTTATCACTAATCTTTGTTTATTACAATATCAGAGAATTTACAAGATTCACTAATTCGTGTCTTCAAAAGAAAACAAGTTCAGGCCTGAAACAACCAGATAGAAAAAGTAAAAAAAAAAAAACATATAAATCAAAGTGCTTGCAATGCTAGTAATGCTATCTGAAAAGCTACCTAAGCAGAATATTCTTTACCCACAGTATTTAATTTTTTGGATTGTCTGCAATGGGAACTGTTGAAGCCCAGAATATAAAGCATTTTTATGATTTATGAGTTCAACTCTGTCCCTCAGTCACCACAAAACTGCTGAAGTAAAGATGTCCTTTAAATCAACAGCTGCACATTTTCAGAAGCCACATTTAGCGCAGAAAAGTTTGCAGTTATATAAACTCACTATTGTAAACTGACTAAAAATTTAACAGAGAAGAGATTCAGAGTCAAACCCAGAGTGTGCAGGATGACAACGGTTTCGAAGGGAAGACATTTTGGGCTTGCTGCACTTAGGAAACACAGCTCAAAACTTCACAACATGCCAGGATGCTTTCTGTAAATTACTGGCTCATGTTCATGAATATGACATTCAGACAAACCTAAAATGGTCCCAACTCATTTTTGTCATTTAGATAAAAGGGTTGTCATAGCATACATGCTAAATGATTTCAGAGCACATTTCATTATTTTTGCCTATATATTCTGTTGCCAAGTGTGACACTAGCCATTTGACAAAGCACCGGAAAAGCGGAAACCAACACACATGCCGATGGGAGATTGCTGAAGGTCTGTTCACAAAGCAGTGTGTAGTGGGAGAGGCAGCGAGGGAGGGAATCCGGAATGAGAGCGCTAGATCTGCACACTGCTCCTGCCTTTGTTTACTCAGAGAATTAGTCTGGAAATTAATTTCTGCCACACAGACAGTGTGGCCTCACCTCTGAGGCAGACACACAGTTTGGTATGTGATAAAGCACAGTGTAATTAAATCGATTATAATGTTTGTTTTTTTTGTTGTTGTTGTTTGGGTTTTTTTGTTTTGTTTTTTAAATTAATTTATTTATTTTTTGCAATTATGAACCTTTCATTTTTGCTTCTCTAATCGACAAAATTTTTCATTACAGATTTTAATGCATATGCCTTAGGCCACAACAACAACAACAACAACAACAAAAAAAAACAATAATTAGTGTTTACTTTGATATATTACAGGAATTGTATTGCAAAATAAGCTACATGTGCAATTATGTCATTTAAATGTCTTGATCAGAAATCATAGTAATGTGTTTCATTACTTTCACCTTCCTTAAGCAAAGTTACTTGAGCTCTTCTAGTGGTTCATATACTGGATTTTTAAAAGTCCCAGACAGCTTTGCTTTCATACCATTCATCAAAATATAGTGGATGTTGTGGTGTTCTAGACACAAATGCCACTAGTGTACAGACTGGAGTGGTGGAACACACAGACACAAGCTAACCTTGCAGAAAGTTTAGTTTATTATTGATGATTCTGGAATCAAAAGTTCTATTACTTGGTTAATGTTGTGCAGCTCCTTGTACTGTCCATACTGTCCTTCTGAACAAGCTTGGACTGCCTTAAGATCCAATGTCCCTGAAGATCCCATGTCCCTTCATACCTACTCCCTGAAGATCCCATGTCCCTTCATACCTACTCCCTGAAGATCTGATGTCCCTTCATACCTACTCCCTGAAGATCCCATGTCCCTTCATACCTACTCCCTGAAGATCTGATGTCCCTTCATACCTACTCCCTGAAGATCCGATGTCCCTTCATACCTACTCCCTGAAGATCTGATGTCCCTTCATACCTACTCCCTGAAGATCCGATGTCCCTTCATACCTACTCCCTGAAGATCTGATGTCCCTTCATACCTACTCCCTGAAGATCTGATGTCCCTTCATACCTACTCCCTGAAGATCTGATGTCCCTTCATACCTACTCCCTGAAGATCTGATGTCCCTTCATACCTACTTCCTGAAGATCCCATGTCCCTTCATACCTACTCCCTGAAGATCTGATGTCCCTTCATACCTACTCCCTGAAGATCTGATGTCCCTTCATACCTACTCCCTGAAGATCTGATGTCCCTTCATACCTACTCCCTGGCAAAGGCTTTGCCTTAGGGTTTGGCTTAAAGAAAAGTGCTAAGTCCCTATCTGTCTATGTTTAATCATGTTTAATTGGCAGTTGGGTTTGGGGTGGGATCCTTACCTTTATTCTTACAGGAGTTCTTGATTGGATTCTAGAGGACTCTCTTCGGGCTTTTGAAAAAGGTCATTGAAAAAGACTGTGATGATTATGGTTTTAATGGAGGTTTGGCAGCCAGCCATTCAAAAGACCACATCTGAGGCTCAAGTGGATAATGCACAGTTTTCAGAATTAATTCTTTTTCACTGAAGTGGACAGTGATCATCTCTAAGTACAAGACAGTGCATGACAACATTTAGGACTACTACTAGTTTCTAATAAATTCATGTTGTGCGAAAAATAAACACGGCACACCCAGTAAAACAAGATTACTTCAGAGGTGCATCAAAGGCACAGCTACGGGCTGGCAGATCAACACTGCTTTGGGCCCTCGGTGGCAGAAGTTCCCTGAGGACCACCCTGCTTATGCTTTCACTGAAAGAGGAGGATGACAAGGACCCCATCTATTTTTGCCCTATGACACACTAGTCAGTGAAGTATCTGCAATGAATGGTTGCACAGTAGAATGGACAGCTTTGCATGCAAGTTGAAATGAGATAGAGAAAAAAAAAACATCACTTGGGTGATATTCTTGTATGCTTATAATTGCTTATACAGAACACTACGGTCACATAATCTTCAAGTGCTAAGTGCTACATGGTGCTTCTGTTTCTAGTAATTATCACTATCCTACAGGCTTTGCCCATCACTGCTTTTATCAGATGATGTTTTAAATGTAAATAGAAGCCTGCTTGTAGGGTATATGGGTGTAAAAAGTCATATTAAAATGTTCTTTATAGATAGCAGATAGTACAATCTATGGCTGTACATGCACTCTGCATGTGTTGCATCACCTTGATTACACACAAGTCTATCAAGATCCTAAAGAGAGTGGATGAATATGTTGTATAATACTTTGCTGTAAAATAAGATCACTGTAATCAAGACACATTCTGAACAGAGAAAAGGGTTTTCAAGGACTTTCCACCAACTTGGGAGATAGACATCACCGAACCATAATTAGGGCTATAATTTTGAGATTCTCTTGTGATTTACACACCAGCGAGACACTGCAGTAGTAGTGCACATGTAGGAAAGGTGGCCAGAATGGAGCCAGTGGTCCTATGAGTGTTCACTTGTGAAATCCTAACCCTAACTATGCTGCTTCTAGGGGCCATGACAGAAACTGCATAGCACTTGAAGGTTGGTTCCGCCAAAGAGTCTCCAAACGCCTTTCCTGACATTCTTGACCACTTCAAGCAGCAATTGTGCCCTTGTACCCTTCCCTCTCCCAGGGCTAAGACAGCCGAGCCCCCATCCTACGCTTCCAACCGCAGCACACACTCACAGAGCAGCTGAGCAGGTTATTACAGTGTGCTACCAAACCCTGGGTGACTGCTCCACGTCACCTCTGCCACAATGAACGGCTGAGAACAGAACAGCAAGCAGGAAGACGGCAAAGAAAGCTGTAAAGCTGTATAGAATATAAGGCCTTTGATCAATTTTTCTCTCTCCTTCACATCATTTTACAATTGACCACTCACTGCTTCTTGCTGCTATTTCAACAGAAGGCTCTAATGTGGACAGAACAGTCAAATGCAAAACATGGATACGGCTTACAAATATCAAGGTCAAGAATTCTGACACGCAAAGAGGCCTGCCCTAAGCTCCTCACAAGTGTGCAAACATGTGCACTGCTACAGTGCTATATTACTCAGAGCTCAGAAACATGATGCAATAAAGAATTATTCGGATATCAATACGAAATGATTTTGCTCCGGCATCAAGCAGTCATCAAAGCCGTTGGAGCCAGCATCATCTCACTAAGGAGACTAAGGAGTGGCTGACTTCACACTCACTCAAGCCAGTGTAATTTAGTGCAATCCTGAGGAAACCAGTGAGTTACAGGACAGGTCTTCAAAGATCAGGTATGAAATAAACTGACCCTTGAAATGATAAAGGTTTTTCCTTTATAATAAAAAATAAGATGAGCAAAAGTGAAGAATGAAGAATCCTCATAAAAATAGCCATTTCTCATTACGTGTGATGTCAGCCCACGCAGCAGGCTAGACAGGCCTCCAGTGTCATGGCACTCACTCCAGGATGGGCAATAAACAGCTAGAGGAGGAGTGTCTGCTACACATATACAGACTAATGACACTCAGGAGGAATTTGAGTCTACCCTTGCATCTAGTAGCTGTCTGCCACACTCGGCCATCTGGGTATGTTCTGCCACTGCCGTCACGGGCTCAGCTGAGTGGGAAGGAGACGCTGTACAGACATGTAGAGGGGATGCCAGTGATGCAACCACATCTGCCATTAAAAGAAAAATAACAACTTTTAATGAGATTTTAATTGCTGCAATATATGTTCTTTAAGAGGTCAGCGATGAATGTAGTTGGATCAGCATATAATATAGGATTCAGGGATTGACAGGCAGGAATATGAGCGTAAGGAGGCGTATTATCCAGTGGGCAGTGGAGTGTGCGATGAGAATGACTCCTTTTTGTCTCTGATCTTCACTCCTTGTGCAGCCCCCCTGCTGAAGCTGCAGGTGCTGTAGGGGATTTTCCACGTGAACCTCACAAAAGATCAGCCCGTGCTTTCAGTACCGCTGGCCTTCATGTCCACCTCATCTCTTTTCTCCCTGTTGAGCACTGGTGAAAAAAAAAAAGTAATTCCTCTACAAATTAGAAACTCTAGCATAAGCAGTTAATGGGCCAGACCTTGATTCTTGCGCTCCATATTAAGTAAGGCCTTTACACATCCAGTGGCTATAAGCCAAGCCAGGGCTCCATTACCAGCGAACATTCAATTTGAAATTAGTATGAAACTGACTGGCAACATCAGAACAGGCTTCCAGGTCATCCTCACTTCCTCTAAAAATGTCATGTTAGGAGGTCCTGCACTTATGAGAGGCTCATTCTGTGCACAGACCTGCCCACCATTCATCCCAGTTCTTACCCCAGCTGAGCCAGCCTGCGCACAGAGCAAGCCTCGCCCGGGACTGTAAATACCAGCAGCCCTAAAGCCGCCCTGTGTCCTGTAGCCTTCAATGTGCTCTTGTGTGCTCAAATACATTGTTCTGTTTGCCTGCATCGCAACCACGATTCATGCTACTGTAAATAACCACTGTCTTATTAGAGGGGGAGAGATGACAGCCAGGTGCAGTAACAAGTGAGTAGAAAAGAGATATTCAGGCAGGTACACGCCTGATCTGTGAGCTTTAATAGGACCACTTCTCATAGAAGTAGGCAGAAAAAAATATATACATGAAGGTTTCTTCTCCTGAGCAGTCACTGTCAGGCACATCTTTGGCTCTTCTATTATAAGAGCTACCTGCCTGTTTGCTATGCCTCCCTCTGCAGGTAAGGCTGTGCTGCAGGCCCATGGGCTGCTTTCTGAGGGCCCATCCGCAGGGTTCTGGCCTGGGGCCTACACCCCGCCTCTTGCCCACCAATCCCCTTTATTATCTCATGGTATTCCTGCATTTGTCCTCTTCTTTTTTTAAAAGGACTGCATTACTTCCACCTCCGCAAACTTGTCAAAACCAATTTGCTAACCTATTATCCCTGCAGACTGATTTCACAGTGACCTCCTCCCACTGCAACCCCTTTGGCAAATCTTAAACCCTCTGTGGCCCTTAGTCAAAACCCCCAACACAACCTGCTCTCCCTAAACTGCACCTCCCTACCTCCACCCTTACCCCCAGCCACTAACCCTGCTATGGCCTTGGTTCTTCCTTTCTTCTTGCTCCTCTCTTTCTCCTCTCTCTCTTTCTTCTCCCCTTGCATTTCCCTGTAGTCCTACAGTGGACCTCTCTTTCATCCACAAAGAGACAGACCAAAGCACAAAACAAGCATAAAGCGCAGGCAAAAAACACCCAAAACAATAAAAAAAACCCAAAAACAAACAAAGAAAGATACCGCAAGCACAGGAAACGGGGCATCAAAGACAAAGAAAGCAGCACTAAGGAAAAACCCCTCTTGACACTCTCCAACAGAGGAACTGATCATTAACAATCAACCCATGCATGTGAAGCAGGACCCTTATCCTAGGCCTTCACTGCCTCCCCCACCCTTCTGCCTTAACTTAGTCCTTTTCACTGACAACATGGAGGATCATCATTAGGGAAGAATCCTCAATTATATTCCTTTCTAAAACAAATTATCCCAGTTGCAGGGCACGGCTGAGTGAGCCTCCCGGGGCGCAGCGGTTACTCATGTGATTTGGTTTTGAGTCGGGTGCTCCACGCCTCCACTGAGCTGAGTATGCGCTCCATCTATGGCTCGCAATCTCCGTCTTCTGAGACAGATAGATCCAGAATGGCAAACTTTGCAAACAAGTTAACAAATTAACAAACAGTCGTTGAACAGCATTTGATCATTTGCATGCAGGTCACTTCAATTAATTATTATGGACTGGGCTACAGTTGGAGCACTTTAAATGAACTTGACTTTCTGAAAGTCCCTCTTTATTTTTTTATGTTTTGACGGGAGCAGAAAGCCAGACTCAAGACAGAAACACACAAAACTAATGTACTTTGTGATATAGATAAAATATAGACCTTAGTTTCACTCACTGACAACTAATATTGCACTTATTGTTGTCTGTTATAGAGCTTATGTGTTTTGCACTTCTAGGCATCAGAATTGATCCCTCTGTTTCATCAGCATTCTAGTTCAGTGGTATCTTGAACTCCAACCTACAGTACTGGCTAGGATACATTCTGTGAGAAAATGACAAAGCACTTTTGTAAGTTGCCCTGGATAAGAGCATAAATGTAAATGCAAATGTAAAAGTAAATGTATTTTTTATTTTCCTGCATTTTAGGTCTAACAACATTGCCTCTTTGGTTCAATAGTTTGTGTTCGGTCATAGCATTTATATCATTTTCAGTGTAGCCACGGCAGAGGGCAAACTGACCCTCCTACTCTCCTAGTCCCAACCCCCACTCCCCCATGTCACTCTCTTGTCCAATCCATTTCTTTCCTCATTGCACAGTACTGGGCTGGCCGGTCAGCCCCATGCGCTTCGACACACATCATCTCATCATCTTGCCATGCTCTGGCCCTCCCCACACACACCTTCACACTTTTGTTCCCTCCCATAGCACACAAAGGACATTTGGTGTGGAACACTGTAGAACAGGGCCCTGGTCTGTTTATTTGCCATGTTTGACTAGGTGCCATTTGGACACAATGCAATAACTGGCACTGCTTGACAGTGCTCAGCCTGTAGGCCACTATATATGTAATGAAGTCAGAAGCTATCCAAAGCATTGATGAGAAAATACATACATCCAGGTTTTAATGTATTTTCCTCATCTGTAATCTTTCCAGGTTGCCTCCATTTCTTGGATTCAGTTATGCGCTCGTGAGCCACTGTATGTCTCCAAAAACTTGAATGGTGCTATATGAATTCTTTTTACTTCCTGTTTGCCACGTGTGTCATATAGAGAGTGTAGCGGAAAGCCTCATGTTGCACAGAGCCACTTACATATAGGCAAATTACATTACTGATGTAGGAAGATCAAGTTATTATTATCAATTGTACATATTGCAAATATGCTGCACTGTACGATTTGTAGGATCTAAGCCACACAAATTATAAACAAAAAACTCTGTAGGACTAAAATGGCTGTAAAGGGCATGACTCAAGGATCCATGGAAGGAAGATGTGATTTTCTGTAGTAATGTCTTTAGGAATCACTGAGTAGATACTTGAGGATGATCAAATGTCAAAAAAAGCAATTTTTTAATAGATGGTCACTATGGTGATAATGACCTTTAAACCTGGCACTGAGAGCAACTAGAAGCATATGATATTTATGAGTAACATCACTTGCCTCAGCAACCCCCTAAAAACGTCTCTAGTTTGGAATGATAAAATGTTTTTCAAAATGTCAAATTACATATTAAACCAAACCATACATGACATGCCTCCACCGAGAGGCGCTGCTTGCCACCAGGCAAGGCAGACAACTGCTTGGGGCCCCAGGCCAGTGGGGGGGGCCTAAGCACTGACAAACTTTACACTACAGCAGTGGCAATGTGACAAGTTTGCAATGAGTATGAGACCTGAATTCCCTAAGGGGGCCCTGCCTGACTCTACTCACTCCTTTTGCAAGTAGCACTTTTGATTGTTTAATAATGACAAGTTGTCAGCAACAAAAGCTAGTGAACAAAAATAAAAAGAAGTTATCCTTCTGGCAATGAAAAGAGAAAGAAGAAAATAGAGGAAGAGGTGAAAAAAAGCATGACAGTGGTGAGTGGAGCAGATATTACTGATCAAAGATAATGCTAAATAACTAAGTGCTACTGGTCTAGCCTTAACTGTGGGGAGATACACTTGAATAACATAACTTACACTAGAATTACATTATGCCTTTTGTTTACTTTGACATTTAACTTTAGTTAACCTAGCTAGCAGAGCATCTTAGTGAGTCCAGCTCCGCTTACTGTGATGTCAGTCAGAGTCAGGACGCTGGCAGTTGACTTGTTAGTGTAGCTAGCTTAGCAAGCAAACAGAATGTAGACGCTAGTAGCAATTGCAATGAATGCTGGTTGCAGGGGCTCCTGTGAATTTTTGCCTAGAGCCCCAACAGACTTTAGAATTGCCACTGCCTCCACCTCACTGCACATCTACCACTCATGGGGAAAAAAAATCTCTCCAAGACTTATACTGTAGGTTAATGCCATCTGATAATAAGGTGCACCTCAGTGTTTGAAGTTTAAGTAGTTTAGTCCAAACAGCCAGCAGCTTCATGGCTTACTGCCCTGCCCTGAGGGCTTACATGTTAATGAAGGTAAGAGAGAGACAGAGCTTTAAATAAAGCTGATGGAGTGTGACACAGAGAAGCTGCACGCACTGGAATGGCCCTGGAGCCTCACAGCTTGGGGTCAGTGTCTCTCCCCCTGCCAAGCAGGCTGTTCGCACTATCACACCTGCCTGTCAAAGGAGAGAGCCATAAGACTCACCAGGACAGAGACAAGAAGGAGACAACAGAGCCATAAGACTCACCGGGACAGAGGATAGAGACAGAGAGAGCCCTAAGACTCACCGGGACAGAGGATAGAGACAGAGAGAGCCTTAAGACTCACCGGGACAGAGGATAGAGACAGAGAGAGCCCTAAGACTCACCGGGACAGAGAGAGGAGGGAGACGGAAGGAGACGGAGGGCTCCATAACACTCATCGGGACAGAGAGAGAAGTAAGAAGGAGAGAGCTGTAAGACTCACCGGGACAGAGAGAGGAGGAAGGTGCGATATGCCAGAGAAAAAGTACAGGGAGACTCAAAATAAGAAATGCTATCTTAGGGGGCAAAAAGGTTGTTTCGCCTTCAGTGGAGAGAAGTGAAAATGTTAAGACCTCCTATAACATACAGAACATGTTGCATAAGATAACCAAGCATGCTGGTAAACTTAGGGCCTCTGTTTCAGCTGACTGGTGTAGATGCAAAAGTAAGTTCAACCTAATGCAAACATAATCTTATAGTACAGGAAACACAAATGCAATATCAGATAATGAATTTTCTACTAAGAGAATCTTACAGAGCCACCTTTAGAGAGGAGTAGGGTCAAAGACTAACTAGTCTTGCTGGTTACCCTACAAGTACCTTAAAAGTAGAGTATAGGCTGAACTGTGTAGACTGTGTGATCACTCCTTTAGAACTATCTATGCCATACACCAAGCAGGATTAACAGCATTTTCATGCTATATGATATATGACTACAAGCACATAAAATATTTTTTCAAAAGCAAAAGTATTTTGTTATGAAACATGGGTAATGCTTTGTTTTGTAGGGCTAGATTGGGTATATGCTAAGAGAGAAAGATAATGCAAGCGGTTTGTTTAAACAGTGCAGGTCTAGAGTGATGAACTATGTGACTCATACCGAAACGCAGCAGAAATGCACTGCCCTGGACAGTGTCCCACATTTACTAACCTACATAGCGCACTGAACAAGGGAAGCAGCTATTGTAGGCTATAATTTGAGAATGTATACTGCGATCTTTTCATTTTTACTCACGCAACCAAATCATATGTCTAACTATTCATCTAAGACATGTCAAAGAAACTTTCAGAGTAATACATGTGAAATATGTCTTATATATATTATAGGTTGCGCACGCAGTGCACCCTATAAAAGATCAAACGTTCGTTTGCAGGTCATGGCGTGTTAACCATACTGGTGGTGAGTTTATACTGACCCCTTGTGTTAATACTGTATAAATCACTTGATATTTTATACATTATTCTATAGTTTCGATACGATACCCCTTGCAAAGCCTGTAAGCACGTGCAAAAATATACATCAGTTATAAAAATATACACCAAAAAATGAAAAACAAAGATCTGCCTTAAATCTTGATCAAAACGTCTGCACAAAACCCAGTTATTTTATTGCAGCCTCAAGGTGAATCGATACTAACCAGTTATATCTTCGTGTTTGGTATTTAGAACATGCCTACATAAGGAAAACCAGAGTACATCAAGGGAAAAAAAGGCCTCGATTAAGTGCGGAGCAACACGTATAATCACAGCGAAAGAAACGCTTATGATACTGCGTAATATCCTCCGTTTTATTAAGAAACCCGACCGAATCTTCTCCCACCCGTTTAAAATACTCAGAGCATATAGGTACGACACGGGTATTCCCCAGTTTCCTTAAGAATGCCGAAGACATGCAAACAGACAAAACCGAAAACTGCGCATTAAATTCGTTCACTAACTTTCAGAGACCAACCAAAGTAAATAAAGTGTGCAGTGTGTATAAACAACCGCGAGGGTGTTCTTGGGTTTACAGGATTCTGGAATCCCAAGGTCCTTATTCAAGGATTTTGTGGTGAGTAAGCTATGTCGGAATTTATACTCTGTAGTCGTAAGGGAGGACGGATATTATTTTACACAGCAAGCAATTGGTGCAAAGATTATCTACAGAGGAGTTTAATAAATTATGAAAACTGATTCTCTGCAGTAGTGCATCAGATCTCATACTGTTTCTAACGGACTTGATTTAATTGAATTTAGGCTCAAACAAGGACTTGGAGTGAAAGGCTTTTGACTTTTGATCCCCTTCCGTAGCCCTTTTGCTTAAACATCCATGCTCATTTTGCGGTTTACGGAATACAAGGGGGCGGGGTGAGTTTGTGGGCGAGTGTGTTTGTGTGATTGATTTGCATATGGTGTCTCCATAGGCAATTCATGTGTGTGATTTGTTTCAATATAATTGGCATGGTCATAGGCATGATAACAACTGCAGAGGCTACTGAGTTCATGATGTGATATCTGCCATATGAAGCACAGTTGAAAGGGTCATTTAGGCTCATGCAGGTAAGCTTCGTCTTGACAATAGCTGCCAAGTCAGTGGCAGAAGCACTAACAGTTAGCTGACCCCTCCACTGAACCTGGTGGCATGCCCTGCCGACACATTGCAGTCATCTGAGTAACAGCAGTGAACCTTCACCCCTGGGGTTCTGTAGCTTTGGCTGTTTGTTTGGTTACAAAATGACTTGTATGAGCATGACTTCATCACACCACCTGGAAACAGGACAGATTATATACCTTAAGAGCATTTGATACTAATCTAATAAGTATGAGCATTGTTACTTGAAAGTTCTAATGTGGTTTGCACCCCACAAAAAGATACTTCTGAAATGTGGCCAGACAGGAGACAATGCAGTCTGCTGCCCTGACTGTCAGTAAGTCCCTGGTTGTTCGTTCTCTCTCTCTCTCTCTCTCTCTCTCTCTCTCTCTCTCTCTCTCTCTCTCTCTCTCTTTCTTTTTTTTTCCTCTTACATGCACACACATAAGCAATGCAGAATTTCAAAACCCTCCAGTGCTATACAAGACAGAAATAAAGATACACATTCATGTTCTGTTACTACAATATTTCCCCAATACAAAGAGCACTTTTACCAATAGTCATTGAATCCAAAACCTACAGTAACTCTAAAATATACTACCATGTCCTTTGACAACATTGCATGCATCTGCATAGCTTGGACATGTTTGGGATCCCTGGCAATTGCAAACCTCTTGTGTTGACCCCGTGCAGGTGTAACACTGCAGTGCTCCACCTAGTGAAAGATGCAATCAAATACATTCATGCTCCATACATCTATCTTATTGAGTCTGAGCAACTCGAGCACATTTGGAATTTGGCAAATGAAAAAAAAAATTACACTGAGAAATAATTAAAATCTATTAATCACACATAAATTATATATATATATATATATATGAATAATACATGTAACAGAAATTACACTTTTCTACAAACAGTCTGAATAATTAGAGTGAATATTTCACTAAGAAACTTTCTAAAACACAGTAGCAAGCCTAATTAATGCACTATGCATCTGCTGGAATAATCATTTCTGCAGTCTATATACAGATTAAAGTAGCCATTGTAGAAATCTGGTCAATTTGTGTATTAATCTTTCTCAGCTGTTTAGTGTTCCTCAGGAGTCAGAGTTGGACTCTGAGGTCAACAACAAACTTTGTAAAGTAGGATAGTCTCCAATGGTCCTGCTTTCCTTTTTGAAATATGTGTCACCAAAACCTATGACACACCTCCTGCTCTTATGGAACAAATGGATTTCTCGCCCCCACAAACAACCTTTGAAGTTCAGGCCAAAGTGTTTCAGTGAAATTATTCTAAACCTTCCTATTTGTAACACCTAAGACTACAAACATATATTCAGGAGCATGTTTTTCTTTTGTTTTCTGAACATCTGTTATCCCTAAAAACTGCTGTTTGTTGCTTTGAGTTGTTCACTGATGTTGACAAACCTTGAACATGTGGGACAGGGGAATATGGCAATTCTAATCCTGTTTATGGAAACTGCAGAAAGTCTCCCACCGTAAAAGTTTTCAAAGTAGAATGCCGACTGAGTTTGAACCACCCTTACAAATCAAACATATCCTAATACTCAGTCATTCTCTGATGGCCATACTGACACAAGAACTTTGAGGCACCAGTGACCTAAGATCTGTTTTGATGTCTTTGATTTCAAAAGGCTAATCATAGGACCATCGCTTGATAAGGACAGACGGCTTGGTGTGGAGATAGCGTATTATTCCAGAGCCATTTGGCAAATATCCCCACAGATTTTTCTTTCATGTAGGTATGTTGTTTATGCACAGTAGGAGAATCTCTGGCAGTGATATCTTCACGCTGGAGGCAGCAGTAGATGAAGATTTCCTCAGAGAACTGACCTCAATCCTCTGCCTACTGCCAAGTTTCCTCTATGAGCTGTTATTTGTTCACTTAAAACACCATAAATACTCATTATGAGCTTAGCTGGTAGGATTCTAGTTGATCAGCATAACTACTGAACATGAAAAGCTGAACTTCTTCTTCTTAACTTCTTAATCTGTTTTCATAGCTCTTATGTGTTTAATTTAAAGACATCTGGTAAGTAACAGTTACTGCATCTTGCATTTTAATGAACTTAAACTTAACTAACTTAAATCTCTATTCTTTTTTCAATAGTCAGTATAAGCCTTTTTGTGCCAAGCATGCAGCACTGAGTTCATTCTAACTGTTTAAAGGATTGATTTTGACTACCATCATTAACACCAATACTGAAAGACAGTCTGGGAGTAAAGGAGTTTAAAAACACTTAATAAAATCAGTAAGCTTGCTGTCAAACCAAAACACCACCACCAGATTTAAGTCTGGACTGAGAAGCACACGAGGGACAGGTGCTCACTGAGACACATGTTGCTATTATGTGTGGAAGAGCCCTGATGCAGAGATCTGCATAGTACAAAACAAGAAGGCCAAAAGAGTTCACTATTCACTGTGAGCAAAGAGCAGCTTTCCTGCTCCTGGGGCTCTTTGGCTGACAGGACCGTGCAACCAAAGGCAGGGTTGTGTGTGTCTGAAACCTCTGAGCTTGAGCCAGGCTATTAGGGAGCTAATACCCCAGCAGAAGCGAGAACAGGCAGAATACCAGCTTGTCAGCTTTGGCCCTAAGACATGGGCAGTACTTTACAGACTAGACAAATCAAAGCAGAACCCATTATCTGTTCCTCGCAACAGTGACCCTTCCTTTTAAATCATTCAGATTGCCACCAGTCTCAGCAGTCGGTCAGCACGGCCTAGTATTGTGCCTTGCAAAATTAGACTTTCATTATTTCAAGGGGCAGATACAATCAGGCTTGTGACTTGCTTGTTGAGAATGGAAGAAAAGATCAAAAACCTTTAACCTCCATAAGTAGAAAAAATAAATTAATCAGTTGTCACAAAAGTTACTTGAAACATTTTATGACACACCTAACCTATATTAAATTTATAAAAATTATAAAATTAATTATAAAATTATAAAAATATATCATGTTTGAGAGAGATTCTGATGGAATAAGATTGATGGTGAAGAATAAGGGGTCTCCTAAGGTCTAAGGTGACCATATTCTTGTAAAACGGTTAACAATCTAACTATGTAACTATATATTATTTAACTATCTAATACTAGTAATAGCAATTGCAGAATTTGCAATGTTTAGGTACATTTCCATTCAGCCACTGAAGTAGCAAGGACAATTATAAGATGCATGATCCAATAAGGCTGTGCTTGCAAATCATCACAGAGTAATGTTGATGAAAAAAATAATAAATACATAAACTTGCTCCAAAAGGTTTGTGAGTACAAACCCAAACCAGACAGAATAATTCACACATGAATGAGAATTTGAGACAAGTCCAAAAGAACCAAATGGAACTGGTGCATTTCTTACTGTACATGACAACTGCTGATCTCTCAGAGGCTCTCTCATACAAACAGAATATATCTGTCTGTGTGTGTGTGTGTGTGTGTGTGTGTGTGTGTGTGTGTGTGTGCTCATGTCACTGGCGCTAATATTATCTGCCTGATCAAACTGCTGTCTGCTGGCTAATTGACAATGGGCATCACTTCAGGCATTTAAACACACCTCCTATACAATTCCATACAGAGCTACTTATTCACACCTTGAATAATGCAATTTCAGAAAGGCAGTATCATTTTCAGAACAAAATTAATTTTACCATTTCATTGCTTCAACCAGAGTGTAAATGGTCTTGTTCAGGATTAAAGAAGAGAGGCAGAATTTATTGCCATCTTTTATTGCACTTTGTGAGCAGGTGCTGCATGACTGAGCAGGGCTTCTCTTTAAGGAAGCTTCTACTTCACCACATCAACAGAGCAGGACTGAGACCCAGCCAAACATCATTAGATACCTTAGAACTAAAGACAAATCAAAATAAAATATCAAAATGAAATCCTAAAAATAAGATTACACATCATGTTTGCTAAGAGGCAATAAAACAAAGTGTATCTACTAAGACGCACAAGGAAGCTTTTGAAACAGTATCAAAACCTGCAGATGTGTTCCATTACTATATTCAGCTCATATTCACAAAAATGTTTAATTCTACTACATGCATTTTTTATAATCACTTCATAATAATATATTTATATATAGATAGATAATGTCTTTCTTATCATCACTTGTGTTTTCAAGTTCAAAAAGAGTACCACATGAACTAGTTTAACAGTCAGCTCCATCAGTGGTTGTCATGGCAACATAGCAATTAACCTCATCCTTACTCCAAGCACTCTTTCTCTCTCAGGCATACGCACACTCTCATAACATTTCTTTACTGATGGGGAGTACGTCTCTAAAAAATGTCTACAAGACCCTTGTTACAGGAAATGTGTCGGTGCACATTAAAACATTGAACCGCGCAGTAAATAATTACAGTGGAGTAGTCCAGAGTGTCCTTCCAGTCTACAGCAGATCAGTTTTATAAAGAACATCAGTAGTGTTGAACATCTGAGAGCAGTCCATGATTCTGTCCAGCAATCTAAAGGACAAATATTACACTCTCCTCTTTACAGCTCCTAGCTCCTTCTGTTGCTTGTTTGTCCTGTGCTGGTGTGGTCAGAGATCAGCTAACTCTTCCCCATTTTGGCAATCAGCTCATCGCAGATCTTGGTCAATTCCTCAATCTCTTTGTTCTACGAAAAAATAAGACATCATATCAATCAGGTTTGTTTTCATTCTGACTGAACTTTGTCGCATAACTGCCTGTTGAATAGTAGCTGAGAGAGTTTCTATTCAGATTCAACCTTACACTGATATAACACTGTGCATTGTGTCCTGTGAAGAAAGAAAAGATGGAAAGGAGGAATAGTTATTCATGGGAGTAGAATCAAACCTTCTGCTCCAGTGTGCGTTCCAGTGAGTCCACTTTCATTTGTTCTTTCCTCAGACTGGCCTGGTATGCTGCCTGTTCCTGCTTAGCTTTGGCGCGCACTTGAGCAATTTCTGCATTCGCCCTGCGGGACACCATAAACAACCTCAGGAACGCATTGTCACTTCACATTATATCCAGGCTCTACCAGCATGGACCTCATTTACCCACCACACTTACTGCCACTAGGTAGATGAGGTAGACAAGCTGGAGGAGAATATGCATACCACACCGCAGAATATCAGAGCACAGGACTTACTTGTCCAGCTTCTCCTCAGCGTGGATTTTCAGGGCCTGGTAGCGCTGCTCCTCCTTGCGCACCCGAGACAGATACTCCTGTGCACACTTCTTCAGCACCTCCTCATTCTATCGGGGGGAAGAGCAATGGAGTTGTTCAAAGAAAGGTTGAGTCTCAAGCCAGTCTCTGGAAACTGCTGAACCTATAAAACTTCTCTTCAACCCTACTCACAGCTCAGCTGACACCATGTGACCTTAGCAATGCTTCCCTATACTGTATGGATATGGAATACTGGGATGCTGTAGGAGCCAGTGGTGGGATATAAAACGTATGGGGTTGTAGTATATGTGCAGAAACTGCATGTGTTTTCTAAGTGTATTTTTGCTTTTAACCTTGCGAAAGCCTTCTAGAACATCTTTCATTTTCTCATAGCGGCGGAATAGATCAGCCAGGGACTTCTCCACTGAGTTGAGATCAGCCAGGGCCTGATCCTTTTCCACAATCAGCTGCTGGATGGTATGATGGGACAGAGACTTCCCCCTCTGCTCATCCTCTAAGACAGGCAAGCACAGAGCGAAAGAGACAGTTGAGAACTTGTATGTAATAAATCTGTTTTTTTCTTTTAACATAAACTGTAGCTAGGTATGATAATATAAAATATCACTGAATAGCACAGAGACACGTTCTCTCACAAACCCACATTTTCACACTACAAAATCCCCTATGAGTATCCATCCAGAGGCTATCAGGAGAGGTACTATTAGTGGACTCAGAGCTTGAAAATATGATATGACTACATCTCTAATAATGATCACTAATATTTGATGACATTGTGTTCAACCATGGTCACCCTGTGAAGCATGCAGACAAGACATGTGTCAAACAATGGGTAGCCAAGGACACCGAAAGTAACAGGTGAGACAACCACAGAAGATCATCTGACCTCCCTTTGCCTCTCACAGCAACTCTCCCATTTCAATTTCAATCCCACTTTTCAGTTTATCCTCCAATCTGCTTAACCATAAGCCTTTACTTCTTATTAGTCATAGGAACAATGCAACAAATCCCCAATGGAGCATCCTGAAATCAAGAATATTGGAGTTGTAATAAAAAGTGCCTTGATAGCAAGAAGCTTTTGTCAAAGATTAATGTTATGAACGCATTCCTTTTAACTTTGTATGGACTGCAGATGTGACTTACAATGTTTTGGATTTTAAATTGCTGAAACAACAAGAAAGAAAACTAAAAGACGCAGGAATGAAAGATGAAGGAGACACCAGCGCATAGAGACTCCGCTTCCTCTTAGCTACCGGATGCATATGAATGCAACATAAACAAACAAAAAGAAGAGTCTTTGTTACTTACCAGGCATGCCTGATTGGTTTATCAGATTTTTATGTGCAAAGGAGGGAGCAAAACAGAAAGAAGGGATTGTGTTAAGTCAAGCCAGCAGGGAGGGGTACATGGAAGAAAGAGTGCTAGTGATCTGAAGATAAAATCCTCCACTTCCCATCGATGTGTAGAACGTAAGCTGCAAGAATGGATTTAGAGCACTGAAAAGTTGTGAGAGCAAACAACAAAATAAACTGAGAATAAAAAAGAATAAACAAGAAAGATTGGATGCAAAGCAAAAAGAGGAACTGTGTATGAAATGGATTATTAGGCTGGAACTGTCAGAACTGTAAATGAGATGTGGGGGGAAAGAGGTACAATGATAACTGGGGTTAAAAAAAAAAGAAAAGAAACTTTCCAAAAAATGAATGTATATGTGATGGTTTTGATCAAGGGTAATGAATAAACTATTAAACTGTCAGCTGGGAAGAATATAGTAAAAGCTGATTCAACTGCCATATTTAAGTATCAAAGTAGTAAATGCAGGAAAAGTAGAAAGGCAATAGAAGGAGGGTTGGGGGCTTGAGATCTAGTTCTTGTAACTGACCAGTGGCTGAGTCCTGGATCACGAAAGGCTTTTCTGCAAATTGAGTAAAATAAAGTGGCATGTGAGTCTGTTTCCAAAGGTAGTATGTCTCAGGGAAGGGAGCGTGATATTTTCATCTTGTTTTGGTAGCTATGGAGTACGCATAGAAAAAAAAAGACAACAGAGCTGTCACACAAAAATCTAGCGGGACCCAAAAATGCTCAGGTGAACTTGCAGGTATTCACAACTCACCAATCATCTGTGCAATTGTCTTCTCATATTCTGCAACGATCTTCCTGGAGATGAAAGAATTGATCAAATTGATTTTACTTACTGGAAACCGTAAGTTGTTACCCTAACTACACATATATACTGAGTTGCATCAAAATAGTGTTTTCGGTTAACAAAAAGGTTAAACCATTGCAGAACTTTCTTCATGGGTCTTAGAAGTGCCTTCTACTACAGGTATATAAACGAGTCATTAGAAAACAACCAGACTATATAAATAGTGGGTACAAATCTGCTGCATGTTGGGAAAGGTTTAGAGGAAGGCAGGCTTTGGGAAAAACAGGTTGCCAGCATGATAAGCAGATGGATCAGCAGTGCTCCCCATTAGCCTCTTAAGTCTTCCTTATCCTAAGGCCAATCATGAAGTAAGCCCCTGTCTTATCCACACGATTAGTACAGTGTCCAGCTGGTTCCAGCCCCTCTCTATATCTGTCCTAAACTCAACTCAGGCTAAGTATTTGCTCACTCTCTCTCTCTCTCTCTCTCTTTTAATACAGTTGAATCTAAATGCCTTGCTTTATTATGGGCTAATGATCCAAAGCTATAACCTGCAGTATCATCTTCCTTCGCAGTATTGTCCAGGTCCCTCCCCTGTCTTTGCAACACCTCAAATTTAGGTCCTCTTTAATTCACATCTTGCTCATGTCTAAGCTTTGAGAAAACGTTGGAGAGAGATAAACAGATTGATAGCTGTATTGAGGTGAATGTCCAAAACAGTTGGCCACATTGTGTGGTGTACAGTAAAAAGTATGATTGACGGTGAAGGTCTATTTTGGGAAAAAAAAAACTGACAGAGATCATTTATCACAGGTATTTTGAATCAGCAGGTACTGAAGTATCTGGGTCAAGCGAGTGAGCGCAGTCTTACCTCATCTCCTCTAGTTCTTGTCGACTCTCCTCATACTTCCTTTGCCACTCCAGTACCTCCTTTTCTTTGGCAACAATCTAATAACAACAGAAATAGTGCATCGCCCATACAGAAATGGGAGGTGTGGGCAGCCTTGCACAATATGCGAGGGCTACTTTCTTTATGGCACAAGAAAGGTATCTGATGTCACTTAATCAGGAAATGGATCAGGGAGTAAAGCTCAAAATTCATCTAGGCATGTAGACCTGTATATGTGTTCTCATTATCTGAAAAAAAAAATCCAACTCTGTCATTTCACTAGAAAACTGCACGATTAACACAGTCAAGTTCAAATAGGATTTGTTTAATTTTATTTATTTTTATTTTATTCATCAGTGTTGCCCCTTGGATTCTCAGACAATTGAGAAAATTAGTGTACTGATTGTTCATCTTATAGTAATTTACTTATACCTCTTCTCTAGCTATGCCCAGTGAGTGGTCCAGGTCCCTGGGTAGGTAGGGGCTCTCTCCTTCACTGTATCCTGCCTGGGAGTACAGGGAGCTCTTAGACATGCCACTGTCCCCAGGGGAGGCCACCTCTCTCTGCTGGTGTGGAAAGATGGGAGGTATAGAGAGAGGAGGGGAAAAAAACAAATGAGAGAAGACTTTTAGCCACCTGTCTGCACCTTCTGTGACGTAAAACATTTCAGTCATACATTCATAGCAGAGGGATTCTGAACCAAGCCACAAGGCAGCATGTCATCTACAGGTTCTACAGAGCAAAGCCAATGAGAGCAGACTCTCCACTCCAAAAGCTACACACAGTTGAGATGAGGTTTCAGTTTGTGATTGGCCAAGCACACACAGCTGAGAGGCTGTGCTAGGCTGGCACTGCCCAAAGTGAGATGGTTGGGAGGAGCTGCTTGTGGTGAAAAAGCACAGCTGTGATTGGGCCCAGGCCAGGGAGGAAGGGAAATCTGTGTCGCACAAGAAGAGGAAAGCTTAAGGCATGACCCATGTGTTAGTGACATGCTGGGACTACATCACAGTTAAAAAAAAGCAATATGTATTCAAAGGTTTGAATTATGATGATTTGCAAAACTATGAGAAAAAAAGATGTGGTTGTAGTCTAGTCTAGTCTACATTTTTCTTCTTCAAGAAAAAAACAACCAGTCCTAATTAAATTGGGGAATTAATTGTAAGACTAACTTCTCGATAAGCCATGAAAAAATCAGTGCTATATAACTCCACATGAGTAACGTATATAATTTTATAGTCCACATCAAAAACTTACACAGCAAAAAGCAATTAAAGAAGATATCCATGGTGTATTTATATTATGGAAGTAAGCAGTGTACATGAACATCAGCACTTCCCATCAACACTGTTTCACTAAAACAGTAAACGTTCAATGAAACGTCAGTTTAATGTTTTTACCTCTGAAAGGATTTTTTTTTGAAGGATAACGTGCCACAGCATGAGCCTGTGCTGTCACCCCGAGGGACAGCATTCCTCGGACCTCCCGTCTATTCAATCATAATACAGCAACACTGAATTCATGGCAACAAACACAACTGCTGATTAGAGCAGATGAAATCATCCTAACAGAAGCGAAAAAAGTTCTGGTTTTACAGAGGGCAGGATGCTATATGACAGGACCAAATAACATGATGCTTGGGGAGCAATATTGGATCTGGCTAGAGCGTTTATATGCCATTATATTATCCTAGAGGTCCACTGATCTCGTGAAGAGAAATATTTTCAGCAGGCACATTGTAAGGAACTAACCAATTTACTATGCACATAGCTTCTCTGAAAATGAAGGACATCTGGGCAGTTACACTCTGTGAAGCGTGGAAGAAATTATTTATGTAAAATGGTGAGGAAATGAGCAGCTTTGCAGAGATGGCAGAGTTGACTGGAGAGGTAAAGTTAAGACTGTAGTCATACTGTTTTTAAAGCCTTAAGCTTAAGATTTGGAGCAGTATAAGCATAAGTATAATACTAATATAGCCTACGATGTTTACCACTAGTTTTGCTTGTGATTTCAGAGAGTTTAATGAATTAGCTTTCATAAGCATACTGCATTATAGTGTGGCTTTATTACAAGTTGAGCTTGGTTAATTGCAAATAATTGATTCATCATTTTCAAGATACATTGGAGCAACTATGTAGAACCACTGAGCAACTACATAGAGCCACATCATTTCTGAAGACTTTACAGCCTGTGGGTGTTTTCCATTCCTCAGCCATATATAGTGTGGGAGGAAACTTGTTTGTACCTGTGTGAACTTAGATGTTCTTTGACAGATTTTGACCTCTGCCTGAGCGGAGCTGTCCACAGACTTCTGGGAATATAATCAGACCGTTTTACAAAGAGAGGAACACAAATTAAGATTGGGGAGGTGGAGGAATCAGTAATGTGGCAGTTCACAGTTAAGATATAACTGTGACGTGATGTCTGAATAATATTACAAAAATAATGTTAACATCTTATGGCTTTGCAATGTAAGGTCCAAATGGAAGTAGATGTATTATGTGATCTTCAGTAATGAGAGGAAATGTGAATATTGAGGTTTAGTGTAACTAGTGAAATCTAGTCTCAATCAGACCATCTAAATATAGGCATCATACACAAGGGAGGGTTCTGTTTGTAGTCAGTAGACAGAGAGCGAGGATAAGTGGGTTGGAAGGTTTATCTTAACATCTAGGTTATAAGATCAGGGAAGATGTATCGGTCAAAAAAGCTAAACTCTCTAGGAGTGACTGAGGAAGTTAACAGCGTCAGTAGTCTAGTCCTAGTTTGGACGGGGCAGGTATCTCTCATTCCTCTTACTTTAGCTGTGGGAGAAGCCGTGAGATTCAGGTGGTGTGGACTGGCCTTCTTGAGCCGAGACTGTGGAATGTGCGAGACACTTGTGAGCTTAGAGTGGGGATGACGCATGTGAGGCACACACTTGCATGTGTGTGTGTCCTTGGATCTGGTTGTGTATGACTGGCTAGATGATTATACTCCTGAGGCCCATTAATTTCCCAAATACCAGTCCAGTAGTAAATGAGAGTGTTGGTTACACTTACCAAACCTAATCAGTGAAAAAGCTAACCAATCAGCAAAACTGATCAAAGTTTATGATCATACAACACTATACTAGCAGGGTCCAGTTCAGACATACATATGGGCTGTATGTCTGCTGTATTCCAATGTGTTAGTGTCAATTATTCACCATCGGAATCAGAAATCAGCAAGAATGTGACAAGGAATTAGGTAGCAGAGAATAACAGCTCTTTGGATTTTTTACAGGAACCACATGAGTAAGCTGGATATTATGAGGAGATTCACAGCATCCCAAGTCACATTGATCATTGTTTCTATGCATCTCCTATCCAGGCAAACATGCAGGATTGTCATAAAGCTCTTCGAGAAGGCACACCTCTCTCTCTCTCAAGAAGGTGTCGGTTTAGAAGAGAACAGCACCAATCAAGGAGCAGGAGCCAGGTTAAAGATGTCACATGGAAGGAACCAACAGTGAATGTGGATGTTGGGTCACTCCCACAATGTTGAGGTAGTATATGGGTATGCACTTGCACTCACACGGGGGTGCAGTCAGAAAGAAATCATACATGCTTCCACACCTACATACTCAGCGCACTGCACACACCCTGCTACCGCAGATGCACTCAGTGCACACGCAGTCCCACACACACACACAAATATGCGCTGGCTCAGTGCAATACCTGAGGGGAAACAGTGGATAGAGAAGGACTCTGTGAGATGTTTTGGGCTACCTGCAGAGCCTCAATCCTCAGGGCTGCGAGTACAAGCTCCTCCTGGGCCACGGAGGAGGAGGAGGAGGAGGAGGAGGAGGAGAGAAAGGAAGCAGAGAGCAACGCGAAGAGAGAGGTCATGGGGTAAGGAGGGAGAGAGGAGTTAGAGTTCAAACTCTCACCTCTTATTTGAAATGAACTGACACATGCGCACGCACGCACGCACAAGTTCTTTTATGAACACAATCTGGACACACACACACAGTTGGACATACAATTGTATTGTTACACCATGAAATTGGGCTGATGTCAATTCCATCTCTCCAAAATCTTATTCACTGAGGTACTAAAACTGGGTCTGTAGACAATTGTGTTGTTAAGGTGAGATTTTTTGCATGACCAAATCAGATGGTACCTGAAATTCAGGCCTTTTTGTGCCGAGGTCGATTTTCTTACTGTTAGTCAAGCCTTCCTTATTCAGTCCACCTTATTTCACAATAAAACTACAGCTCCAGAACTGTAGTGTACTTCAGACTACATTCTTGGATTAACATCAGCCCTGAAGATTTTAAATAATACACACATTTAAAAAGAAAAGAAGTAAATGGAAGTCACAACAAACCAAACAACAAAAGGCAGCGAGACCAACAAGTGCACGGACAGGTGGAAAGAAAAGATGACAAAGCTGAATGGAAGCACTCACGCCAGGTCACCACTGCTCAAACACACACTGCAGCAGCTGAGGGGGAGGGGCTGGGTTGGGGTAGGAGGGGCCAGGCAGGTTCCTTTCTACACACCTGCAGTTTGTGGGCGAAGGCAGTGGGATTGGTCTCAGCCAGGTCAGGCTCCAGGTAGTTGATAGGGGCAGCTGACTCACTCAGCCTGTCTAGGAGGGACAGATCTGAGCGGGACTGTAATGAGGTCCAGAGTGGTAGAGGGACAGGAGGAGGAACAAGGTGTTTGGCAGTCAGTAAGGGGAAGCATGGACAGCCACTCACCAGAGGAGCCTTCTGAAACCTCTCAGATGGCTTTTTTGTTTGTTTGTTTGTTTTGCCTGTTACTTTCTGGTGGTACTTTTTTTTCTGTTTGGTCATAAAAGCAGACTCTGTATTCTGCAAATTGAATTTTAGATTTAACATCTCGTACGATTATTGCCATAATCAACCTGGCCTTTGTCTCCCTCTAGAGGCTGAAATGAAGACAACGCTTTAAATGAGAGCAAATTAAAGAAGCAGTGCGCCAACACCAAGACATAACCTATTGAAAATTGCTGGCCACTCCAAATAGCTTAGCTATTACACTCGACCTACACAACTAAATTAATTTCACATTCTCTCAAGAATTCTCTTTCATTAATGATCCAATGGTCATGTGAAACACATCTACATATGGAAGTCTTCTTATACATATGGAAGTCTTTTTATACTTTTTATACTGACCCCTGCATCTGGCTCGCTGTTCTGGGTGCAACTCAGGGGCTGGCTTTCCCTCTTTCGGTTCTTCTCCAAGGTGGGAGGGTCCGGGGCTGCACCTCGTGATTGCAGCACTGGAGACTTCCCTTCTGCTGAGATCTGTGCCTCCATTTCTTCAAAACTCCTACAGACAGATGGACCAGTGGCTTTATGGAAGAGGCAAAGATATATACTTGCGTGAAATTATGGGTTATTGGATGGTTGTAAACTGAAGGTTTGTGTGCGTGCGCGCGTGTGTGTGTTTTACCCTGTACAGGGGGAGTTAGGTCCTGAGTCATGCATATTGGAGCTTTGTTTTGAACTTTCTGTCACTGGGTCCAAATTTAGGTAGAGGGAAGGTTTTTGCACTGAGAGAGGCTGGAAACAAAAAAAACAGAGTGATCCATACACAATCAAATCCACAAAGTAAAACCCATCACACTTATCGCATCTGAATAACTATTCATTCTTATGATTCATGCATATTGTATTTTCACCTACCGGTGAAGATGTGCCAATCTTCTCCATGTATTCAATCTCATAGTCTGTAATTACAGAGGAGACCCAAAGGAGAATGAAAGAGGAAGCAGTGAATGATGTAGCTCACCACTGATGAGTGCATAAACACGACTACAGCATCGTACACAATAAAGCTTCTCTTTGCATCACATCCATTTTGGCCTCTGGACTTACGGTTATTCAGAGAGTAGGACTGTGTCACAGTAGTGCATTTGTGAGACATGTACATGAACAAAATCAAACACACACACACACACACAAACACATACAGAGGCACTGGGGTGAATATGCACACCCCCCGTGTGTGTTCATATACAAGCAGTGTATGCAGGCACATAACCATGGGCAGACGCATACACACTGATACACACTGAGTCACACATGTGACCAAGTTTTAATTTATACAGAGACTGAGGCACTTGAATGCTGGGACTCTTAGAAATCAGACATTGACAAAACTGTGTCAACCTGGGGTCATCTGGGCTTTCAGCCATAGTGCTATTATTGGCACCGGTAACATTGCTTCAGCGTAACTTTTAACATGAAACAAACTAAACTGGATCACCAGTACAAAGTTCTTCCCTATGAACCCAATGTGTTGGCCCTCACTGAGTTAAAAAAGGAAAGAAGATGCACTAGATGCATGTAAGATGGCCAGCACTATGCACTATCTAAAAACAAATATATTAATTATTCATTTCTTCTAATTCTCAGCATAGAAGTCATTGTACTTGTTAGGCATTTCTGCCTTTCACATTTGACCTTGTTCACCTTCCTCTAGTAACAAGCACACAAAGACAAAGACAGGCACACATGTTTTATTTCTCTCTCTCTCAGTTGCCAACTCTCACCATGGCTCCCTGCAGGTAAGCTACCCTCAGTGACAAAAGCTGTGAGGTCAGAGGGCTGAGGGAAGTCATGGACATCGGCGGTCAGCTCCACCTCCACATCATGCCGGGCCACCCACTTCTGGTTAGAGGAGGAAGCCAGTTTCTCTTCGTCCGTGGCGTGGTCCTGGGCGTGGTCGGCCATGGGGTCAACAGAGGGCTCCTGTGGCTGATGGTGTGTGTGTGGGATGGAGGGCAAGAGTGGAGGACACACAGGACAACACTATCATGATATGAGGTGACAACGAAGGAAAGACACAGATGTCATTCAGAATGGCATAACAACTCTGTGTGTGTGTGTGTGTGCGCGTGTGTATGTGTGTGTGTGTGCGTGCGTGTGTGTGTGCGTGCGCGTGTGTGTGTGTGTGTGTGTGTGTGTGCATGTGTGTGCGTGCGTGTGTGCGCGTCTGTGCGTGCGTGTGCGCGCGTGAGTGCGCGTGCGTGTGTGTGCGTGCGTGCGTGTGTGCGCGTGTGTGCGCGTGCGTGTGTGTGTGCGTGCCTGCGTGTGCGTGTGTGTGTGCGTGTGTGTGCGTGTGTGTGTGTGTGTGTGTGTGTGTGTGTGCGTGTGCGTGTGCGTATGTGTACGCGCACATACATGTTTGTTTGCTGGAGAAAATGTGGACTCACCTGAGCAGACATATCAGACACAGGAGATCTCTTTGGTGACCTCTTCACTCTAAAAGTGTTACTGTGAAGCAAGAAAGTCATTACAAAACTGAATATTTTGAGAATTTCTTCATTAACCAGAAAAAAAAGAATACAGTTTATAACTACATCAGTTTGAATATTAACTGGACTACATATTTTGGTGTATTTTGAGAGAAACATGATATGCTGCATAGTTTGTGAGACTTTGGTTAAAGACATATCTCTTTGTCTTGCTTTTGTAAATGTTTGGTAATATTGCCATTTAGTAACTTTAACAGGAATGTACAAGTCTACCAGACAATAAAGTTATCAGCAACAAAACAATGGAATGGATATTTGAGAACTTAAGGTTATGCGTTAGTAAGTGTCTAGGCTAGTATTTGCACAGTGGATGCCATTGTTAGTGTGTTATGAGTGTATGATGGGTGTGGTCCTGTATGATGTATGTTTCCTTGTAACCTGTTGTTTCGCTATATACTTGCATTTTTAATTGGCTTGAGCTCATGTGTTTAGCTACTAGAACTTAAACACCAATCACAGAAACAACAAATACATGCTTTGCGAATAAATAGAGAAAGACCATTATATAGTATACATTATTTTTCTAGAAGCAGGAGTAATACATTTTGAATACATGTTTCTCATTCTTATGATGTTCATTGATGCTATACAGTTTAATTCTAATTGCTTACTGACCCGATTAAGCGATAGATGTCCCTATTATATGATCAGCAATTGAATCTGAAGTCTGAATACATGAATATCATGAATCCCCCTCTCTCTAGCTCTCTCTTCCTTATTTTCTTACACTCTCTACCTTGCATACTCTTTAAAGACGTGGTGAAGTTAGGACTGAGGTCTGAGTTGAAGTAGGAAGTTGACCAGAAAGACAAATTAAATCATATACTGGAAAATATTAAAAAATGACGAACTGTTCTCAAAAAGCAAATGGTTATGAATGTTATCATTACTGGTACTGATTCATTCTATCATCTCTCTACTTACAACATACAACAGAGAGAAGAGAAACCAGTGGATTTCCTGTGATACATGAGAGCAACAGAGAAACAAATGACAGAACAACCCAGGACAAATAATCACACAAGCGCAGGCACACATGTGCACACACACATGCGCACACACACACACACACACACACACACACACACTCATAAAACCACCAGGTGCTGTAGAACACAATAAGACAAACATATTGCAAACTGTATTTTTATGCTTACATCAGACAAGACAATTACTCTACAGTGAGGTTGTACTTACGATTTAAGCGGCTTTTTCTTGTTTTTGGCTGGTTTATTCTGGTTGAGATCCTCCAGCTCACCAATGTCATTATCATTTTCATTGTCATTGCTGGACATTTCAAAAGATGCTGCTTTGGGAGGTGAATTTCCCATCTTATTGGATGACTTAAAGGGGTCAGTGGAGTCATCAAAGGAGTTTGGGTCAAAGCTGTAGCTTGCCCTGGACTGGCTAGGGGAATTAGGGATTCCTTTGCTTGAGGAGAAAGGGTTAAAATTAGGATCATCCCATTTGTTGGGGTCAAAGTTATAGGTGGCTTTGGGAATCAGGATGTCATCATTGTCATTTGACTGGAGCACAGCAGGTGCATTGTCTAGCTGCTCAGTTTGTGGTGGTGGGGCCTTTTTAATCCCCAGTTTTGGTTTTCGGAGGGGCATCTTGGCCCCTGGCTTTTTGCCCAGTTTTTTGGGAGGGAGCGGAGTGCTTTGGGGTGTCTCCCCAGTCTCCTCTGAGTAATCGAACTCCAGTCTGACAGACTGCCACTTGGTGATTGGCTGCTCCTCGATGTTGAGGGGTGGCTCTGCAGGAGGTGCAGAATGAGTGTCGGCAGGGGACTCCTCAGCAGGGACAGTGGGGCTTTTGGCTGTTTCACAGTCACGGGCAAAATCCACTTTCCTGCCCACGACAGGGGAGTTGGCAAGCTTACTGCCACCTGTGCAGAATGGGTCAATGTTTTCAAAGTTGTCTGGGTCCCATTTGTAGCTGCCACTTGGCGGGAAGGGGGTGTCCCCGTCAGGGACGGGTGGAGCCTCTTCCTGGGGTTGTGTAGCTGCTGGTGCTGAAGTGGGGCTGCTCTCCTCAACTACGGGTGGGGAGGTCTCCACTTGAGACTTGACTCTGCTTCTAAGGGGGTCTGCAGCACCGAGGCTGGGTACAGGAGTAGACTGCTCCTGCTCCTCGTGAGCCTGCAGTGGGCTCTCAGCATTGGGGGACGTCTCCCTCTTCTGCAGCTCCGGTGTGCTGGTGGAGGACTTGCTTCTAGGAGTGGTGCTCTCTGGGTTTGAGTTTTGCCTAGAGAGGGTCTTCTTTTTCAGGGAGCTTGGCCGAGGCTTTTTGACTCTGCGGAGGGTTCCTGGGGCACTCTCTGTGCCTATACTGAAGGACTCCGTACGGGGATGAAAGGATTTGTCAGGTCCTCCTCCTTCTCCAGGCCTGTCTCCAGTGCTTGAGCTGTCTAACTCCCCAGACTGGAGACTGAGTGAGCGGGTGAGGGGTGTGCGACTCTGCACGCCTGAAGGGTCTACTGCAGGCAAGGGTGGGTCTGCAATGAGGATATGGTCGAGGTTGTAAGAGCCACTGCTGGCTATGGGCTTATTTTCATCAAAAACAGTGGAAAGAGAGCGACTGGGAGGGCGGCTAGATAGAGGACCTAGCACATCACTGGCAGGGACGTCTACTGTAGTGGAGTTAGTAGAGTCAGGACAGGAGTCTAGAAAGATAGGAGGATAAAGGATGATTATTTTAAAGATTGTATGGTGGCAGCAAAAACATGCACAAACTCCACTCAGCTTGCTCCTACAATTGCATGTTTGAACAGAAAGGAATTATCTATAACGATACATGCATAAGGTTCTGTATTCTAAATTCAAAGTGACATCTAATAACAGCTATAAGGGCATGAATAGTTGTGTGCATGTGTATGTCGGTCCTAAAGGTGATTAATGAATTTCATTGTCCTTATGTTTTAATACTGCAGGACATTTAATTATGAAACTGTTATCATTAATATATCTTGTTAACATAATGTAATCCACAATTTAAAAATATAATAATTTTTAAGCAGCAATTTTCTTTAAAGCTCATTTTAAAGCTATTAATGGTCTTCTCATTATTTATAGTCTGTGTGCAGTATTCTGGATTTCCTCTAGAGGGCTCTAGTGACCGACCTAATTGCAAAACAAAGACCCCTTGTGAGTGAGCTACAAAATAAAACCCCAGTCCCTGACACATGTAGTCATTTGTACCTTTTTCACAATGTTTCCTATGGTACACTGTGGAATGCAGAATGGACCTCACTATGTTTTGATTTAATTCAGCAGATAACTACAAATAATACAAATAATAAGGCATCATAATTAAAAATACATTTCAATTTATTCCTCTCTGATCTATCTAATAAGAGCTGAATAGCCTGAAATAGCCTGAACCATCTGTATGTGCTTAGAAACAGACTTTACTTTATACACACTGGCAGAAGATGGCATTCTTCTTCTGTGCATGGTTAAATAAGTCCCTGTCTTTGTGCCTTTGGCCAGCCATAGTATGTGTTGGCCAGCACTCACCTGAGCCTCCGGATGGCAAGGGCTCTGGGCTGGCCTGGGGCTGTTCAGCTGGGGCCACTGGAGAAGTTGCAGTCTTCACAGGGGTCGTGGACTCAGGGGTCTCAAACGCACCATCAGAATCTGAGCTCCTAAACAGAGTTGAGGAGAAGGCAAGGCGAGCGTCAGATGAGCTGTATTGTTCTGTATCATTTAGCCGTGGCCACTGAATGATCATTACTGAACTTTGGGGCTTATGAGAGTAAGGACACAGTTTGGCATTAAAGGTCACACTCCAAAAAGGGAAAGAAACCATATCAAATCAGCACCACTTGTTCAAACGAGAAAACCGTGTGTTCGGTCTGGAACAGACGTGGAGCTCTGTCTATTCACATTTCAGTTTATGAGGAAACATCATTGCAGTATAACATCACTGTTCCCATCATAATAAGATGCCACCCAGAGACATGCGATTCAGTTTAATGGCCTGTTCGTTGGTATTGCTCCTTTCTCAGTGAGTGTTTCTGTCTATCTGTCCCTGGAGGATTATTAGCCGAAAGCTGGACATGAAAGCGCTGAGTCTGCAGCGAGGACACGGACAGTGCTGCATTCAGCCCCTGCCGACATGGTTCCCCCTTTTTCTCACATCCACCCTTTTCATCAGAATAAATCACAACGCCCATCCAGTACCTATTGAAGCAGCATCGCCAGAAGCCATTTGTAGTGTACCAACAAAAGGCGAAGCATGAGCACCTACAACCACATTAATAATCAATGCTTTACAATGCATGGTCCAGCATGTGAAGTGATCGAAACACACTGAGTTTTCACACAGAGGCTGGCGAGTAGGCAGATCCACATCCGCAGGATTCATCTGTGAAAACACAACCATCACTCACAAAGCAGCCTCTTCCAGATTCACCCTGACCCAATCATCAGTGCCCATCCACCTCTCACCTCTGCCTTGCTGGCCCGCCGGCAGCCTGGATCATGTAGTCATGTCGGGAGCTCCAGGTGATGCGCTCGAGAAGCCCCAGGGTGGGCTCGTCAGCATCCGCCACCCCGCCACCCCCCAGCAGCGAATCCCAGCCCCATCGCGCCCACTGGAATGGAGACAGAGCTTGCCACGCGCTTAGCGCCATCGCTGCTGCCGGGCACCCACACACGTACACACACTGCCAGCCTGTCAGGGATGAGCTCTTCTTCTCCTCCGCACTGCCCCTCCTCAGCCCTGTCTCCCTCTTGGCTCTGGCGCCTCCCTGGCCGGTCTCACACTGCCTTTTGTGTAGGATCTCGCTTCTTTGCTAGCTTCCTCACCGCTCTCCCTCTCTAGCTGAGGGCGGGCTATTTCGAGACTCTGTGCAGATAATCGCCACCTGCAGACTCACTGCCTCACTCTCTCTCCCCCTCTCTCTGTGTGTCTCTCTCTGTCTCCCTCTCTCATCCACACCTCTCTCTCTCTCAGGCTGATATTCGCCCAGCCCCCCTTTTCTCCTCCTGCCCAGCAGTGAGGCAGTTTATCTACTGTACTGTAAAAACACATATTTGTAAAAGATAGACAAAAGGTTATCTTCTTAAGCATCTAGTGCGGTACAGCACTTTCACTTTTACTTATTATAGCCTTCCTTTATCTTCCTTTGCTGTGCTGAATTACTAGAGCTCAGAGAACACAACCAGAGATCCTATAAACCAGTATTTGCATGCATTGTGCATGGTCTTGCTTCTGTCTATCCCATATGACCTGCAGGCATGACACATAAAACTACAAGAAGCCTTAGGAAGAAGCCTTAAGAAGCCATCGTCTACAATGTCAGAGAACTGCCTGGCTTCTCTGTGATAGGGCAAAGGGTGACCAGCAACCGTGAGTGTTCAACCAATCCAGAAGAAAAAGAAGGCCACTGTGATCCCAGCAGCATTTAGAGCTGCTGATTGAAAGGAGGCACAATGGAGAAGGAGCTGGGTTAGCAGTGAACAGTTCTCTTCCTGCTAGCTTGCCCGTGCTGGAACACAGTGCTGTCACCTAGCTAGAGCTCCTCAGGCTCACTGAGGAGAAGAGCAAGTCTATTGATTCATCCAGCACACATGCTCAGTTGCACACCCCACATGCACACCATGCACTTTGTCTGCATGAAAAAAAAAAGCAGTGGGGGACTTAGCAACATCTGTGTCTACTTACAATACACATGGGTGGGGTGACTTTCGAACATGTGAGATATTGGACCATTAAAGAGAGGAATCGATAGAGAGTAGGGAGAAAAGACGGGATGGAGAAGACAGGGCTAATAATCTCAGTGGGTGGTAGTATGCCTCAGGGCAGGTCATTACCAAAACTGGAGCAGGATGTGAAAGCCATCTCATCCCTACAGGAAGGAGCAGAAAAACAGGGTGATGTTCAGGGAAACCCCCAACATGTTTGCTTGGGGACCGTACCCAATAAAACCAGACCGAAACGATACAGGAAGTGATGCTTTCCTTTAGGCATTTTTAACAGTATTCGATGTTCATCAAGTAAATTAGATATTGTTATCTCCTAAGCAAAGCTACCAATGGTCTCACGGTCTCAAAGATGAGATGCATCATCTGATTTGGTTGAATTTCACATCTCTGCTGGACTGACGTGATGGTGTTTGACAACACCAGTGGAGTAATTAATAATTATCAACCATCTCTGCCCTTTGTGAGCACATTTCCCATATCCCTGCAAACAGACTGTTGCCATGGAAACTGTCCCATGCCATATGCTCCCTTGGGCACATGTGACAGCTTACACAAAATCTTGTCTGATCCCTTTTTTCTTTTTTCCCCCCTCTCTTAAACACAGGCACACATGTCCATACACACACACACACACACACACACACACACACACACACACACACACACACACACACACACACACACACACACACACACACACATACACACAGCCTACTTACATGCCATTAATTAGTCATTCAACAGTGTAAGCACACAAAATGAGAGACACTGAAGGAACTCATGCTAAGGATATAAAGCGTTGATTTATTTCTGAAATATTTGCTTCTATGAGCTGCAGCTCTGTATTACCACACTTATGTTTCCCTTGAGTACCTTAACACCAAAGGAAACATTTTTCCCCTGCACGGTATTTCAAATCACAAAGGCTCCTCTGAGTAAAAAGAGCTCCAGAGTAAAAAAACACATCATAAACCCTGGTTCACAGTTACATTTTCCTGGAAGCTTGCATTCAAGTGCTAATATGGAAGAAATAGAAGCAATTACTATAGCTAAATGCTATTGAAGCCCCACGTGAAATTAAAACTGGTGCTTTATTTGAAAACACAACATCTCCACTCACTGCTGCATATTTGCACCTATGACAGGTTTTCTGTGAGCGTGTGGATGACAGGGTAGCATAGAGTGAAAGGTAAGTGGAGATAGATTTAGCAGCAACAGGCAGAGGGAGACAGAGAGAAGGCAGACAGGGGTGAGCCAGGCTGGGCCGGCCCCGTCTGCCTGGAAACAGGCAGCCTGTCTGGCACAGACGTAAGCCCAGACCCGGTGCCTAACAGAGAGCTGCAGCCATGATGTAGACCATGCTGCGGGCGCTGGTTAAACAGAGCCTGCTCTGGCTAGAGAGACAGAGAGGCACATAATGCCCTGGGAGAACAGGGGAAACGGACCACACCTGCAGTCCAGCTCAAGCACCAACCATCATGAGAAGCGCTAAGAAACATAAAGAGCCAATACACTTATGCCTAAGAGAACAAGCTCCCTTGTCTTCGTCTGGATGAGTTTTATATTTAAGATATCCATTAGCTTTATTCTGATGCGCCTCTCACTGGGAAGGAGTGTCGGACGACAGCATTTAATGTATGATACAACTACAAACCTATTTTGTTGCTATATATATTTAAAATTGATTTTAAACTAAGGCAAAAAAAAAAAGACAAGAAGGAACTGCAGCAGTGAGAATATCAGAAGGATGGACAACCAGAAATACTTGAGAGATATTTCATTCTGTGTATAAGCATGAGAGATCAAGGGGGGGCGGACAAAGAAGCAAAACAGGAAGGAAGAGGCTGCTGTAAGGAAGAGATCATGAAGGAGGGCGTCACTGGCAGGGATGCTGGTCTTCCTTCAGCTGGCAGGTTAGCGCCACACCAAGCTAGGAGGAGGAAACTGCTGTCCTTTCATACCTTTCAGCAAAGATTCAAATGCAACAACGTCCCAGAAACACATCCGTCTCCACCAGTCACCAGTAATCCCTTACTCCCTTACATTCCGGACGCATTCTACCGCCTGTCCACTTTGGGAATGCTAGTGATGTCGTCCTGTCACCTTGCAAGCTTCACTCCCACTTGGCATCTGGCACTAGTGCTTCCTTCCTGTAGATGCCAACTCTCAGGCCGATTCTGCTTATACATGTCGTTTATCAAGAAGACTGGAGCTAATCAAGAAATTCTGATAGATATAAAATTGTGTCCCAAGAACAAGAGAAATCATTTTAACAACCTGAGTTTCATAGTAAATAAAAGCAAGACATACCTGTACAAGCACATAAATCAGAGCTCTGCAGACACTTACACTCAGGCTTCCTCTTGACGGACACTATGATGCAACAGCTCCCCACACTCAAATCATTCAGCTGCACTTTCAATATTTCATGTGTTCCATATGCCGTGCACCAAAATGCTGTAGCTCTCCTTTCTGAGGTTGTAAGCAGATAAGTAGGAAGGACCCATCACAAATATAAGCAATGCAATATCATGGTCATGTATGTAGACCACATAAGATCAGAGTTATATGTCAGGCAAGTAAGATCATGATCATGTATGTAAGCTACATAAGGTCTAGTCATACATAGTCATACATAGCCATGCTAACATGATGACAATATGCTGTAACATCAAAGCTCCATGTGCAGCTCATTTTGACAAATGCTTACCATTATCTTAGCTGATGAGTCATAGCATTGACTAGCACACACAGGTAGGAAGACTTTATTGGTTCACAATCAGTGGGAAAATCCATACTGTAATACATTATTGCTAAATGGCCAAAATATACTGTAAATAGGAAAGGTTTTTTCAACAACCAGCTGGTCCTTAGGAATCTGGCTCACAGCAGTGATGTGGATAAAATTTAACTATGTGTCAACCATTAGTGTATTTTTAGGGGGAAACCACCTGATCAGCAAGGCTGCCCAGGTTCTCCAGTTAAAGAGAAACACACAAATCTTTTCCACCATGCTTTCATGTGATTGATCAGCTCTGCACAGATGTGTTAACACCAATACTGCAGCACAGTAGGGCATTCAGAATCCTTCCATAAAAGTGATCGTACTCCAAACAGCTTTACAGATAATCCCATCTCTGTTCTATTAAATCATTATAATGAGGATATAGCTTCTATGAGGTGTGACAGCTGGGAATATAGCTGAATGCTATCAGGATTGGGACTGAAATAAACTCATCTATAAATTGTAAATGTGTGTCATTTTAGTGTAAACATAATGCTACTGTGCAACAAGATGCTGATCTCTCACAAGTAAATGCTTGTGAAAAAGGCAAGTAATGCTGCTAGAACACTTGGATAGAGTTTCATAGACATTAGAGCACAACTCATGTAGGCCAGCCTACACACACTCTTTTATGCAACAAACAATAGTAAGTTGGTGCAACCTTCAAAACACACGAATGAGATAGCAGAGAAGACAAAATAGCATTACAGACAAATAAAGAATTCTAAAACCTCAAGGAAGACAGAATCAGATAATAGTGGAAGAGATTCCATTAAAAAGCATTGGAGACGGGTTTTTTGCTATGTAATGCTTCAGTTCTGTTAATATCATATTTGAGCTACGGTAGACCCAGCGGGCCTAGAAGACTTTGAGACAGCGATGAGATCACTGTTTTACGTTTAAGCGCCCTCTCCCTAAACAAAGAAGAGCACTGTTTCAAAGATACCCTCTCTTACAATAACAAAGTGGAGGCTTGAGGGAGGAAGAGGTCAGATGTAAGTTACCCAATACGGATTTATAGACAAAACTCCTGATGCAAGAACCAGCAGTCCGTGGTTACATTTTCCAGCTGATAATACAGTCTGGAGAAACAAAGCCATGGCCATGGAATCAGTATTTCCCATTTGGTCAAGGGAAATGTGCTTAAAATACAAGCCAGTGGTTTTTTGAGCAAATAAACTTCTGAGTTGGGATGAATTAGGACTTTCTGCCTCCTTCCAGTGTCTTGTATGTTCCTAGCTATAACACATTCTGGAAGAATTGCAGAACTCATAACAGCTAGGCAAAACTAAATAGTCTCTAATCTAGTGAAAAGCATCACTGTGATTAAGTTATTTATTTTATTTATACACTGTCAAATAACCTTCAAAAATCTGCATTTGTTGCAATTTCTTAGCAACTCATTATTATTACCATCATTTTTGAACATTCAGAAACTTTGCCTAAATACAGCTTTTTAGATCAGAAAACAATGCTTATCTTCAGAAGTTCACAAAGAAAAGCTTTCACTGCATATGAAATCACATTTCAGGGTAAATACACAAGTGTATATGTTTTAAAAATCCATGCTCACCACAGAAAAGAACAACCTTCTACTCTTGTTGCACAGGTGTACCAACATTATATAAGAATACGATATGGTTGATATGGTTACGTAAGCAGACAGTAAAGCAAAAAGATTCTTTAGCCATGGCTGAAAGAACAGCAGTACCTGGTGGGAAACTGTGCTTCCCTTTTACTTGAAGTGACATCTCAGTGTGCATCAAGGCCTTTAACTTTCACACAATCCACTGGTTAGCGAAATACTGTGGACCTTACATAATAGATCAAAAAACTAGACAGCAAAGCATAGTGAGTGCCTGCAGTAATCCCCGTCCAGATAATGCAATCATGGAAATTCACACTGCACTCCCTTACTAATAAATGCAGTACATATTTATGTACTGTGTACATTTTGTGTCTTTTTCGCTATGTCTCGCTATGTCTCTCTCTCTCTCTCTCTCTCTCTCACACACACACACACACACACACACACACACACACACAGACGTATACATATAGTTTATATGTGTGATGCTCATCCTCGTTTTGTCTCCCCAAGCTGTGAGGGACATATAACCCTCTCTGAATGAATAATCTTTGCTTTGGCTCCAAATGCCCTTCCCCCCTCCCCCGCTCAGTGTTTCATTTCAGCATCGTCACCAGCTTTTTCTGTCTTGCCTCTGTCTGCCTTTCTCTCGCTCTGTTTCTGTGTATGTCTCTCTTTCTCTCTCTGCTGCGGTCCTGCTCTCCATCCCCCACAAAAACATATTCTCAAGCATGGTGTCCCCAACCACCAGACCTGGAGACCCAGACACACATATATACACACACACACACACACGCACACACACACACTCACACAGATACACACACACTGTGCTCATTTCATGGCAGCACATATGTCACGCGAGCACAAACAATGACATACTATTGATATAAACATGATGTCATGCCCATTAGCTCTTAATCCATCACAAAGCATGAACAACTGCAAACGGTCCCAATGATTTCTGCTTGCATGTGTTTATCCCCCCTTTTGCCCTGTTAAAACCATCTCTCCACACTGGAGAAGAGCAGCTGAGCATATATACGCGTACACCAGTTAGCACATGTATGAGACAGAAGAGCTGAGCTGCACAATTAACCAGCACAATTCCTATAGCAGCAACAACAACAAAAACAACAACAATGAGATCATCAGGACCCTCCCCCTCCCGTTGCTTGCCTGTCCCTCCCCTTCTCTCCTCTTTCCTCTGCTCTTCTACTTTCCTTTTCGTTCCACTGTATCTCCTCTCCAGCCCTCACTCACATGCTCTCGGGACGTTCCTGAGGCTGACAGGGGACCTGTCCCTGCTCACTGGACTCCACTGCTCCCATTCTCCGCTATATCCGCATCCGCCTGCTCCCTTCCGCCCGCTTCCTCCTGGTCCTCCTGCACCTCCTGCACCTGCACCTCCCCTCTCTCCTCCAGTCGTCCTGGGGGGAGACGGGGGTGGGCAAGCGGAGGCTGGTGCCGGTGGCCGTCTGCGCTGCAATTGATCGAAACAGGGTGAGATGGCATCGGGGGCAGCCCGCTCGGCCAAACGCTCAGCCCTCCGCGGCCGCCCGTCTCCGGCTGGCTCTGGGCGATCCCCCTCACCGAGGCTCTCTAAGGCTCCGTCCCCTCGCTCGAGTGCACACCCTCTACGTATTAAAGGGAGGAGGGTGGGAGTCTTTCGTATGCGCCACAACAGCACAGCCTTAAGGGTAGAGATGCGAAGCGGTGTGCGACGACATTAAAAAAGACGGAGAAAATAAGACGGGGGGGGGGGGGGTGGAAGACGATGCTGGCTCTCTACACTAGCACCTCCCCTTTCTCAGTCTCCATTCAGAGACATCCTTCATCCCCTGTCTGTCTCCATCTCTCTCGCTTTCTCCTGGGACTGGTTGGGTATAAACAGAAAAGCAGCTTGTCTCTATCTGCTTGAGCTCTGGTGCCTTATCCGCACATGGAACGCAAACAATAGTGCACACCGAGCCGAGTGACGCGACACATCCCCCACCACCTTTCTCACTCCCTCCCTCCCGCTCTTAAACCAAGACACACACACAGTTACACCTGATATTTAGTATTTAACACAACAGATTCTCTTTATCACTGCTTCTTTCTCCAGTCATGATCTTATTTCCATGACTTGTAAAGAGATGATCTGGAAAAGATAACACAAAGGAACTATGTGTTTTCACATAATGGAAACTCCTAGCTGGCCCTCAGTGGACAGACAGCTCCAAAGCAAAAGGAATTTAACAATAGACCCTGAGAAAGATTCCTCTTTGTTTGTGTGTGTGTGTGTGTGTGTGTGTGTGTGTGTGTGTGTGTGTGAGAGAGAGAGAGAGAGAGAGAGAGAGAGAGAGAGAGAGAGAGAGAGAGAGAGAGAGAGACACACACACAGAGAGAGAGAGACCCTTTACTTTCTTATTGTCTTAATCTAAGCTCTAAAACACTAATATGGCTTTAGTTTGATTTAATGCTTAATCAGGCATGACAAAAAAAAGAATAAATTACAAATCGAACAATCTTGATGACAGTATCACTTACAGGCATGATTTCCAGTGGTGTATCAGTAAATCACAAATATAGGCAACATCACTGCAAACTTATTTACCTTATATACCTTTTCCAAGGTTCTACATTCTTATGGCAACAGCATGAAAGATTTACTCTGTATCAGGACAGAAAGAACTACCATGATCTTCTACTAACAGCCATTACCAAAATGAATTCTGTTAGTCCCAAAGGAACCAAGGGAGACAGACCGCATGGCAGATCTAATTAACTTGCACTCACACTAATCAGGCATTTCAAAATGTGGTATTGAAATGACAAAGCACATGAATGGAGAAACAGAGCAGGAAAGTTAAGGGTCGCAAAGAAGGACAGAGTATAGTATATCTGCCTACAGGGTAGACAGCAGCTTTTCCAGGTCTGCTCAGTTCATATAGATTTACAGCAGTAGCTGTGGGACTTTGGGACAATGTAGTGGGAGTCTGAAATCTGAGGATTATCAATCTATTGTTCACTCATGGGAAAGCAGAACAAAGAACCTTTCACACAAGCATAGTGCTACCTATTCGCTTTCAGGGCTGGCTTCACCAGCGCAGTGGGCTTTGTGTTTTGGAATGATGAAAAAATAAACCTGAATTCAGAGCTCCTAATACCAGGCAGATGCAATGTAAACTGCCAGCACAAATATCCCAGAGCAAATAAATGGCACAAATCTCTTTAATCCCATTCTCTATACAAATACATATGACATATTTGCTGTTTAGAAACTCAAAGCTTATAGAAAACACATTTCAGCTTCCCTGCTATATGGTAACCACACTAGTTCATGGTTCAGACACATTAAATTATGTGGTACTTTCTGTTGTTTCAACCCACCATCCCATGAACACAAATCCTATGTCGAAATGCACACCAATCAACGCAAATTTCAGTACAGACTGAAATAAAAAATATCAAACACAAAAACCACAAGAATCTTTATGAACTGTATGAATTTAATTTGTTGATATAACCTGTCATTATAGCATATTGGCTATCTGTCTTTGATCTTTTTAAATATGCAAATACGCAAGAAGCAAAGCATCAAACTGGGGAAGAGCTTTTTATTTCTACGCATCTAATACTATGAAGATACTCTCTTTACATATTCAGTACTCTTTTATTATATATCTATTATATCAAACGTATGCCTTCTGGCATAATACTGCCTACCAAAAACTGGTAGGCAATATATTATCAGTATAAAATGTATATTGAAGTCTACACTATAAGCTATCAGAAAGAAACAAAATTTCTTGTTTCTTCCTGATAGCTTCAAGTGTATACTTCAATATACATATATTCAAGAATCAAAAGAACCTGAATTCTTGCTGTCTACACAGGCATGACCACCTAGCATGTTTACAGATAATAGCCATACTGCAGTACAGTCTTTTGGGTGCTGCTTGGGTTTTGTAGACAGAGGGAGAGGGCTCAGCCCCCGCTTCTCCTAATGGAATATTTATGCAGCAATGGTGCAGTAGGTATTTATGGGCATCAGTGGCCTGGAAGATGGGTTACTTTCAGTGGGACAAATCCCAGTAGGCTAATGTTCATCTGAAAGGTTTTTTTTTCCTCCCATATTGCAATACTTTGAAGGTAGTAGGCCTAAATCATACACTCATCGTCAATAAAGACAAGAAACAAATCTATAATTTTCTGTTCACAATGAAGGTCATCAAATTATTGTTCTGCTAGTTGACCGTCATCCTTATAGTTTTGATTATATTAGTTATTTGCTTTGTTTTTATATATTCTGAAAGTGTACAATGACATAGCAGGTCGTACAAAAGGCAATTTCATGACAAAGCTACGGAGGAGTTAAGAAACAGCAGATAATTTTCAGCAGCTAAAATCATGGTCGCTATGTACTGCAGATACTGCAGACCTAAGCCTGCACTTGCTCATTTATTACAGCAGTGGGCATCAGTGTGCAAATCCAAACTAGTGGCAACCATAGACTGTATATACAGTCTGTGCAGGTGCAAGGCAGGAGCACACTCGCCCCCTACCGTCGGAAACAGGAAGTACATACAATGTTCTGTCAACGTGGCTGAGTCATCCTGTCCTCCATTCAAACAAAGGCTTCATCTAAATCCAGAGTGATGTCATAGCTTAATGAACAAACACACAGCAAGGAAATGGTTCATCTATGACAACAGCACTATACACAGTAAGCACTTGTTCCTAATAAAAGTGAAACTATTTTAATCTATTTATCTTCAATTATATCTTATGATGTTAATGTGGGAATAGAACCTAATATTTCTGCAGTATTTATAAAAATATGAAATATTACAAAATAAAAGTATCCTAAAATCTGTACAGTACAGCTAGATCACTAGTGTGTTGTCTCTGCTATCCACTTGGGTTTTGTGAAATTTAGAATGTGCATAAGAAACTCCCACCGGCCCTATGAATCTCTCTGACAGATGCATTACTGTGTTCTTTTATGAGAATGACTTTCATCAGTAGGGGGATGGTGCTAAGGTTGCAGTAAGAAACTAAGCCTTCAGTATAATCTGTCATCACCACTCATTAGCAAGGAAAATCTGCATTATACAGATGGAAATAATGTCTCTCTTAGTGGTGATTCACACAGAGACCGCCTGTCCAAGTGTTGTGTTTTTAGATAGGTAACCAGAGAACAGAGGGAACATAGACCAGGACTCAGCACTCTTAGGTGTGCATTGTTTCATTATCCACGTGCAGTGCATGCACATGGGTGGTCAACTTAATAGCTTCTCTTTTTTTAGCTTGCACATCTCCTCTATAAATAAAGCACTTTTTGCTGAGTATCAATGAAATTAGCTAATCTGAGGTTAAATGGAGTGAAGGAACAGCTGCAGTTGCATGTATAAATCTCACCAAGGAACATCTATATCTCTACAGGATAAAAGGTAATAAAGCAGCATACCTGACTGGAGGACTCAGGTCCTCCTGAGTCCTGGAAGTGTCCTGCAATTGATCAAGGAGAGCTGCAGCAGGGCAGGGCTGATCAGGATCAGAGGGTGGAGTGGGATGAGCAGGCCCAGGCTCTTGGGGAGCTCTCTCTGGGGGGGTGGGAGGTGGGGTGGGGAACTCAGCGCTGTCCTGGAGCAGATGAGCGGGCAGAGCAGGAGAGAAGGCGTGCTCCTCTGGAGGTGGGGGGAAAGAGGGGACACACTCACTGCTTTCAGCTGCTTCAGTCAGTGGACACCTGCAGACAACACCACAACACACCACCCACACACACACACACACACACACACACACAGGAGTAAGAGAACAATGATGATTATGAAATTACAGGGGAATGGATAGGCAAGCCTAAAATACAGTGCATCATCAGCCAGCTTGGTTACAAAACTAAGATAAGACAAGATAAGATTCCCTTTATTGATCTGCATGGGGGAAATTCAAGTGATACGGCAGCTACAGCATACAAAAAAAAATAGAGTTAAAGGTAGAATTACAATAAAATAAAGTAAAAATAAAAATTATGTGGACCATTCCTATATTATTCACATTTGCTCAAGTGCCACCCCAACGCCTAGTGATATACTATATATATATATATATATATATATATATATATATATATATATATATATATATATATATATATATATATATATATATATATGTGAGGCACGTGTGCCTGTGTGCATACACGCACATGTATTTACACACATACAATAATAATAATAGTTATAATATAACAATACCATATATAGCTACAGGAAAATATATATTTAGAATAAACAATATATACACATATACATGCGAGTTAATGATTAATAAAAAGTCCGGTAAAGTAGAAAGAGGAGAAAGAGGCTCTTGAGTTATTTTATGAGGAGGATGCTGGTCAGCATGAGAACACACTGTGTCCTCAGGTATTACTAAATAGTCTGATTACAGACTATGATTTGCAAAATTAATTTACAAATCTGATTTGCAAAATTACTCTACAAATAAGAAATGTGGCATTGTTATTTCTGTGAAACTGTACATCAGCAATGACACAGGCCAGAGGGAGCTGGCAAAGGCCCAGCTGAATGTTATCAGATATGAGCTCTGATCGCACAGCCAGTGTGGCAGAGGGGGCTCCAGCTGCTCATGGCAGGGGTGTGTCTCCTGCCAGTCTAAAAATACACCTCAATCAGCAGATCCCACCATCTCAACATCCCCACTCCCTCAACAACTGCACATAGCACAGTACTGGCCTGTCAGACACTGTACAGCCCCATACAACCAGACCAACTCCGCTCATCAACAGAAGGACAATTACGCTGTACGTAGAATATTCTGCTGTGACATTTCTGAGACTGAGTTTTATATTGTGGCATAAGGATGGCAAGAATAAAGGAATATTGTGGGAAAAGGCTAAATAGCACAGTTCTCTCACTCTGTCTCTTTCTCTTTGACATGCACACATACACAAACACACACGTACACACAATTACTCACAAACCTAGACTCTCACGCACCCAGAGCAGCTGTATCCTGAGAAATGGGTCTAAGGGCCCGCTCAGCGTTTAACAGCAAACAGACCGCAATAAATAACGAGTAGCTGAAGGAGCTGGCATTTAGCAGCTATAAAACAACACCAGTGCGAGTGCTGTGTGCTGCAGGCATTCTTTCCCTACTCCTCCAGAAGCAGTCACTATTAGCCAGAGTGACTGAAATTTAGCAGCTAATTGCAGTGTGGTTTGGTTTAAGAGCCAAGGCCCACAACATGAAGAAATTTTCCAGCCAAGTTTTTCTAGATAGTGATACTACTGTTTTTTAAAAGAAAGTATGGTGGGAGAGAACACAATGTACTGAACTTTCAGTCCCAGTAATTAGGCTACTGTATCCACCATCAATCACCATGGAAACAGTTACTCAGATACTTTTCAAACACCCAAGCTGGTTTCTCAGCCGGTTGTATATTTTTCCCCAGGCTATTCTTGCTGTACTTACACATGAATTTGCTTTTTCAGAATCCAGCATTCACATGTCCCCAAAGGGCACAGAGTTAGTCAGAACTTATAGTAAAAGAGGCATTAACTGTTATAAAGTTATATAGCATATGGTAACTTATTATATATTATATTGAGGCAGAAGAATGTGAACTAAAGATACTTTTTACAAATTTAAATATTTTGACCTTATTAGTACAATTTTATTACCCCAAACAATACATATGAATAAAAATGTTATGCCAAATTACAGAAGTGCACGTCAAATAATCCTTATAACTTTCCAAAGTATCTTAACAAATTGTAAAGTTTCCCAAAAGACTTTGGCAGGTCTAAGCAGATTAGAGACAAATTACTACCATGAAAAATATTATTTCTAGGCCTGAGGTTGCACTGTAATGACATGACATAAATTTATAACACTGTGGAAATTCTTTGATTTTCTATAGACTTTGGCAGAAGCAGATTCTAAAAAATTACCAATCTTGAAAAGGTCCATTGAATGCAAAGGTTTATATTCATGTCAAATATTACAGGGAAGATATGCTTCAGTCTGTCAAAGTTCAGAGGATAGTTGCTGAGGAGCATTGAGGAGTGTTGTCTTTTATTGATTTTGCTATAGAGAGTGGTCCATTCAACTCTGTCAACACATGCATAAAAAGGAATGATCGGATCACATAATAATGATAATTATCTGACACTAGAAATAAGGCAGATGGGGGGGAAAGATGCCAAAGAAACTAGAAAGATGCCAAAGATTTGTGCTTCTCCACAACAGATTTACTCATGCTCCAACACATTCCCTCCCTCCTTGACTCCTTAACATACAGTACCTCCCACCACCCATCTGCTGGGGTCAGCACACACAGACTGTAATTAACAATACTTAGCATACCGAAGAGTCTGTGTACAGCAAACTCAGAACTTACCAAGCTGTAGCACAGATTCCTCCAGGTCAAGTGAATGGAGAGGAGAGCATTGAGAATGGTCTCTTTAGTCACTCAAAATACCCCAGACAGCCTCTTCATGGGCCTTCACCCTCTGTGTCCCTATTTCTCTCTTACTCTCTCTCTCTCTCTCTCTGTGTGTAACACACACACATGCACCCTGACCCGTTCACACTGTTCCAGAGTGTGCCCCTGTACTGTGCCTTTTGTTCTAAACTGACAGGCTTCTAAGAATGACCTCATCAGAGGGTGTTGGCACAAATAGCAAACACATATGTGTAGTAGCACACTAACACACATGCACACACACACACACACACACACACACACACACACACTCATGCATGCTGCCTAAATTCCTTGTGGCCCATGTCTAAGGGAGAGCCAGACAGTGCCTGGCAGCTTTGGACTGGAATAAGCTAAAGCTACTCTCACACTCCAGCACCCAACACCAGTAAGCACCAAATGTGAGCTAACAAGCACAAAGAGAGAAGACAGAAATCCAGACAGTCTGTCTCTCTGGTCTCTGCCGGGTCTTCCGCTTTCATGTGCTGACTCAAAAGCTGTGACTGACAACCAACAAATGCTCTGTTCACATACAGTGGTGTGAAAAAGGGTTTGCCCCCTTCCTGATATCTTATTTTTTTGCATGTTTGTCACACTTAAATGTTTCAGATCAACAAACAAATTTAAATATTAGACAAAGATAACACAAGTAAACACAAAATGCAGTTTTTAAAAGAAGGTTTTTATTATTAAGGGGGGGAAAAAATCCAAACCTACAAAACCCCCTAAACCTAATAACTGCTTGGACCACCCTTAGCAGCAACAACTGCAATCAAGCGTTTGCGATAGCTGACAAATGAGTCTTTTAAAGCGCTGTGGAGGAATTTTGGCCCACTCTTTTTTGCAGAATTGTTGTAATTCGGCCACATCGGATGGTTTTCGAGCATGAACCGCCTTTTTAAGGTCATGCCACTCAATCAGATTCAGGTCAGGACATTGACTAGGCCACTCCAAAGTCTTCATTTTGTTTTTCTTAAGCCATTCTGAGGTGGACTTGCTGGTGTGTTTTGGACCATTGTCCTGCTGCAGAACCCAAGTGCGTTTCAGCTCGAGGTTACAAACAGATGGCCGGACATTCTCCTTCAGGATTTTTTGGTAGACAGCAGAATTCATGGTTCCATTTACTGCAGCAGGTCTTCCAGGTCCTAAAGCAGCAAAACAGCCCCAGACCATCACACTACCACCACCATATTTTACTGTTGGTATGATGTTCCTTTTCTGAAATGCTGTTACTTTTATGCCAGATGTAATAGGACATACACCTTCCAAAAAGTTCAACTTCTGTCTCATCAGTCCACAGAGTTTTTTCCCAAAAGTCTTGGGGATCATCAAGATGTTTTCTGGCAAAACTGAAATGAGCCTTTATATTCTTTTGGCTCAGCAGTGGTTTTTGTCTTGGAACTCTGCCATGCAGGCCATTTTTGCCCCGTCTCTTTCTTATGGTGGAGTCATGAACACTGAGAACACTTACTGAGGCAAGTGAGGCCTGCAGTTCTTTGGATGTTGTTGTGGGGTCTTTTGTGACCTCTTGGATGAGTCGTCGCTGCACTCTTGGGGTAATTTGGTTTGGCCGGGCACTCCTGGGAAGGTTCACCACTGTTCCGTGTTTTCGCCATTTGTGGATAATGGCTTTTACTCTGGTTTGCTGGAGTCCCAAAGCTTTAGAAATGGCTTTATAACATTTTCCAGACTGATAGATCTCAATTACTTTGTATTTCATTTGTTCCTAAATTTCTTTGGATTGCAGCATGATGTCTAACTTTTGAGGATTTTGTGGTCTACTTCACTTTGTCAGGCAGGTCCTATTTAAGTGATTTCTTGATTGAGAACAGGTGTGACAGTAATCAGGCCTGGGGGTGGCTAGAGATATTGAATTCATCTTACCAAAGATATGATAAACCACAGTTCATTTATGTTTTAACAGGAAGGGGCAATCACTTTTTCACACAGGGCCATGTAGGTTTGGATTTTTTTTCCCTTAATAATAAAAACCATCATTTAAAAACTGAATTTTGTGTTTACTTGTGTTATCTTTGTCTAATATTTACATTTCTTTGATGATCTGTAACATTTAAATGTGACAAACATCCAAAAAATAAGATATCAGGAAGGGGGCAAACACTTTTTTACACCATTGTATGCTGTGCCTGTCAGGTTTAACAGCAAGGGAGAGTAGAATGAGCAAGGGAGAGGATGAGAGAGAAAGTGTAAGTCAAAGAGTAGTTCATCATAGTAGTTAATCATAGAAGAGTTTGAAAAATAATATGGAATGTACAAGTGCTGCACTAAACGTTCCTATCTCTCCCATATAAACCCAACAGGTCAATGAAGTGAAACTGAGACTTGCCTGAATGCCTGAATGTCATCAACTTCTACAAACTGACTGTATCTGATTGCTGTCTTGATTGCTCAAGTGAGTACTTCCACTGTGTAATAAACGATTACACATGATATATCCATCAATATATACCTGATATATCTTCTACTGAAATGGAAAATACACAAGATATCTTGGTCGTGTCCAATGAAACATGAAAAATCCACTTAATATACTATTGAGGGTGTAATATCAGGCATAACATAATTTAGAGTTACTTGTATAATAAAACACAGAAGCACCCACAGTACTTTAAAATTGTGTTTTTAAAGTCCAAGACATTCAGCATAAATTGCTTACAATCAGGTATTAAATCCTATAGCATTCACTTTAATAACCTTTAATAACCACATACTAGAAAATAACTGTTCTATTACCTTTTCCCCCCTACATCCCATGAAGATGTCAGATGTCAAGGAACTGACTCCTCTCTCTCTTCAGTACTGATGTCATCCCCTGAAACTCCCTGCATGAACTACCACTGTATCCTGCAGTCTGAATGCAGGGTTTCATTTTCTCAGTAACCTCTTGCATTGTCTCCAGATGTTCATTAATCAGGTCATAGAAGACATATTATTTTAAGATGATCACATCCTTGATTTACACCCAAGCTTTCTGGAGACCTAACCCTACCATATGAATCAGTCCTAATAAATTATTTCTTCATCCAAGCATGAACACAAGAAACACAATTTTCCTTCTTTAACAATTCAAATCCCTTTAAAGTCATTTTTTAGCAAAACCTATACATAACATACACATACATATGACTGGAAGTAGTTTTGTGAAGGAGTCACACATGGTAGCAGTAAGGTATTAGGAAGCTCTCACCTGCTGTCAGGTGGATCCTCTAAAGGCTCCTTCACTGGTGCAGCACTGTCTTCCACAGGGGTGCAGAATTCTTGCTCAGCTTGAAGCAAGTTGAGGGTCTCAAATGGTCTATGGGGAAACAACAAGCACAGAAAGCAGGTCAAGAAGTGATCAAGAGTGCATCACAGGACAAAGATCCTATCAACCATTGTTAACAGGCTGTGTGAGTGTGTGCTATCTGTGGGCATGTGTATTATGAATGGTCTCTTTCTTGCCCTAAAGGGCATGAGTTGATGTCACTGTTGAGGTCACTTTCCAGGGATAATGGGACATGGTAGGGCATGCACTTCTCTCTACTTTCCCTCAAGAATTCATATGACCTTGCATTGCAATACTATATGCAAGTCTTAAGCCTTGACATGTGAATCTATTCATCTTTACCCTTTTGTAAATAAAAGTGAAAATCCAGCTATAATGGTTATGTTAGAGTTAATGTTTTCTATGCTAAAGTCTATATTGAACTGGAAATTTTTATTATGGTTACTCAATATGTATATAACATAAGCTCTCTAACACAGACATGAACATTTCTCAGGGCTGCAGTACCTGTCCCCTGCAGGTCCATGAGGAATGTCAACCTTATACTCCTGAGTCTGAGAGACAGAAGCGGCCTCTCTCAGTGTTCTGAGCCAGTTTGAACTCTCACATGATTCTTCTTTGCCTGGTACCACTGTCTCCTCTGTCAGCTCCATTACAGGCCGAACAGCTTGGCCAGGGCTGTCTGAAGTGTACTCTGAAGGTAATATGCTAGTCCTCAGAGAAGAGTCGGATCTCTCCTGATCATTTGACTGCTTGGTGCCCTCATGGTCATCAGTCTTTTCTTCCTGCATTAAACTGCAGTTTACTTCTCCATGTGCACTATATGTTGAATTGCGATCCTTTTCATTCTCAGTTTTCAAGGCATTTTCACACTGAATTTGAACAAAGGGCTGGATAGCCTCTGTACTGGATTGTGCATTAGCATTGAGTAATGCCTGGAAAGCATCCTGTGAGTTTGTCACCATGGAGACAATGGATTCAGGGCAAAATGATGACTCTGTCGGAGAGTCCTGCTTCAGTTCAGACTGTAATCCACCAATAGCATATGATGCTGACACATTGGTGCTTCTACTCTCTATTTTGCTTACAGAAGCATCAGAGTTCTCGGTTTGTTCAGGCAAGTTGTTATTATTTCCTTTTCCATCTTTAACATCACACTCAAAGGACCTTTCAGTCATCTCTGTGAGTTCCCTCTGATCTGCTGACTCATTCTCCTCTCTTTCTTCCTTACTTCCATTTATCTCTTTCTCCTTGTGTTCAGTTTGTTTGGACTCCTCTAAAATAGTTGCTTGTGTTTTTATATTTCTGGTCTCCTCTTCAGTTTCCATATATGTTTCAAGACTCACTAACTCGGTGTGGCATTGTTGTGAGTGGGTTATATCCTTCCACACTGTGTTTTGTAAAGAGCTAGGGTCAGAAGGAGATGGCTGGCTATGCTCCTCTAGTTCCAAAGCCATGGCCTCAGTCTGAATAGGTACATCGGTGGATGCAAAAAGGAGCTCTGCGTTGTCCGTGTGATGAGAGGCATCATCTAAATTTTCACTTAGTGTTTTCTCATGGACCACATAGACCAGCAAGGGGGACACATTAGTATCTGGCTGCTTAGCAGTGAGCTGAATAGTAGGTTCTGCCTGCTCTGCAGACAGAGTTTCAAGAGTTCCAGAAACAGAAGGCACTATATCATCAGTTTGAGCACTGGTGCATACTTCAGTACACCTGCTGTTGTCATGGGTGATGCTGAAACACTGATCCTCTGTTTTGTGCTCAAATTCACAGTGTGAGGTGTGGGAATTCTCAAGTGGCTTAGTTGAATCATTTATGGCCAGTTGAACTACTTTATTGGTAGGTGTGGCTCTTTCCAGATCCACAGGCTTCCCACTGACCTGTGATTCCCTAGTAAAATCTGAAGATTTGCTCTCCATTTCAAGTGATTCATTGATGACAGACACTAGTAATTCTCTAAGATCGAGTTTGACTCCTGTATTTTCAGGAGCTGCTGTTGAACTGCCTGGTGTCTTACACTCTTGATTGTCTATCTCCACCCGCTGGTCTTCTTGGTTTTCGTCTTCTTCTGCAGAATAACTCATAATATTAGACATACTTTTAATAATGGAAGAGACACTTTCAAGATGTTTTGGTTTACATTTAGGCTCCTTTTCACTTTTCTTTCCATCATGACACTTTTCGCCCTCAACATTGCTATTGTCATCACCTCCCAGCAATGTGATTCTCTCCACTTTCTCCAAGCCACTACAGGAACTCTCAACTCCTGTTTCACTTTCCAAATTCCCTTTGGCCTGCTCTTCAAAGCTAAGATAGCTAACCTTAGCGTTTTCCAAGCAAACACCTTCATCCTTCTCTGAATCCTCATTTAACTCTGTTTCTTGGTCATCCATGTTCTCCCATGGACATTGCAGGCCTGAAGGCTGAGAATCCAGGCAAGGTGCCAAATCTAATTCACTCAGCGCACTTTGATTGTATGTGTAGGTGGTCTCACAGCATGCCTCTTCAACCAGGGGCAGTGCTGCAGATAGGTTCTGGTCCATGGATGGATGAGTATCCTCAGTCAAAGCCTCACCACAGCTCTGGGCTTCCTTTATGAACCCTGTGAAGTTTAAGCAAGGATCGGACAGAACAGTAGCCTTCAAAGGTTTTCCTGGAAATGTTTCCTCAAAGTGTTTTTCTTCTCTGAGGTCTGTTTTTTCTCTTGGTACCCCATCATGATCCACATTTATTAATATCTGTTTCTCATTTGTATGTACACTTTCCATCTCCTTCTTAGGCATCTCCTTTTGCTCTTCAAGGAGTTTTGTCCTGTCTGTGTTTTTCAGTTCTTTAAGCTTTCTAGCCTCTTCCTCCTTTGCTGAACTTTGGGTTTTGATTAATTGCTCATCTTGTTTTACTGTAATAAATTTTAAGTTGGCTTCTTTTGCACACTGTTGTATTTCAAGTTGTTCAGGTTTTATCATGTTTTCTTCTCCTTCATAATGTGTTTGATTCATTTCTTCTGTGTTTACAAAACCAAGTTGTTGAATGGGTGTCCCAGCAACAATGACTGTGGCAGCCTTGACAAAGCTACATGCATCTTCTGTAGGCACCTGACTTAGATCAAGGTTGCTGTCAGAGGCATTCAGTTGTGTTGTCACTCTGGACAGTGATTCAAAAGAATCAATCTCACATGATTCCTCAGAGCCAGAGGTTTTGATCTCTGTTAAGGAATTCTGTTTAGCACTAGCAGATTGTGAGGATTGAATATTGATCATGCTATCCTCAGATTCTAAGATGCATTTTCCAAAAGAGACATCAAAACTATCTGCTGCTGACATCTTCAGTTCAGTGATACTGGATTTAGAAATTGCATCAGATTTATAAAAAAAATTGTCATCACTGTCATGGGAAATGATTAACTGAGTTTCAGCATTTTGGTCAGTGTCCTGTACTGAAATATAAGGTTTTGTTATGTCCAATGCAGTTGTAGAGATTGATTTTTGATCAAGATCAGCTTTCACCTGTTTCTCTGATGGCTTCAATGTAACATCCATTTTAGGCTTTCCATCTCTGGTATCCTCATCTAGCTCATCTTTATTCACATTTGCATTTTTATCACTATGTAGGTTGCCTGGTGCCAAACTAGTTCCCTTCAGTGGTGATTCATTAGGTGCTAACCGGGCCTCCAGCAGGGAAGAAGCAGGCATGGTCAGCACATCCTGCATTAAGACTCCTGTAGGGGAGCAGACATAATCCTTTTCCTCTTTCTCTCCCTTTGTCTCCAGTGCCAAATTATGCTCATCTCTTTTTGCTAAAGTTTTATCTTTTAAAATCTCACCTTTCATTTCTCCTCTAACATCACTGCCATTGCTAAGACTGTTGATGTGAATATGGTCAGAAATGAACTGTATTTCCTCTCCTGAGACAGGAACATCAGAGTCATTAATATACTCCCAGTGACTCAGCATAGGGCCGGGAGGCCTGAGCACAACAGGCACTTCGGCATTGTTTTGAATGCTGACTGAGGGAAGGATTTCTTCCACTGAAACACACACGTTCACAGCAGCAGAAGCAGGGCCCTCTGTATCCACATCACTCATGGCAATCCCTGTGACCGGTCTACCATCATGATCTGAAAACATCTGACATTGCATCTTACCAGTGTGGACTTCAGGTTTTGTCTGAGAACATCCATCCAACATCACATGCTGGAACATGCATATGCTCTTATCAGAGTTACTGGGGACAATGCTTTCTGTTTCTGAGCTTGCAACCTGAGATGGCATAAGAGAGGAGAGAGGTTGGACTTCAGACTTAACAGAGAGCTTGTCCAAAACACCTCCCAGTGGTTCAGATTCCTGCTGTGCACTGTCACTTGGTAAGCTTTCTGAACTGCATTGACATGTTTCTTGTCTTTTAGCTGCTACAGTTACATCGTATTCCACATGGTTGGCATCCCTCCCATCCACTTTGTCTTCAGTGGGGCCCAAGACCTCTGTTTTTTTCTCTCCGTTTCCATCAAACAAAATGGAGTCACCTTCTGGACACACCACAGCCCTGTCACTTCCTCCTATTTGTTGTAGAACAATTTCCTGAAGTACAACATTTTTTTCTGTAATGGTCTCTACTGAAAATAGATCCTCAGGGCTGCTGTGTTTGTCAGTTACAGTTTCAGTCTTAGCTTGCTCCTGTCCTTTATGTTTGTGAAACGCTTCAAGATTTTCATTAACTGCAATGTTGTTCTGCGCATTCTTTAGATCATTATTACTCACGTTTCTTACTGAGGATGACAATAGTGCCTCTTTAGGACCTCCCAGTACGATACTAACAATTTTGCCTTTTGCATCACTTCCTTTTACACTTTCACTGTGTTCTTCAAGATTCGTAGCAGTGTCTCCCTCAATCCCCTCAGGCTCACTGCTCCTCTCACAGTGGGTGGGAGCTGCTGGTTGGACAGATTTTGGTTTGCTATTGCTTAAAAAGCCCTGGAAGCTGAAGGTGGTCTCACTTACTGGGTGCCGCAGGTTCTCATGGACCGTCAGTGGAGGCAGAGAAGCAAAAGCTGTCACCTGGCTGGGCAGAGCATTCTCCTTCAGCTCCCCATCCCCCTGGGTTGATGGGAACCCCTTCACATGTCCGGTAATGTCCTTCATATCCTCCTGAGGTGTAGAAGATGGATGATGGTCTGCACTTCTCCTGGTTTCTTTTTCAGTCCCCGTCTTTATCTGTTGTGTGTTACAACCAACAGTCTGAGTCCACAAAGCACCCTGCACCTGTTGATCGCTGCCAGTATCTGTACTGTCCACAGTGGATGTGGGCGGATGTGAAATATCACCGCTTGGCAGCTTCTCTCCCAAGGCACGTCGACTCTCATTCAAATGACTGTCCTCCACTGCTGGTGCCTTGCTCTCTGTCTCTACAGAGTTTAAGAAGGAGACAGGAGAGGGGGGGTTTATAGAGCTGCAGGCGTTTGTTCTGCTACTGGCCAAAAAGGGTAAAGCTGCTTCAGCTCTGTCTGCGGTGACGGAAGTGACGAGCTCACCTCTTTGATGTGTTGCCACCGGTGATGCCGCATTGTCATTGGACGGATGCGTCTCTGTCTCGGTCAGCAACGCCCCTCTTGTATGGGCTGCCTGCTGTCTGAATAAGGTCCATGCTCCTCCCTTTTCTTTCTCTCTCCCTTCCTCTCCACTTGCCTCTGACCCTCCCTCTCCCTTTCTCTCCAGTGACTCAGAGCTCTTTCCCTTCCAGTCACGTTCCTCGTGAAGCCCTGGAGGAGAGGCACCAATCACAGTCCTGTCCTCGACACTGACTGTGTCTGTCTCCCCCTCCCCAGCTGCAGAAAGAGTGTTCGTCCCCAGAGACCCATCAATGGGCAGACCTCTCCTCCATTCATCATCCACAGAGCTGTGTAGTATTGTGCTGCTACAGCCCTCCTCAGATGCTGCTTCTACCTCCTTGTCTTGCTTTGCAGGTGAGCTGATAGTCTCTGGAGAGGTTAATAAATTTAGGTGCTTTTCTGCTGCTATAATTTCACTCTCTTTTCCTTCTGAACTCCAAGATTCATCCTTTCCCTGTAATTGCCTGTTTCCAACTAAAAAATATTTCTCTGCTGCTTTCATGCTTGCTATGGCTTTCTTATAGGCATCACTAGTCTGCTTCTCTCTTGTTCCCTCGCATTCTATCATTTCTGGCATTGCGGGTGTTGTCAGTGGCAACACGAAATTGATGGCCAGTGCTGAAGCCTCTCTCAGGGCACTCTCCTCCTCCTCCTCCTCCTCCTCCTCCTCCTCCTCTCTCTCTTCAGCACCAGCTCTGCTCAGAGGGTGTGTATCTTCCTGCGCCAGCAAGTGTGTACCAGTTTCATTGTCGAAACAAAGCACACTGGCCTGCTCTAGTGGACATGTCTCTATACTGCACCCCTTTTCATGCTCACATTCAAAGACAGTTTCACCAAATCTGAAATCAATCAGAGTGGTATCAGCAGATCCCTCGAGCACATGTTTTTCTTGTTCGACCACTCTGACTGAACAGCTGTGGTGTGAAGTTACTTGTGCTGATTTTGGCTTGCAGGGTCCATCTGTCCTACAGTGGTCACCTGGCTTCTCAGGCCCCTGCAGACAGTTAAGTAAGGGAGCATATGTAGCCTCCACAGGGGTAAGATGATCCTGGTCAGGAACGGGCCCTGGAGATGGAGAGCAGATGGACCGTGCTCCCTGAAACCCGAGCTCTTCCAGGAAGTTTAGCCCCTGTCTATGATAAGCTAAGATTTCTACAAGTTTAGTGTTTGTTTCTGCCTGACATATAGCCTGAGTAAGGGTTTGGGCCTGCGTCATTGAATCCACCTGCGTCGGTGTGTTTAGGTCTAATCCAACCTGTGTATTTGAGTTCAGTGACACTGGCTGAGTGTGTATGTCATTTTGTTTTAGAGAACCTATTGATAAATCACCAGATGACATAACATTTGTTTCTGATTTGGTGACCAGGTTTGTACTAATAATACTATGTTTGTCCTTGGTAAATGTAATATGTGGCTTTTCCACAGCATTTGTTCCATGAATGCCTCCTGTTTCCATTGGCATTGTACATTCCTTGTTTTCTTCTTTGTGTGAGTCCTTGTAATCATGTATGCCAACAGGTTCTATTCCTTCCTGCATTTCCTGTGTGTCATTTGCTTCTGCCTTTGTAAATGTCTCTAGTACTGAAATGTTTTTCAATGGATGTTGTTGTTTTGTTGTAGCTTTATCAGTTTTTGCATCTTTGCCATTTGCTTCCTGAAATTCAGTCTTTGGCTGACTGTCCAATGTGCCACCGTGTTTTAATGATGCTTCTTTATGATCTTCAGTTCTGGCTATTTCTGGTTGCTTATTCCCAAGCACATAGTCTCTGAAGCTAAACACAACCTCCTCTGTACAAGCTGCTGCATCATTTGTTTGCATGCCAACATTTCCATGGCAACCCCTGTCACATCCTTTATGGGATTCTGCCTGCAAAAGTGGCAGTGAGAGAGAATTCTCCCTGGTAGTTACACTTCTGATTTGCTCTTCTTCCTCACCAACACTTTCAGGCATGGCCACTAACAGACATGCACCACTCTGATCCTCGGTGTTGGGGGGGACTGGGTGAGAGGACATGCCAAGGGAGTCCAGTTGTTCCTGATATTCCTGAAAGGCTTTTTGGAGCTCCAGGTCCAGAAGTGCAGTTGAGAGATGGCACACTGTTTGCCCCTTTTCCGAAATCATTTGGAGTGACTGGGACTGTGGGAGAGGTTGGCTCCCCGTGGAACCTGGGTCACCATCTTGGCTGGATTGGATTCACCAACACAGAATGGCAGAGGTAATGTTAAGTTGCAGCCAACACCCAGTTGTTCATTCCACGCAGCAATCCTATACCTGCACTCAGAGCACACCATTCCACTGCACTCCACAGGCAGGACAAGACCTCATGCGCAAAACGGCAAGCTGATTTTATCACTGCACACGGTGAGGAGAGAAGCCTTCATTAGTGGCTACCAAACACATTAACATAGCCTATATGTCTATTTTTTATTACTTATTTCCAAATCTGTTTGATTTGCTACTGAAATTGCAAAGAGTAGACAAAGGCATTACATGGAATTAAGAGCCCCACTGAAGTAGGCATTAGACAACAGTGCCTTATCACCACTCTTGCACTCATGTTTCTGATGCTGAATCATGGCTTTGTTTGCCATTTAAAACTTTAAGGGAATCAATCATTCTTAGCCACAAGTGGAAACTATTCAATGTAAGGTCCCTGTGGACTGTTCACTGATTGGACAGTGGTGATTACAAGGTCACCTTGCGGCACTCCCTGACGGCATGAGCCATGCTGTGATAACAGACTGTACCATGCCCTGAAGAAGGAGTGTGCTGAAAGGCTGAAGAGCATACCATTGCTGGCATGACAGTGCATGTGTTTGTATAGATGTGTGGATGTGTGTGTCTTTGCATACCATGCTGAAATCAGACTTGGCTTTTTGGCACACACCTTTTTGGCCTACTGTATTGCAGCTACTTCCCACTGTGCTCTCACTACAGTTTTCCTATACCCACAATCCTCAGCCTGGACTTAATGCTACCCTTTTGTGTTTTTCTTTTCCCTAATTGTCTTTTCTCTTTTTTGCCAACTATGAAATTACTTTTCCTGCTTTCCTGCTACAATAAAGTAATTAAGTTAATTATTCAGCAGCAAAATGCTGAGAGTGTGAAAGTTGGAGTGAGCTTGGGTATATTTCATACTGCATAACAGCTGTTTCACACATCCAGAAAGGTTCTATGCAAAAAGCTATAAACTCTGAACTAAAAATCTATTTTCTACTCTTGTAACTATTATTTATGTGTTTTCAAGTAACTTTTTTCTCAACAGAACTCTGTAAGTAAAATAAATTACTTAACATATCAAAGATAAGTGGATCTCAAATCTATTACTATGAATAAAAGCCTTACTATGCCGCCAGTCATAGCAAGTCAGTCATGGGAGCGTGCACTGACAACTCATTTAGAAAAAAACAGAATTCCACACGTGCATTCCGTACACACATTAAAAACCACAAACTCAAACACATACACTTATTTCCTGTTAAGTTGACATGTCTTTCTAACTTAAGACCTGGAGTGGTGGCTTTGACCACATGCTGCTCAGCCAGAGTCTCCAAGAGTATCCAAGAGTGTTTCAGCTGACCTGCCATAAATTAAGCCCAAACCAAATTCTCATACTGCAAGCATTACACACAGAGGAGTCCATGCCTAACTCCAGGTGGTCAAAACACCTCCAAGCATTTCTGTTCAGTGAAGATCAGTGTCAGATCACAGTGAATGATCAGTCACACCCAGCACACAAAGGAGACAGAGTGATCGTAGCTGCTTCACATCGATGTTAAACTTAACTCTCCTTTTCACTGTGGCTTTTATTTTCAGCTGATATTTCAGGTTGTTTCATCAAGTGTGCTCAGTATATGCGTTATGAATGTCCAACCCAGTATTACTCTTATTTGTGACAATCATATAAATGTAGAGTGTATTTCATGACAGTCACATATCTTTATTATAATATGTAACAGCATCTTAATTTTTCGCTTGTGGAAAAGTAATATACAATTACCTGTATCAGTGCTTTCTCCATATTATGTGCCAGTAACATTAAAATATTTCCTCATTTCAAATGACAGTATGATGACTGTATAACATTGTCTACTTATGAGTTGTCTGGAAAATTAAAAAGTAATTTTTTTTTCATTTGCAAATCTAACAAAGCCAATATGTATAAAGGCTAGAGAAAGGCTAGTCCTTTATTCTTATCTACCCTTATTCTTTAGATGTAATGGAAATTAATGTCCAGTGGGCAGGACAGAATGCTGGCGCCATGGAAGTTCCTGTTAAGGTTTAGCTAAAGTAGGACACCTATAATGGGAATTGCTTAGTGGAAGTCATAAAATACATCTCTTTTGCGTTGGAATGACAACCTACAATATGTAAGTCATATCACACCTTTATAGTTGCAATGCGAGTGATTATTACCTAATTTTAATTGATAGTGCCACAACTTAAGATGTTTCATCCATATGTTCTCTGGATTGTTTTAATTCGCTAAACTAAACTAGTGATAATATATATGTTAATATGGTTACTATGGGTGGTGCACACTTGGCATCTTGACAGTTTCTGGCATTTGGACAAGCACCAAGCATCAAACTAAAATCCTGTGGGAACATGCCATTTTTGCTTTATTTTAGCCAAGGTATTATACTAGGTGTAATCCTAATGTATAGAATATACATATAGGTACCAACATTAGGTAATTAGTTCTAGTCTTCTTTAAATGATGCAGGCAGAAACTGAAAAACTCTAGTCAATTATCTAGCCAATTCTACAGGTGCTTATGTGGAATCATAGACCACATAGACCTTTTTTTTATTAAATCTAAATTTCTACTTAAACTAGAACAGTCGGGAAGAAATACACATACTAGAAATATAAAAAAATAAATAATCTTATCCACAAAATACAAGCATGGATACTTGCCATGCTAGTCAAGTAAAAAACATACCTAATGCCAACTGTTCAATCAATTGGTCCCAGTCTCAGTCCAATCTATTTGTTTGTTATATGAGGTCTGCTACTACTTGGTTGGAACAAAAACCTGCAGACACACTGGTCCTTCTTTGAGGATAAAATTGGTGAACTCTACCATAAGGGAAGGAGACGCTTAATTGTGCTCCAAGTTAAATGATATCCCAATGGATAACTACAACTACACACAATGTAGCTTTTATAGATTTACATGTAACAACTCACAAATGCTATGAGTATGACAAATTATACAAAAACACAAATGATTTGAGCTTATAGCTGAGGACTTTTTTATTTTTTATTTTTTTAAACATGGCACAGTGTACCACTTCAGCAATGACTCACTATATCATTTTGACGGAATGATCAACTGCCAGGTAAGCAAAACAACAAATAGGGGCCCCATACTTAGAATGCATGAAGTAGGTCTTAGGGAGATGGCATGTGCTGAGTTTGGAGACCCTAGGTTACACAAAGGGCCTTCTGCAACCCCTTGATTTTGCCCAAATAGTCCAAGTAACATTCCAGGGGCCTGCGGAACAGCCGTGTAACATAGCAGACATAGACTAGGCATCAGGGAGACAGCTTGTGCCAAGCTTGGAGGCTCCAAAATGTCAAAAGGTCAAAGTAGACAATACTATTCAGTCATGGCACAAAGTCGATTAAAATAAGGAAACGTTCTGTTGCATAACATGGGGAAAGCACTGTTCCAGGGATTGATATGTTAAGTCACTAACTAAATATATTTTTGATTTTGTTACATAATATGTCAAAGATATGTGACTACCACATATCTATCACAAAATACACTCTCCCATTTATGTGATTATATACAAATCAGAGTAAAATTGGGTTGGAATATAATGAGTCACAATGGCAGCCATTAAATAAAATATAAACTATATAACAAATTATGTAAGATTATTTTTGTAGTGTAACTGTACTGTAATGAGAGAAAACCTTAGAGAAAATACCCCACATTTTAGCAAAAAATAAATTAATGAAAAGGGGGGGGGGGGGTGTCCTGGTATCTCTCTGCCTCCTTTTTTATATTCCTCTGTTACCTCTTAGTGAGGCCCACTATTGGTGGACTGGCCTCCATGTAATGCTGATGTCCTACCAGTAGGGGGTTAACTTGCTCACTCAGTGACAATGTTTCTTTCTTCATCTTGTTTGAGCCCACCTGCTTATTGCTGCTCACATATGTGCACATGTGAGTGCACACACACACACACACACACACACATACACACACATACACGTATACACACACACACACACGTATACACATACATATACACACACATCCATCAACTTAAAATCATAACACATCATGTATGAGCCACACAAGACACCTCAGTGCTTCCTTTGCAAAATAAGCATCTAAATAGCTCTCTCTGTGACCAGCCATAAATTATCCACTGACTCTCATTTTCTAAACAGTGTGAGTGGACAGAAGTCCTTCCTATTTTCTTTTCCAATTAATGAGTTAATTTTTAATCAACTAAGTGAATGTTACAGTAAAAATATCAGTGAGAACTACACAGTACATATTTTACATATTAAGAATGAACAAATAAGTGTCTAATGCATAAGATGTGTGATGGATAAGATTTATTTACTCAACCAACAAATCTAACCAAGCTCTAGAAGTTACGTCCTCTCCAACCACATTTCAGTGTCGGTATTTAAACAGTCACTGTTTACATTACACCTGCATTACCACTTCAACCACCAAATGTTCTTACACAGGCCTGCCAGAAGTTACTCAGGTCAAACCTTCCACAACAGTGAGTCACAGATTCATGGAAATTCATTCCTCATCTCACTAGGCCTGTGAAACAGTATTTATTTGGTCAGGTTATTTGTTCATGTCTGGACAGTAAGGTATAAAGACTATGTTTCAGAGTGCTTAAATATGTAAACAAAAATGATTAATTTTCCCAATAACAAAAAAATTGTGACTTGTATCAACTGTGAGTGTACTCTTCAGCCTCGGCATTATGTTTAGGCCATACTGAGATCATCTTCATTAAAAAAGCAGCAGTGATCTTGACCTCCTTAGCTCATTCAAAGTGTAAGGCCATATTGAGCAATGTCCTGTGTTACACACAAAATGTTACCTGAAGTGAGTAGACAAAAAAAATGCTGGATGTGGAATTTGCATCAGATGGGTAAAGGTTTCCAAAGCTGTGGCCTGCTGAAACCTAACCTTTGCAAGCTACATGATAACAGACATTTGCCTTGATTCTATTTTATCCTGAGAACCTGTGTCAGTGCCAGCCTTCAACATATTATTCTTTAAGCGTGTGTTGCATGTGTCTGTGCCATGGAAAGACACAGAAAGAAAGGCAGAGAGGAAGACAGAAGAGAGGCAGATCAGAGCGAGGCTTACCTGAGCGAAGCTCCCCAAGTAAGGTTGAGCTCAGCGCTCAGATCTATGCTGGGAAGCAGGTCATGGGGAAACTCCAGTTCCTCTTCTAGTCCTGTCTGGCTCTCCTCCTGCTCCTCTTCCTCGGGAGCGTGGCTCTCCCCTTTTGCTGCAGGCCCTGCACTGCCCTGTGAAGAGCGTGCCTCTGTGTGGACTAGCCCGTCCTCTGTGCTGGTGGTTTTCTCCCCAGCTGAACTGACTTCAGTGTGCGCTTCAGCCTGACAGACACCAGGAAGGGAATTAATGGTTAGTGGAATCCCCAATGCAAATTTGTGTCCATCAGTGCGAATAAATAATCAATTTGTGATTTATTCCATGTCCAAAAACGTGTTCACAAAATAATTCTGTGGTAGTTCAGACTTATTTACCAGTGACTAAGAAATTAAATATGCATAGCATTACTGTTGACACATGGAATCTTCAACATTTCATTTCAAACAATGTATGTCAAGGCAATGCTAAGATGAGCTATTTCAGATTACACACCCTAACCTTTTGTCACTGTGACATCAGCAACAAAAAGATCTAAAATACATTTAGGAAGAGACAGATGTATGAGATATGATTTACACATCTGTTAGATAAAATTTAAAAGACAACAGTGTGCTAAAGGTAGTTGGAACATGAAAATCAGTTTTGTACAGATAAACAGTAGTCCTTTACACACAATAAAGGCTATTATAAAAAGTCACACTACAGTGGAGTTTCTCACTGAACTAGTTTAAGAATGTTCTTCTGGATCCTGACAGTACAGTAGTTCAGGCATTTTTCCACTGAAAAGAGGATTGAGAGAAATGATTAAAAACACTGACTGAACCAGTTCAACTGTTTTCCTTGCTTTCTGTTCTTTTCCAAAGCTATAAATCTCCATCTAACCCAGAGAAACATGGAGCCATTTACAAACATCTAATCATATGTCGGCATGTTACCACAAAAGTCTGTGTATGGCGTTTGGGACATTTAGTGAATGACAGTACTTGAAAAGAGTCCCCAAAACGTCTCCACCCCATGTATCACGCACTCCACCTGGTTCTGACCATAAATACAGCTCCTTTTACCCACAATAGACTGCACTGTTCTGAGCAGGGTGACAGAACTGTCTGTACCTCAAACAACTATGTACACACACATCACACACCCATACAGTATCGACAAAATATTATATTGCTATTATATTATTACATATTGTAATCATGACATACCTTGAAATCATTATTTGTGATGTGTCACAAATAAAGATTGGCCTGCTTATTTTGGCCTGCTTTTTATGATGTGAACACAATGATTTATCAAAACACCACAGAAAACTCATCCATGACACCAGAAATTGGTCAGGCTGCTCACAGCACAATCAAATTAAGTCAGAGGAAGCTGCAATTGAATATTGAGGCTTCCCCTGAATTACAAAGGCTAATACTGCAGTTAATAGACAACATAGTGCACAGTCTTAATCAACAGACACATGTGCATTCCTTATTTTTCACCTTGGGCTGTTTATAGTGCCAGACTGCCAAATGAATGAAGAAATAATATTTTTAATCATAAATAATAGATTAGATTTTGTAATAAAATAAAGTTTACTTTAAAAAATATATATTTGCAAAAAAGCATGCAGCCTGACTAAAATTATGTTTACAAGGTTCAGAAAGATACAAACTGGAGTCTAACCCTTAGTGGAATAACAGGTCAAACCAGGCCAGTACAGCTAGGCAAAATGTGGGATTTGAATTAGGTGAAGATATTAGTTGTCATAACATTTAATCAGATCAATTCTCAGTTCCAAAATTTGTCCACACACCTACCATCACTCCTAGATGAAGATTCCAAATGACAATTCATCAGTGTAAAGTAATATTTAAAAAAAAAAAAAATGTGGGAATGGGTTATCTGGCTGAATTTTTATGTCAAGCTCATGGAATCAGGATTAGGGCTTTCAATAAACGTCTCCTCTTGTTTTACTTGTACTTTTTTTGTTGTTGTATTGCTTTGTTTTCTATGTAATTCCAATGACCATTCAAACTCCATTTAACTTTTTTCTTCTTCCACTTCCTTAAATGTGCTTCACCTTTAATGTCTGCAAATTGTCCAAGCACACAAAAGAGCCCTACAAAAACTACCTGCATACAACATGAACTTTATTATAGACCAGTGTCTCCTTGTGCTTATCTCTATATGCTTATCTAGACTTGCTAAAGAAGCATGTAAACAAATCATTAAATAAAAACTATATAATTAACTCCTGGGATCAAATTTTGTAAACGTGATCACGTATATTCTGTTTTTTCTTTGTGGCAACTTAACAGTGAGAAAGTCAAAGTGATTTTGATTATCTATGAGTGCATTAGCAAACAGACAGGCTACATATTGGGGTGATGAAGTATAGTGTAATTAAAGTTGTAAAGTTAATGGTCTTGGCAGGTAAAACATGAGGTGTGTCCAACTTTATCCTCTGGCCTACAGGTCCAGTGAATCTGAAAAAAAAAAGTTCCCTAATGGTTTGCCCTACCATGTGAATAAGCAGATTATTATACAGTAACTCCTCACCAACATGGCCCAAGCAACATACTGGTTACCATGGCAATAGCAAAACTCAAAACATGCCTCCACTAATTACTAGCTAATTGTTATGAAAGTTAGGCTTCTGTTTTATACTATTAATATATTTTAGAAAATAGTATAGGTCCATGCACCAATTCTAAACATATGTATACATGTTGTTTCTATACTGGATACAACAAATTTAAAAACATACACTATGATCAAACTTACATGACAAATCAACAATGTACAGAACCGGAACAGTTTACTGGAACTTGTTCTTCCACTCTCATACAAACACAGTCATTAATAGCAGCAGTGTTGTCACTACAATCACATACCGCCATGCCAGGTTTCCAATAACACACTCACCTTGGCTGTGAGGAGAACCCACAGATGAGTGTGGGACAGTGCAGTGGTGTGAGAGGGTGAGTGGCGATGTCGTGTGTTGTGATGCAGCCAGCCTAGTCGCAGCACATGCCCCAGGGCCCAGCCTCCCTGCCGTCCTGAACCAGCTGCCCCCCTCCTCTCTACTCCTCTTGCCACTAAAGCTCCATGCCCTTCTGAGGGCAACGGCAGACACCCGCTACACAGGGACCACGTGTGTGCCTGTGAGCAAACAACTCTTACACAGACGACGCTTCTCAGCCTACCAGGAAGGTGCCGAAACTACAAGGCTCACAGAAAAAGCAACACAGGCCATTTGAAGGAAAGTCCTTCCCCCTCCTGCACACTCTTTCAACATAACACTCCTCTTTCGTCTGTCCCCTCCCCCTCTCTTTCTGTCAGCCCCTCCCTCTTTCTCTCTCCTTCCTTCCTTTTCTGCCTGGTTCTATCTCTTCCTGCTATGAAGGCTGAAAGCTGCATTGTGACACTCCTACTGCAGGTGAATGCTGGGAAAAGGGCCAAAGGTGACTTTTAGTGTCTACATTGTGGGAATCAGATTACACACACACACACACACACACACACACACACACACACACACACACACATATACACACACACACACACACTCACACACATACACACACACACACACACACACACACACACAAACAGCTGTTTTAAGCATGGTACACACAGACAAATGCTTTACACATGCTTAAATCAGGTTACACGCATACACACAGACATGGAGTAAGTTTGCCAGATTTGGGCTGTATTTCTCTCTAGGCCCCTAATTATTTTGGTCTTACTATTCCCCCTGGTCCCTTTCATGCCCTTTCCCAGAACTGAGGAGCTCTCAGACTGCTTTCACACAGTACTAATTCTGACAACTGACTCAAGTCATGTTTCCTTCTAACACCCACCTGTGTCATGGAAATGGTTGTTATTTGTTCTACTTAACTGACCCACTTACTGTCATTATGTACACATTTTCAACCCAACCTGCCTAAAATACTTCAGAGAACACAACCACATACATATAAGTTAGTCCTCGGGCCACTCTGCTAATTGCAATCCACCAGTACCTTATATGTGGACCAAGGCTGTACTTCCTGTGGAGGAAAGAGCACTACGTTGTCCGTGGCGCCCTCCTGTGGCTGAGTCACACACATGTGAAAGGCAGGAAGGAACAAAATGCATGGCAGCTTTGAGTCATAATATGCAACAGAGAGTCTACAATGCCATTGTTGCTGGAGCACAACCAAGAACACTCAGAGCACTCTGAGCAAACACAAAGTGAGTGGTCAGCCATGCACTAACAGCAGAGCACAATTCAACCTTTAAAATGATCCTATTGAGATAATCCCTAAATTCCACAACACAGGGGAGCTTTTCAGTCTGTTTAAGAAGTATACATAGATTCTCTTGAGTATTTTGCCATCTAACTCAAGCCTGTTAGAACTGAACAGGGGTAAACTTCAAAGCTGCATTTTGCAGTGTGTATTAAGTTTAAGGGCAGACATGAATAGCAGAAAAAAAAAATTGCAAGCTTTCTACAGACATCGGTAAGAATTTTATAGGTCACATGTCATGCATTATTGATGAAACTGCAACATGTAACTCCACCACCTGCAGAGACAGAACACGTCCCACCTGCAGATTGTCAAAGCTAAATTCAGACAAAGCAATAATCCTTTGATTAATCTGATACCCACACCACGGCACACTCTGCCTCTGCCCTTGCCTTTTGCTGGTATCTCAAGGGCGGTGCAACAGGAAAAAAAAAAAAAGTTCATTAGGGTGGGAATGCAAGCAGACCTCACTAAATGCCACAGACATCTGCACAGCACTAGAAAAAGCACAAGCCTGGTTATTAGTGTACACTCAGCTTTCAAACAGGGCAGCTGGCTGCAGCTTTATGGTCTATGGCACTGTGGCGTGCTACACAGAGCGAGAAAGTGGGTCTTTGTGAGCATCCTCCCGCTTACCGGCAGGCCTGTGGAGCTGTTCTCGTTTCCCATGGTTCTTAGTGAGCAGAGCAGAGAGCCGTCACTCCCCACCGCCACCCACCTCGGAGGGAGCGGAGGAACAAGGGCTGAGCACGCGAGAGGCACCAGGGGCGAGAGCCAAACGCTGCTCCCTCCTCAGACGTCTGAAGGTGTTTTGACTTCAAACACACAGAGGGGAAACGTTGGTGTGTGTGGTTGTGCGTGTCCGCCTGTCATGTGGTGAGATTAGAGGCCCATAAGGCAAGATCCCTCTGCTGGAGCAAAGCACAGACCCGCCGGCTAACCCAACACACTTTCTCTTATTGGTGAGAAAGAACTTGTACTGTATAGTGACTTAGATTCTGAGCAAAGGGCTAATGCTGCAGGAGATATGACCTGCTTTCTTGCAACATGTCTAGAAGGTAATTGAAAATGATTCCAGAATGTTTTATTTGCACTTTAGTGGCAAACCATTAACTGGCAGGTTGAATTGTCTGTCTCTCCTACACAAGGAATGCTGCTAATGATTCAGCCGGAACGTTCCAACTACACCAAAACCTATTCCTTGCATTTAGTGTTTAACACTCTTTATAAGCACAGGAAAATTACACAGTTAAAGTATTCTTTTCCAGTATCAGAAAAGCAGACACAGTGGGAGGGAAAGAAAAAAAAAACTTCAACGTATGTAGTACTTACAGCTTTATATTACACATTTAAAAATTTATGTGAAAGGGAAAGGAAAATCTTTTTATCACCACAAGACCTGGGTCAGCACCTTCAGCAATGCACATTGTGCATGTTGTGCAATTTATCTAAACAAATGTGCATGTCTGTCTGGGTCTATATACACACACAAGCAAAGTAGTCTATGCATCCCAGTGCTATTAGCCTGTTGCTCATATTTAGAATTACACAGATGCAAACATGTTCTCAGCATATTTCGTGCTACTGACACTTAATCACATCTGTCAGTGGTTAATTCTGTCCTGGTTTGCATGAACATTAACCCATGGGGGGAAACAGTTATGCATCTTGGTGCAAAACTTTCATTGTATGGGAGCATAAGACATTAGCCTGCTTAAAACCCATAACCCCTGACCTGCAGAACTCAGATTCATTACACACTAAACCATCTGGCAGAGCTCACCTGCCTAGTGGTCTATAGCCAGTGTGTGTGTGTGTGTGTGTGTGTGTGTGTGTGTGTATATATATATATATATATATATATATATATATATATATACACACACACACACACACACATAATTTAATATTATTTTTAACATTTCTCAATACAGAATAAAATGGGCCTTCTATTCTTGATAGTTGCCAGCCTTTCTGATCTGTTGACTGTTCAGTGCAAAACCTGTCAGGTCTTTCTGTGCACAACTATCACTTACTCAGCAATGGATTTGTACTGTCTGTTGAGGTGCTGTTTATGGAGAATACTGCCATAGTTAGCTAGTCACCAGCAGCTTCTCTCTGTCTCCCTCTGCTGCTGAGAGCCCCATCAGATCTCAAACAGACTTCCCTCAAACAGGAGTGGATGTGCTAAGGATCTAAGTGGCATGGATTATTATGCTCAATGCATATGGCTCTGGTACCGTAGCATATAACAGAAACATTAATGGACCAATTTAAATGTACCTATTGTGAGCCATCAAAAGAATAAGAGAGAAAATAACTAATGATCCCATATCCGGGTTGTACTCCCAAAAGATAAAATCAGTGTAGCAGATCACAAGATAGCAGTCAAAGCAATCAAAAACAGATGATCTGTTTGTGGACCTGACATGTTTTGACAGAATGAACTGATCTGAATATGAACCATGTTATAAATATACTCCCCTTCCGTCATCTCTACCCCGGTGTCAGCAGCAGTTGTCCTTAATTCTGGAACACACTCGTGCTTTCCTTCTTAAATAAGATACCCTGAGTAATAGCGCTTCTATAATTTCCTCAAGGGACAACACAAGTAGTCCAAACAGCAGGGAGTTTAGCTGGAGTTTTGTTAGGAAACTGTATTTCTGTATATCTGGTTCAGTGGAGAAGCAACAAGTGTGTAGAAAAATGACCACCATGCTTGTGCAATGCCTCCATACACTATTAGTGTGAACAGAATGGACTTCCAGGCCTTTTAGGTAAAGATGTGTTTGTGCTTCTGCATGTCATAATTGTGTTATTTGGTGCTGCTGTTTGCTTGCCTCTTTCACTTAGCATGGTAAGATGTCATGGTGAATATTGAGCTTAGTTTCATATGGCCCTACAGCATATATATTCATATACACAGATCAACCACAAGCACTGCATCTGCAGCACATTTTAATGACAGTATTTGTATTCTGAACTGTAGCTTACTTTAACGCGAAAACACTGATTTTTTTACTAGTAAGTTTTTCAATCATAAATTATATCAAAAATGTACACAGTTCTGTAATAATTACATCCAACAAGCAGGTGTTGGTAGTAGGTCTAGGTGAAGATTAACTGGGTCAGTTCATAAATTAAATTAGACCAGAGAGTAACCAATAACAATAAGTCACTGTCCTTCTGATATAAAAAACTATTTGCTCACTCACCTTAGAGTAGCAATAGCCATTACTCCTCCCAGTTCATGAGTTTACATTTAGCTGGAGCAAATACTAAGCAGACATGTAAATCCATTAACATAATCACAGCTTTTAACTAGCAAGCCCCTTCTAAGGAAAGCAGCTCACAGCGGCACTATATCTGTCCACAGTCGTGGAAAGGTGAAGGAGGGGGCAGTTAAGGGGAGAGTATGGAGTGGAGGAGAGGGAAGAGTATGAACTAACGGTCATGCCAGAGGGGGGACACATTCTCCCTGACAGGGCAGGGGAGACAGAGACAGCTGGACAGGACATGCCACTAGGTAACACTGTAAATAAACAGCATACTGCAGGCATATAGCCAGGGCTTCACCCCCTACCTCACACCCCTCAGCTTCAGAGTGTGTGCTAAACAATGACACAGCATCTTACCCTCGCCCTAATGCCTTGGCACTGGAAAACCCAGCAGGAGTGTTCTCATGATTTCTAATCATATCCATGCAGATGCCCCAGCATGGATTTCAGTCTTGTGTTTCTTCCTAACACCTACTCTCCCACAGAGAGTAACTCTTTTACTAACTATTAGTTAAGGTTATGCAACAGGGTACATTTCCCAGCCTTTAGTCGTTGTCCATCATGCAGTGGAAAGTGAAGGGATATGGGTGACTTGTATCAACATTAGTAAAGCCAGGGGCAAAGGGCAGAGGGGTTCAGTGCATGCATTTCCAGCTCATTTCAGTTAAGCTCTAGTTTCACAGAAACAAATCTGTTACCATTCCAACACCGTGATTTGCAGCTGAATAACGCTCACCCCTGTGTCCACCACTTTAAGGAACATGAAGACATTGCCTGAGACTGGGTTTGAAATGGCATCCAACCAACAGACACCACCGTGTAATTACATCCCACTGGTAAGTTAGAATTGAATATTTATTCACTAATAACTAGAAAGTATGCAACACACCTGTCACAATGAGCCGTAAAGCATAAGGTATGTGGCTGGTAGGATCACAACGAAAGTCAGTGCAGTGTATAATCTCAAATGTCAGCTGGAGAACAGCATGGCAGATCAAAAAAGGACGGCAATAATGATGTAAACAATCCATGTGTCTCGCTCCGTTTGGGCCCAGAGGAATGGTACTGAACCCAAGGGAACTGAACAACCCCTAATACAACCACCCCTTTAAGCATCCTATCTGATAATGACAACACATATTATTGTTATTTTTATAACATGGCAGTAAGCTATAACAAGGCATACACAGCATCAAAGCACTACCTGCACGCTCTATCCCTTAAGCACTTGCAATCTGTATACCCACTTATGTAACCTAACAAAATGTTGATTTTCTAATTTCAGCCTATGCTTACATGGATACATCTCCTTCACTACACAGCCGATGCACTAAAACGGCCCATCTTATTCTGTTCCATCAAGGCTCCACGCCCCGCCTCGTTCCCAGTCTTATGCCCTGCATGCTGCGTCTTTGTTCTGCTCCTCCCTCTTTTCCTTTTCTCTCCATTCTGCTCCACACACTGCCTCTTCAGTCCAGCCGCTACAGCTACAGGCCAGTGCTGCCGGCAGCAGCCCTAATCCTCACCTCCACTCCTTCTGGTCTCTCCCCCTGACGTCAGTACATCCAGCATGGACACATCGCCACACCCCATCCCTCCCTCCTTTTCATCCACTCCTCTGCTCCGCAGTCCCTGAGCACTGATACTCCATCCACACCCATACATATCCCAGTGTTAGCTCCTCAGGCACTCTGGGTGCTGTCTGCCATGGCATGGGTACGCAGGTGTTACCTGGTTATGTGCGATTCCGATGCAATTCCCCATCCTGTATTCCATGTCCTCCTGAGGAGAGGTGATGGCAGCACTACAAGGCTTGCAGAAATAGTCTCTGCAGAACTGCATCTCCACTACAGAAACATGGCTTCACAGAGCTGGCTTGGATGCATGTGAGCAAGTGAGTGCAAGTGTGCAGGAAACGCCTTAGTGTGTGAGTGGATGTGTGAACAACAAGCCTTATCTACAGCAAAGCCCCGGGATCATCTGTGACATGCATCTTCAGGCTCTGTTACATAAAAGTGTAATTATATAAATAGCATAATTAAAGAAAATGAATAGAAAGGAGGGCTTTTCCCTTCCCTCCATTCCTTAAGCCTGGAACAGCAGCACTGCGAATGGGTAAAAAGCCCCTCTATTATCCACAGAACCACCAACAGACATGAGCAGGAAGGGGGTGGGGGTGTGAGACAGAAGCAGAGCGTGAGATGCAGCGAGGAGAAAGGACAGAAAGGAAGAACGCAGCTACCATTTTAAAGGGGCACATTCCTTTTTATGATGCTACCCTGAGCCTCAGACAAAATTCCCCAAAGCTGCCCCCTACAAAAAAGGTCCACTTGACTGAAATGTGATTAAAAAGAGAAATGTCTCATTTTGCTACACAATAGGACTTACACTTCTTTATACATACTGTTGCCATGGTGGGTTCCCAGAAATAAACCATTTATTCCACAAAGGTCAGCATACTAATATTTCAGAGTCTAACTGACATTACTGACATGTAATGCCCCAATATGTATAAAAAAACAAAAACAAAGCAACAACTTGATCGAAAATAATTAGCAAATGTATTTTAATCACAAATATTTACACTGGTATATAGACTGGTTGTTTGTATTTTTTAACATTAACCTGCCTAGGGACTGTAGATGAAATATCCATTTGGCAAAATTTTGCACATTTGTATAAAAGAAAACTTGTGTTGACCATTGAGTACTCACATTGTTAAATAAAGGGTCAGAATACATTATCAATTTAAAGTCTAGCTTAGTCTACCCATTATCCACCACTTGTGTGCAATTTTGCACCAATCTTCCCTGACCTTGGAAACTTCCATAGGATACCTCCAATGGGCTTGGGATAGATTGGAAACAATCATACATCACCAGTGTTCTAGTTTTTCAGAGGATTTTCAATAAGGAGACTAAAAAGCTACTCATTGAACAAAAGATTATTTTCTGTTATACATCTGTGAAATAAAATATGACTAATGATCTTGGTTTTGGTATGTTCAAAGACTTAAAAAAATAACTGTCACTTTACATTTGACCCCTTTTACTTCATTTGATATTTAAACATATTAAATGTATGAACAAAAATTAAATTCTTTACTCAAAAGGTAAAGTGTATGTACATAAGTATAAGATGAGTATGAACACGTTTATTTGTTTACTCTTGTCTGTCTTCTTGTGATGGTTCTTCTGGCGGGGGAATCAAGCCGTCTTTTATGTCAAAGGCCTTGATGATCTCCTGCAGAACAAAGTAGAGTCTGTAAGAATCACTAGTCACAACAAATGCGCAAATGTGCAGAATACACAGTAGTGGACTGTTATTTTGACAGCTGAATAAATGCAGTTGCAGAGAATGTGTTGTGAGATAGAAACAAGACAGGTTCTCCTAAGGTGTATATTGAAACTACCTCCTTCTCTGGCTCATATGATCAGCCTCTGATCACAGTGAAATATTTTACTGTTGTTATCAGTGTCACACTACACATTTAATACAAATAGAAACATGCATTCCAAATGAGCTGATGCATTATGAGGACAGGTGTGGCCCAAGACGGATGCGGTTCTAGGTACATCCACTGGTTTAGGGTTTAAGGTTAACTGCAGGCATGTGTATTAACAGGAGCTTACCTTCCAGCTGGCTTGACTGATTGAGATGATACACTGCTGACGAGTGGTGGCTCCCCCAGGCTCTACCTCACCTTCCTCAACTGGAACTACAGGGCACAAATATACACAAACCTATCCAAAGGCACACTGAGCATGGTTAGAGTATCAATGCATAATAAGTGCTAACAACAAAATGGCTGCAAAAATATAATTTACTCTGAAAACAAAGACATGCATAACCCCAATGAAAGGCATAACATGCTACAAATCTGGCAAGATTGCATTCTGTGATGTAACACTGAAATCTATCTTACCTATGCACGGAAGCTTTTCACTATCCAGATAAATCCTTGCCAGACCATCCTGAGACACCAAAGAGGGACAAATAACTTAGATAAACCAATGTACAGCAGGCTGCACGGCAACCTTAACACAAGCTAGTGGCAGAAATTTCAGTGATGGTTGACTACATCACATCCACTAAAACTCAAAATCATCAGTGGCAAGGCTAAAAACGTTGATATTTCTGTGAGGCAAGTGGTTGACATCAATCTCAATGCCTTGCAGCAGGGCTATTTCTATGGTTAAACATCTGACTCAACTTGTGAAGAGCTTTGAGTTTATTTATATGACAGAGAAGGGAAACCGCTAAGTTGCTGGAGTCTTTTAGAACCTAATATCTTTGGATCTAGTGTGGGCTAGTGTTTTATTAAAATGTAGAAATTGGATAGGCAATAGGCAAGACATAAATCTGGCAAAGACAAATCTAATCCCCAGACAAGTAATTTCACTTACCCTGATGAGGAATGAAGTGTGAAATATATTTTCCACTGTCCGGGAGAAGGACGTAGGATCAATCACAAAGTCGTAATAAGGTATAGGTGACTCCGCTGTGGAGATTCAAAGTAAAGTCATTATACTTTAGAAATTACAATGATTTCTAAAAAACCTCTCCCTCCCTCTCATATAAATAAAACACACATATATATATATAAAAATAACACACATACATATACACACACACATAAAAATAATACAATATATAAATAAATAATACACACATATACACACACATATACATACACTATGTATACATACATATATATATATATATATATATATATATATATATATATATATATATATATATATATATATATATATATATATACACATACACACACACACACACACACACACACACACACACACATACATACATTTGTGCATACATAGACATAAAACCACATACACTATAGTACAATTTACCATTACTGCCAGGAATTAACTACAAATAATCTACTAACAGTTATCAGCATAGTATTTGTTGAGGAATCCCAAAATCCTCTCGACCTCTTTCTCTGTAGCTTCCTGATGTGATTCTTCCATTTTCTTTAACTGTAAAGATAAAATGAAACTGTTGTGTATTTAATCTAAAAGAACAAAAATGTTTAGAAGTATTGAAATACATAAAACAAATAAATTAAATCAGACCTGAATGGGCATGACTCGTTTTGCTTCTTTGCTGGGAGCTTTCCTTTGTCTCTCAATACGCTGCCGTGGTGGTGGAGGTTCAACCAAAAATGAGCCCAGCCTAAAATTCAAAATAAAATACAAACATTGATAAAGTGAGGGCAAAAATCAGACAGCCTAAAACTGATAGCGACTGAGACAAAACAAAGATTAAGCATGTCTGTCCTCTGCAAAATGCATGTTTAGTTGGAACACTCACATGTAATGGAATGAAGGGGCAGTTTTGAAGCAGCTTTCCACTCTTTTGGAAAGCCTCTGCCAGGCATCTGGAGGTAAGTACCCATCTGAGCAGTCATCCTCATTACCGTCCTCTTCTTCTAAGCGATTAAGACCCATAAAGGACAACTGTGTTGCAAAAAAAAAAAAAAAAAAGTTTAGAAAGTAATAAAAAGTGATCAAATTAAGGTAATTAATTATGTAATGCAATGAAAACCAGGTTTACTTGGCTGCCTAATTTGATGTTAAAATAATCTGGGGGGAAAAAAGTGCAATGAAACACAAGAGTAAAACAAACAAATCTCACCAAGTGCTGGGCATATGCAGAAGGGTCAAAAGATGAGCCCTCTGCATGCAGCTGGCTGGCCTTCTCTCTCCCCAAGTCTGTGGCAAGGACCAGAAGCTGAGCATCCAAAGCAGCCTCCCGAGCCTGCCTGACTGAGAAGAAACACACAAAATGTCCTGGAAACAGAACTGGAGCACAAAAGAACGGCAGAAAACAATTGCCACATTATGCAGAAGAGAGATTACAGTTGGTGGATACAAAGTGCATATATTACCATTAGCAAACAACTTGTTGGCTTCCTCTAAAACATCAATTAGTTTATTGTTAGCAGGGTTCAGCATGTCTTCACGATTTTCTGTAACAAACAAAACAGAAGGGATTTTAGTTCTGAAGAGTAATAGCAATTACAAGACAGCTGAGTTTAAAAAGATAGATGTGAGGAGAGCCCAGTGCTGAAACTCACGATGAACAGAGTTGATGAGATCTCTGTACTGGCTCCTTATCTCCCTCCGACGGGCTGGGTCATCATCATCTTCATGGATCCCTGATGGACCAGCACCTTCATCCTCATCACCTGTGTCAGCCACTCGCTCTGTCCTATTGCGGCCACCAAATCCATTGGAATGTCCAGCTGACTCCTCCTGGCTTCCTCGGCTAACTCTCCGCCTTGACTCGGCCATCTCCAGGATGGCCCTCTATAAAAGGGTGGAAAACATTTGTATCTTATACATTTATATTGGTTCAATTAATGCAAAAAGTGTAAAACAGCATACACATAACACAATACCTTGATGTCCAAGCCATTACAAAGCTATGCTAGCTAGATGTGTCAATGTTTGAACTAGGGACCATATTTATCGAACTGTGATGAAATGTATCTCTATAGTTATTGGCACGTGCCAATGTGCCCAGCCAGGTTGCTAGTTATGACTTCGGACATAATACCTAACATAAATAAACCAGCTAGCTAGGTTAGATATCTAGCTGGTTTACTAGCTATAATACTTCAGATTTTTTACTGTAAGCTTGTGTGATCTAAACTAGACACCTTGAAACGAAACATTAAAGCACGTTTTAGTAACTAAAATATTATTTAAACGCGTGACCACCAAACACGACAAAAGATAGCTAGGTTATTTTAATAAGACTAGAAACAGGGCCCGGGATTATGACCGTCAAGTTACCCATGTCTTGAAAACTACCCAGCTAATAATAGACAATGCTAGCTAACGAGCAGAAGCTAGCTAGCAAAATTTGCTCAAAGTTCGTAACTCAGTTGGTTAGCTATTCGCTAGCAGCTGACTGTTGCTAGCTAGTTAACGACACGTCGGTCAATTTACATAGCTAGCCACAGAAACGCAAACAAGTCATGTACCTGCGGACTGGCGCACTAAAAAACGAGCACTGCACGACAGCACCGCGTAAACCTTAACCTCGCCACTATTTTCACTACAATCACCTACTTCGTTCACTTAGTTACCAAATCTACCACATAGCTAACGAGTCCACAGTCAAGCGAGAGAACGGCTCCCCGCCAAAATAAACAAGGAACTTGCCTACTTCCTGATTTCAGTCTTTGAATTAGAGTCGCGTTCAAGTTACGTTGAAATTAGTTATCCTACCGTATTTATGCGTTAGCCTATCACTATATTGTTTTAGATACCATTTATTTGTTGTAAGGAATAGGAACAGAACATATAAATGTCAATTAAATATTGTCGTGTAGACTGCATGAGACGCCTTTCTGGAAACAAGAAACTGCCACCTAGTTGGCAGATGACAGGACTGAAAATCTGAGCAGTTAATACTTGTATTCAAAGTAAATTTCAAAGTGATTATTTGTCATTTTTAAAGGTTAGTCTTCTACACGAAATCGTCACAGTAAGGAAGAAGTCAAGGTACAAAAGTGTCATGTGTTGCTGTGTATAGTTGCTGATCTTCAAGTCATTACATCCTCAATACCGTAGCTGTGATGATGTGTAGATCGCTGGAGTGCATAGCGCTTGTCGCGCGAATTCGTTTTGACTCCTCCTATTGAAAAAGGTCCGCATAGTTTCCGGAAAATAACAAACTCGTGATGTTAGGAGGTGAGGCAGATAGAAGATGAGTTGGTGAACAAAAAGGAAGGTCTGTTTCTTGCAAAGATATTTCATAACTAACTATACTGGAAGCGTTGCAAACATCGAAAGGCAGAGATGTTCGGCATTTGTGTGTTGTCAGTGCCTTAAACTAACGTTTTGAGGATCTGGCATCGACTGCTTACCATTCGGTTTGCTTCCTTGTCTGGATTTCTTCAACTTCAGCTAATATGACACGGCATGCTTTGGAGCAGGTGACAGATTTTGGTGATTTTACAAGGGGTAAAGAATTGAAAGACTTTTTGAAGCAGTCGTACTCCAACAATTCTAGGAAAAACTGTTTATCAAATGTTCGGGTCAGTCCAGATGGGCGACACATTCATGTTATCCTGCATGCTCCGAATACTCCGAAAAGTGATCTCATGACATATGACAAGTATCTAAGACCTCAACTTGTACAATGCAAGAAGCATTTCGATTTAGTACTGACACGGGATGTCCCAATAGTTGACCTAATTTACTTCGATCAAAGCAACACTGACGATGGTGTTACTCTGCTCGGAATAATATTTGAGAACGGAAAGGCTGAATTCTGGAAATTCTCCGAGCGTAAGTCTGGATGGCACTTACTTCAAACCGTGGATCTCTGTAACAGTCCTAGAGCTAAAATCAATTCTGTTTGCATCAGTCAACATTTTATCATATGGTGTGAAGAGAGACCTTCAAACAGCTCTTCAGTCCACAATGTTGCTTGCGGTAACTTTAGATTCTGCATCTGTAAAAGATCTTTTGATATAAATGAGGGGGGTGTCTGTTTAGGGGGTGTGAAAACTGCTATGCACAATAATCCTCGTTATTTGGTGATCAGTTCTGGGGATATAGTGTATTTGCTGCCTGATATAAAGGAAGAGTCTTTCATCAGTATTTCAAAAGTTTTTTTAACATGGTCACCACAGCATGAAATCTTTAAAATTCTCAGTGCCAGTAATGGAACACTCCTTATCAAAAATTCCACAGCAAATAAGGAGTCTGACTTCAGGCATCTGGTCACCGACTGCATTGGAATTCTGTCCATCATCACCCCTCCTGATGTGTATAGTTTTTGCCCTACTGGATGTGGGGATCTCCTGCTCCTCCTCAGTTCTGGATGGGTGTGTATAATGCAAAGAGATGGCGTTCTACGTCAAATTTATAAACTTCCTGACAACTGCCTCACTAATTCTGGGGTACAAAACAGCCTAAACATTTATCATGACATCCTTGCACTAGCTGTGGGAAGGATGATGTATTTGATTGATGTTAAGTGTGGCCTAGAGCTAGACAGAATCACTCTGAAAAAAGAGGGCCTCCTTTTTGTGAACTGTTTGGATAGTCATTCCCCACAGATGCTCTCAGAGGCTGGCTTATTTGTGGTCATCCAAACAGAGGCTGAAGCCAAACCCAAGGCATCAGTAGTTCATTCAGAGACCATTCACTCAAGTGCAGTCTTGGTTGAGGCTGTGTTTGAGGAAGCATGCAAATATTACCAACAGAGAAGTCTTAGCACCACAAAGCTAACAGCAGAGAAACTCAGGACAGGTGGAATGTTTCAGGCACCTATCTCACTGGCAGCCATCATCAGTGATTACTTGACCAACCAGACAATAAAAATAGCAGGGAAGGATGCTTCAGGACATGGTAAATTGTTAATCTCTCTTGACTCTGAGCTCAAAAGTCTTATTGTTCTGGAGGATATTAAAACATCAATGGTGAAGGCTTCAGAAAATGATCTAGGGAGTTACTGTGAGACCCTTGTTCAACAGGAAATATGCAGACTGCTCAGCTCAGAAATGGATAAGGAAAACCTTCAGTACCTGAACAGTATCTTCCACTTGTTCTCCACTGAGGCCTGGCAAGCCATACAGGCTGTTCTCCAGCTCAGATGCAACGGTGCGGGATCATTATCTACCAAAGCTCCTTCTGAATTGTGGAAGATTGTCCTAAGCCCTATTCAAACAATGGCTACCTTCACCCAACAGAAACATACTCCGGCCAATGCTGTGCTACCTGTCTTTGAGTTGCTGTGTAAATCCATGTTTAAATTTCAACCCAGCTGGCTTCCCAGGTTTCTTGAGCTGGCACAACAGCAATCAGGTACCTCCTCCAACTCATCCTGGAATTATGGAGTAAAAGAAAGCTCTGAGAGTCTACCCTTATATAAGCGGGTGCTTGCTATCGTCCCTTGCATAGATGCTTACCAGGACTTGGAGGTGGAGCTGCTCTTATGTAGCCAGCGGCCTAATGCAATAATGCAAGCCCTCCGCATCCTTATAGGGCTAGGTGAGTGGGGTCGTGTTACCCAGGTAGCAGAGAGGTTCTGCCGCCAAAGCCCCCTTCTCAACAAAGAGATTTTTACCACCCTGCTGTGTGAGGTATCCCAGCATAGAGACCTTGACCCCTACCTAGATTTACTGTGGGCCCTTTGTCCAGAAGACATGACTGTTACTGCAATTCTGAACATAGTGCTGAAGAACATGCCCTCTACTGCACAGTCCTCAGGCCCATTCCAGGGACACACTAATGACAGCCAACCAACCATTGGGGTCCTGAAGCCTCTGCTGAGTAAAGTTCTGCAGCGGGAGACCAGACCGAGACAGAGGTATGCCGACATCCTGCAGTCTCCCTCGCTCCCTCCCCCAGCACCTCCACGACAGGTCAAAGACCTGGCAATGGTCAACACTGAGCTGGACATTGACCAAAAGGAGAGCCCTCCCTCTGGGTCTCAAGTTAACCATATGTGACATTTCTACCCGTCAGTCCTCTTACTTCTTTATTGATTGGGGTTCATGCACAAGACACGTTTAAAACTCCACTTCTTGTTCTCTTTATTTTGGATGTTCCAAAATGCGATATGGATCCATTACTAGATAAAGGCTTTAAAAAAAAGTTGATTACTTTGTATGGAACTGCAGTTTTGGTAGTATGTTAGACTACTCAAAACATGCTTGTGATGTTATTACATTTGAAATGTTCTAGCATTATTATGTTCTTGATTTGTTTTTAACAACATTGTACTTAGTTTTTTGTTTGTTTGTTTTTGTTTGTTTTTTTGACATGATTGTGTTTTAATTTAATTCCATGGAAAGTTGTTTTTGCTAAACTAAAAACATGCTCTTGCCTTATTCAGATATGTCTGTGATAGGAAAACAAGTGTGGAATTGTCCCTTCATGGCGTATAGCGAAGATGCTTTGCAAGTTGCTTTGGTGGAAAAAAGAATAAACAGTTCTTATCCGTGGCCCCACTGTCGGGTAAAGGTTAGCAGCAAAGTGCTGAATAGCCTTACCTTGGAAAAACAATGTTGGGGGGCTTGGTGGAAGGAAAAGGCAAAGACATTGGAGCAGGACACCTGCTGGTGTGGGGTCCCACCAGCTCCTGATGGTGAAATTTAAATTGCTACTGTTGACACTACATTATAGAACATGCATCTTAAAAATCCATCAGTCATTTCAAGAAATCACATATGCATCGCCAAATAAACTTTTTTCAAAATGGTTTATATTAATGAGTTGAATAAGTAAATTATATATGACAGTGTGTTGTGTCTTAAAATGCTTGTTCACAGCTTTAATATTTAGCTTGATAACAAGAATATGGACATGATACATTTCAAACATAGTTTGCTTTTAAAAACATGGATCAGTTCTTGGCCTATTAGAAACAAATATTTTTGAAGACATTCTATTATTGAAGATGGAATGGAAAATAATTAAAGATGGTTTTATATATGCCATTTTTTTTTGTGTGTTGCCGTGTATTATTTTAAAGCTGTTCTTTTTTTAATATTCAACACTAGAGACCAATCTAGGGACCCATGTAGACAGCAGTCTCTACTAGTCATGTTGCATTTAAGGTTTATATTTGTTACTGTGATGTTTTACTGATGTTTTGTTATTTCCTACAGGATTTTGAATTTGATGACATCTCAAACTATTGCTTTTGCATAATTCCTATATGAAATGTTAGGTAAACTAAGCCGTTCCAGTTGCTACTAATGAGCTTCATGTTTTCCCAGGGACAACAGCAGCAACTCATGCAAAAACAGATTGAGCAGGAGGCCTAAGATTGTGCTATGTGCATTGCATCCCCATGCTGGATTTCACACACTCACCAGGCCCATAGAAATCACATTCCAAAGAGACACAGCCCTGCTTCACATTGAATTTCCAAGAAATTGCATTAAGTAGTGAGACTTATTGTGAGACCCCTCTCTGGTTCAGTGGGGTTCATTTGTTAGTTTTCTTTATCAGCCACTCTTTTGCATCCCAAAATCACAAGTGTATACTTGATGTTTCTGTGATTGCTGCTCGTTCTGATGAAATTTGCTTAGTTATTGCTGTGTAAAATGTTTTAGGGCCCTAGTCTGTGGACATGGAAATGAGTTTCATTCAGTGGAAGATAAGAGTTAATAGGTTCATAGAAGAATGCTTTGTTATGAATTAAATGTAAAAGTTAAAAAAAAAAATCTTTGTATGTTGTACAGAGCTTTTTAAAGCCCTTTTATTGTTGTAACTATATGTATTGTGTACTAGGTTCATGTGAAGTATATGTGCAAAAGTATTAGGACACCTACGTATTACACCTAGAGGAGTTTTTATAACAACCCATTCTAAATCCACAGGCCTTCATATGGAGTTGGTCCCCCCTTTCAGCTATAATAGCTTCCACTCTTCTGGGAAGGCTGTGTTCAAGATATTAGAGTGTGTCTGTGGGAATTTTTGCACACACAGAAGAACATTTGTGAGCTCAGACACTCACGTTGGACAAGAGGGCATGGCTTGCAATCTCCATTCTAGTTCATCCCAAAGGTGTTCAGTGGGGTTGAGATCAGGAGTCTGTGCAGCCAAGTTCTTCCATAGCAAACTCACCCAACCATGCACAGTCATGTCAGAACAGGAAAGGGCCTTCTCTAAGCTGTTCCCACTAAGTTGAAAACATAAAATTGTCCTAAAAGTCTTGGTTTGCTGAAGCATTAAGATTTCCCTTCACTGGAACTAAGTGGCCTAGGCCAACACTTAAAAAGCAACCCCACCGCATTATCCATTCTCCACCAATCTTTATAGTTGGCACAGTGCAGTCAGGCAGGTAATGTTCTCCTGGCATTCGCCAAACCCAGAGTCATGCATCAGACTGCCACAGAAAGTAGTGTGATTCGCCACTCCACAGAACACTTTTCCACTGTGTTTTGTGGTTCACCACCAGTGCAGAGGTGGCATGGTTTACACCACTCCATCTGACACGTAACATTGTGCTTGGTGGTGTAAGGCTTGCATGCAGCTGCTCGACCATGAAAACCCATCCCATGAAGCTCCTGGCACACTTTTTTTCCTGTTGTTAATGAAACTCTAGTTATTCAGTTAGCAGAGCATTGGCAACTTTTACATACTATGTGTCTCAGCACTCTGCGACCCTGCTCTGTAAGTTTACATGGAGTTACTGTGGCTCCTAAATGCTCCCACTTTTCAATAATACCAATTACAATTGATTGTGGAATATGTAGGAGGTAAGAAATGTCACAAACTGACTTGTTGCCTCAGTAGCATCCAATTACAGTACCATACTCGAATGCAGTGGATTCTATAGAATGACCCATTCTTTCATAAATGTTTGTAAAGGCTAACTTCATGGCTAGGTGCTTGATGTTATACACCTGTGTCAGTGGGACTGAATGAAATACCTGAATTCAGTGATGAAGAGGTGGGTCACAATACTTTTGTCTATATAGTGTAGAAGATTGTATTGTGCTAGTGAGTATCATTCCATAATTGAAAGTATTCATCTAACTATATCAGCCTGTTTCACATCCTTAGAATGGAATAAATACTTGGAGTTATTTCCTGGCAACTAATTTTATACTAGAAAACTATATTTTTCTTAACCTTCTACACCACACCCTACATATTCACTTTGAGAGCATAAACCTTATTTTCTGTTTCTGTAATATTTTCAGAAATAATCTGGTTTATCATACATCTGAATTGGATTAAAATATTTGGGCTTTAACAGTTCTCTATAAAATGGTGTAAATTCAACTATGGGGTATGAGATTATAAATTTTTACTTATTGTCAGTGGCACATAGTACAGAAATTTAATCTGAATCATAGTTTTATTTGTCCCACAACTCTCAAATGTTCCATAAAGATTAATGTTATTTTCCTAGTGTTACCCATAGTGGGTTTATCAAGTGCCCTACTATTGGCCAATATCAACCCATTATCCTATTAACCTTCATATCAGCACCAATCTTTTATGGGTTTAAGTGCGGCTTTCTACGTTTGCAAATATGTAAGTGCTTATGTTTCAGTGCAGTATTAGTCAATAATACCTGCTTAGTGTCAGTACTGTTTCCTTTCTCCTGAGCAGTAGAGCTATGTTTAGAATGCCAGTGCTAGTCTTCTGTTCACTGGTTCACAGCGCCCTGCGAGGGCAGCTGTGCCACGACATCGTGGAGCGTGCCATGTGAGAGGTCCAGGGGACTGCTCCAGGAGCAACCACAGTCCAAACACAAAGGTTACACCAAACACAAAGGTTCAGTACAGCAGTGTGAGGACCTCTGAAGGAGTCGCCATTAAGTGAAGACTGAGCATCAGAGTGGATCATAAGAGACCACAGACATGTCCAATAGGGCTGCGATATTCAACTTTACAGAATAGGCTCAGTGGTCGGATTTCATGCCACTTAACCAAAGAGAGGCAAAACCACAGACTCTCAAAGCAGTCTTTTCAGAAGGGTGCATTTCATGCCTCATTGCTGTTTCCACCATATTGATTTGGTTTCTAATTTTAGGGCCCAAGCTCTGACTTGAAGGTTAATGCCTTATGGACAGGTTGGTTGAGGAAAAAGCAACACAGGTAGTCATGTTGCCAGTAGTATGGTTTATTAGGTAGTAAGCACATTCTGTTCCTGTTTGAAATGATGACATCATACTTTATGGCATTAAGGACATAAAATATTTGTAATTCATTTAATTCAATTAAATAAATAAAATATCACAAAGACAACTTTCTCTAACTCTCTAATGCGACACAATCAAATATGATTGCATACATACAGTAACTTGTTCACTAAAAGTGAAATGAATATCATGGATTCATCATTTTTTAAAAGGTGCACGTGTGGTGGGCAATGTAGTCATGAGTCATAGAGATACTGCATATCATGGAAAAAAGCTTTAAGCCATGTCTAGAATGTGCCCAATCCAAAGGGCATCCATTTTCCTCCTTCCATTCAATCCCTCAAGTCTCCCAGGCTCTGGGTGTCTCTTAGAGTTTAGATCCAGTATCACTTTCAGTCCATTCTGAAGGGAAAACACTATGCCGAGATCCCTCACTACAGCAACAATGAACATATAATGAATGCTCCTTCTCCCTTTCAGTACGGTTTCATATTGGCCCTCAGGACAGGGTTCATCATTATGTGGTTCCTTTAAAAAGGAAAATAACCAAACAAGAACATTTGAAACCATTCCTTTGTGGACTGATATTTGAGTTGCATTGATGAACCTGTGCTGTGATACTCGAAAGCGAGGTGATGCTAAATTTGATGTCTCAGACAATGAAAGCATGCATCACTGTCTTGATCCAGTGAGGGCTGTAACTTACTCATTCACATCAGTGTACTTCATCCGCCGGTAGTACTTGGCCAGTTTGACAGAGAAAATAATGTTGGGGATAAGGAAAACCGAGCACCAGCCCAAACTGAACCAAAAAGCATTCTGGACACAAAGAGAAAACAGAATATGCTAAATGAAGTAATGATATGAATCGCATGTACTACAGTAGTCCTATAGGATCAGATTCTGTTGTGAGTTCGTTATTAAATCTGAGGCTTGCATGTAGTATGCAGAAATGCACTGGAAACAATGTAGGAAGAAGCATGATTTACCACAGATTCTACAAGCTGCGTGCAGACTAGTTGCTCTGTTTTGTCGATAGCTGTTGCCACTGTCCCACAGGAACCCACTTGGTCAGTGATCTGACCGAGAACACAACAAAATAGTCTTTTCAGACATGCCACCATATACCACATCAAAACTATGTTACTGGTTTACCAAAAATTTTTCAAAATTAAAACTTACAGTTTCATTTGCCCACTTAGCAAACGAAGTGAAGAATCCAATATGACAGTCCGCAAAATCTCTAGTTTTCTGTAGAAGGTTTACTGGTTTAATATTTTACTAGATTAATAATTGATTAATATTACCTTGCTTGACTATTAGAATGTAACATTAAGGCTACATATATTGTAGTTTTATATAATTCTACGAATAGTGTTACTATTTCTGCCCAGGTGAGTGATAGGAGTTTTAGATATAGAGTTACACACAGACAACCCACAGGAAGTCTGACTTTAGGACAAATTGTGCATAAATTGGAATCTGGTTAAATATTGCCATTATCTGTAATCATAATTACCACAACCAACTTACCTGTTTCACTATTGTGGATGTATTGTTGTTCAAAAAACTCTGTGCATAACTAAAATTCTCCAGAACATTCCCCACAGTACCCTAGAGTGTTGTGGAGGAAAATATATTCAATATTTAGTCATGTCTCTTTTAATATCGGTGTATACAACAACTAACCATAATGAAGAGAATGCATTTATTTAAATAAACAAAAACAAAAGTCTTAACCTGCCAGGACATGCTGGTCTCTGTTACTCAACTGGGGTCCTGAAGGATCACAGCACTGCATTGTTTAGTGCACCAATACACAAATAACTCATGAAGAATCAGAACCACATTTGAGTAACACTACCATATGTAGTATCATAGGTAAATGTGGTTGTGGTAACTTACATTTATTTGTAAGGCTATGACACTGATGTTCTCAATTGTAGAGTTCAGCTGCCACTGTTAAAAAAAAAAATAATAATAATAAATGCTAGCATATTTTTAAATAAGTCAATATATGCATGTAAAGGGATCTAAAAGATGAATTTGTACACAGTAACTACTCATTAAAAGCAATGTTCTTTTTTGTTAAGTGAACATACCAGCAGAGGATTGATGGTGATGTGAATCCAAGTTTGGAGAGATCTCAAATTATTTGCCTCATTCTTGAGACTAGTTTGAATAGTGATGTTGGGCTAAAAAGTGGGTAATATAATATTATCCATTAATATTGTTTAATTATTTATTATTAATATTGTTAATATTGTTTCCAGGTAACATTAATAGTCATCAAATAAATTATATAAAAATACCAATGGTTACCAACCTGAAACCCATTCTAAGTAATCAAATAGAATTAATTGTCTAACAATAAAATAGACCTTTCATGTCTTTAATGAAATTAATTACATTACTTACCTGCATATTAGCTAAACTATCCAATCGGTCTGCTGTCAAACTTAAATTTGTTCCTGATATGGCATTAATCTAAAATGTAATGAAAAATAACAATTTTGGGGATTTTTAAATTTCTAGAATAGGTTTTTTATATTAAGGTTTATACATTTTATTATCTAAAACACAATTTATTTTATATGTACTATTCTTCTCAGTCTGTGTTACTTATTTTATCATGCCGATGCTATCTCAATGAGAGAACGATCTGAACTCCTTTCATTGAGATTCTTTACCTTCTGTATGATGCCAGTTATGTTCATACAGCTGGTTGTGGTAGAGAGGATTCGCAGATGATTCTGCACTGTTGGGCTCAGAAGAGTGATGCTAGGTAAAGTGATATTCATTTTCTCAAGTGCCTGATCCACATTCACCGTATACTGTTAAGATACAGGACAAAAGGACATGAGTGACTTTCTCAGATATGCAGGGTGTGATATGTCAGAATTTGTGATGGATGGATTTACTAAGGGGGTCTAATCTAGTGTCAGTATGTGGAAATAAGGAAGTCTAGGGGATGGGCCATGCTTCTTACTTTAGAAACATTAAGAACATCATTGAGATCAACAATATCCCCCAGGTGTAAGGTGCTCCACAGGGATTTATTATGGTGACAGTCACTGGGGATGAGACAAGTTACAAATAAACAGTGCATCCATCTAGCAAAATATACATATAGATATACATGTAAATATAATGTCAAACACACCTTAAATTATCGTTAATTGTCAACAAAACACTGAAGTATCGCTTAATACAAAATCTAACATTGAATATGTTGAGTCTTTACAGTGAAGGAAATTTGCAATAAGTTAGTCCATATCTCTGTGGAACCTGTAAAAATGTTCAGTCAGCCAAACCAAGTATTTAATCCTTCATTTGCACTGTTTGTTTATACAGAAAAACCCATGTCATATCTTATGATTTTATTTATGCTCAGTATGGCTTTGTGAGGACATTTTAATGAAACAGAATCAGAAGAATCTGTTTGAACAAAAAACAACTTCCCAGTTTGGATGAAACAAGGAAGTGTTCAAGTAGTGGCCACAGTGGACTTTTTAAAATGTATTACATTTTTATTTTAGGATAAGGATGCTGGTGCCTAGTAAAAAGATGCTAATCTAGAAAATCTGACATTTGGTATCTGTAAAATGGACTTTCAATCAGAGTGGCTGTAATTCAGTTTTTAAGATGCTGTCACCAACAATGCAATATGCTTGGAGGATTCATGCTTCCCTTAAAAAGTTTGTGTTATAACGTAAATTTAGCTAAATTATTTTTTATTCATATGATGTACACCTTCTGCTGATGCGGCATGCAATGTCTGGATAAAGAATCATGCTCTTCTGTGACTTACTTATACACATCACTGACTGACAGGTTGATTTTGAGTCCTAGACTCTGAGACAGTTGGAACCCTGGGAATACATCTGCAGTGTCAATTATCTATAATTAAAAACATGAGTGCAACATAGTAAGCATACATGTCTACATGCACCCACATGTACATGCGTGCACAAGCGCACACACAAACAAATATGCACCCACACAAACACCATACAACACACAACACACACAGAGTTATGTAAAAAAATTAAAATAAACGAGGTAAAAAAACAAAATTCTTTAGTTTAGACAATTTACATGATGTTACTACTATGAAAGATCAGGAATTAATGGGTTTGTTTTTGAGAGGTGAATGCAGGGATGCCTACAGAATACAGTATCTTTCACAATTATATGCAGGATCTCAAAAACATGGTTGACTACCTGAAAGAGTTGTCCAGTCTGCCATGGCACACAGATGAGAGTGTAAGTGTTAACACCCACTATGAACAGGATCACCACTACTATCATGAATACCCAGGAGAACAGGAAGCTCAAGCCCACACCCCTGGAATCCAGTATAAGGACAATAAGCAGAGCTACTGTATATTCTGGAAAACATGACAATATATGCAGGCCAGGTTCTTATGCTCCAATATCGTTAGGGATAAACATGGCAGTAAGAGCAGAAGTAATGTGGTTTGCGGTTGGTGCTTACACCATGAGGAAGATCCCCCCACAGTTGGCAGTATTGGAGCGATCAGTGGGACTGGCTGTAGGCTTCAGTCCTGCTTGGCCAAGCAGAAGACCTAGAAAATTACACACAACTACTAGCAGAATCAGACAGCACAGGATCACTGTGATGATCTCCCTGCACACACACACACACACACACACACACACACACACAGACACACACTTTTTTACTTGTGTTCACAATTTAACAATAATACATAACAGGAGTGTTTCAAATAACACTGGAAATCTCACTCAAGTTTTCGGACACGCTACCTGATTTTCTCTGCCATGTTTACTGCAGGTGTGCACTGGCCAACATATTGTTGCACATTTCTCAGTGTGTGAGAGATATTACTCAGTGTGCTTAGTGGCACATTGCTGGTTAAATGTAAAATATCCTCCTTAATACCTTGGAGCTGCTGCTTAAACCCTTTGAAAGACAAAAGAACAGAAACAATGTGTAGCACCACTCTATCATTCATGAACAGACTAATAATAAAAGTAGAAAAATAATACATTTAACAATTGCTTGCACACCAACTTCATACATAAATATTTAGGCAAAAAACCTTTGCCATATTAGAACTTGTAGTGTTCTAAATTACAAAGAAAAATTGTGTGTCACACTCATGGCTCAGTGAAAGAGAACTGCCCGGTTTCAGAATGGTATAGGGGGCATATCAAGTAATGAGATGAAAAGATTTGTTTCTAGAAAATGGCAAACCATACACAATGACATTCCTCAAGTTCACTCTGCAACCTGAACTTACCCTGCACACCGTCTCTGGTTTCATTGGTCACCCTTTGAGGAATGCTTGTGAAGAATGCTTGCCCCTGTGATACAGCAATGTATTTCCATGTAAGGCAGTGTCACATTTAGTCGCAATGCAAATAGTAAGACAGAGCTATAATGAAAGAGTGAAAGCAGTTCTGATCATCAAAAGCATTGCAGTTCTGAAGTAACAAAAGCAATCAGGCAAGATTGAGCATTACAGTGTGTTTGCACAGTGCATATTTAGATGTGTATTAAATAGCTCACTTCTTTTATCTGTTTATTCAGATCCGACTTCTTAGTCTGGTCCACAGCTGAGAAGAGCTTGTTGAAGGTGGATAACTGTTGAGAAAGTGGCAACAGGACAAATGGTATAAATGAGATGGCACAGGACTTGTAAACTTTTATAAAAGTTATATGGCTGTTTTGCACTGTGACTGCATATTGTCTGAGTATTGAAATACCATTGTACATCTCAACTGATGTGGTGTACATTTGACACCAGAGGGCAGCAATTATTTGGCTTTTATTCACAGGGGTGTGTACATTTCCCAAGCCACACCCTACACTTGTTCATCATGAAAATAAGACCCTGGCATCTTTTTGTTGGCACAGTGTATTTTTGTGTTTGGCCTTGAAAGGAATGTCAGGGATTTTCTGTGTGTCAGGGCATGTGCTTCACTACCTTTTAATCTGGCTCTGCTTTGTGTGCATATTAAGCAATGAAGGGTTCAAAAGATGAGGCAGAAATAACAGCATCTCTGAGACATCATACATGCCAGATGAGAGTCATTTTAGGACATTTCAGCTAGTTTTCCAATCCTGTCTCCAACAGAGCAAAAAGGGACACCTAATCACTTGTTTGCTTATAAGTGGTGATAATGGTAATTGTGCCATGGAGGACTGATTAATAAAGCAGATAAAGCAGAATAATGTGCCTCAAGAGGCCACTCAGACCATTTAACTGTCACCATATCATTACTGAATTCCCCAGTAAGGTTTAGGCTGGCTATTCCATATGACAAGTCACATTTGACTTACATTAAGGCTTATGTCCATAGACAGGCTAGAGAGATTCGACTGAAAGAAGTGACAGCCTATACAGTTGGAGCTGGACAGTGTTACGTTGATATGCTCCATCACTGTGGTCAAGTTCGCCTGCAGCACATTGAGACTGGACTGCAGCTCCAGCTGGGTTCCATTCAACTGCAGCAGCAGTGCACTGGTGCTGTTAACCACTGGAACACAAGCCAACTGAGAACATTATATGTGAAACAGGGAAACGCACACAAAAGAACATGCGTAAGAAAGGGCTGAGGCACAGAGACACACGCTGACACACAAACACAAAAATACAAACACACTGCTGTGACCGCTATTTAGTTGTATGTCCATCGCCACATCAGAGGGGAAGGTGGTAGAAATATAATTTCAGTGTGGGTCTGAAGCAAGTGAATATCATTTTCATATGTTAGGGGTGTTAGAGGTGAACTTAAGAAATATTTATTTCAGTGTGTTTTCTTGAAACCATCTTCTTGTCTACCTTGTGCCAGCAACGTAACAGGACCCAGAGTCTTCTGAAAAGGTCCTTCTAGGCCATTTTGTATCTCTGTGCCAAGTAAAGGGCCAATGTCTGGAAAAGAGAAACAGAAAAGTCTTAGTTAACTGTTTTCACAGTAAAACAGTTCAAATTCATACTGGGTGCAGTAACACAACACACACAGTCACATGCTTACAGGCAATTTCACTCACCATTTACATCCTCAATAACTTTATCTACAGTCACACTGCCCTCATTTACTACTTGATGAATTTGCTGAGGAGATACATGGAAATGCAAAATGTTAAAGGTTCATATTTGTCACTCGACTAGAAACAAAATATAAGCCAAGTTTACAAATGAACAAATGCTGCTGACGTTTTTATGTGTGGATAGCAGCTGCCAGGTTTTTCACATGTGAGAAATCAATGTCGTGCCAATGAAGCATTTACCAATATCCTTTTATATGATGTTGACTCACCTCGTTAAGACAACATGGCCTTGGCCCTGACTGTAAAAAGGGAAAATACAAAGCAAATGATGCTGCTTCTCTCCATTAGTGTATTTACCTTAGGAACAGTGTTGAAGTAGCTTTGTAGATTTTCCAGGGTATTGTTGATATCACCTGTACTAGATCTCACAATATCCCCAGTGTAGCTATTGCTTAAGAACATGCAGATATTTCCTGCCCTAAAGACACATAGCAAGGTAGTTCAGTAGTTCATTATTTATCTAATAAAGTCATCACAATGGAATATGAAAAGTGACATACAGAGACATATAAACATATGATTAAAATATAGTTCTACAATTTATTCAGACAAGAAAGTCATAAGAAAATGTGCCCTTACTTACAATAACAAAAACTAACAAAAGTAAACTACCAGAACTTTACCAGAACCAAAACTGCATTTCTCAACCTGGTTTTATGAAGTCATATATTCTTGCTTTATAAGGCATTGTGTATGTAACTATAACTACTAAAGAATAATTCTACAGGCTTATAGCAGACATTAAAAACATAATAAATGCATTTATAATGCATTATAAATACAGGACTCATAAGCAGTGATACCAACATTTCTAATAAACACAAAAATTATAATAATGTGGAAGGTAATGTGGCTTGTTTCTCAGGCAGCTACTTTGGTACTTACAGTATAATGAGAGTGATAAAAAAAGTCACCCAAAAAAAGCTCCTTCGCTTGCAATGTATGCTCTTAGTCTGCTTTTGGTACATGTGGCCTCCACAGTTGCCACAGCAACGGCAGAAGGCGAAACAGAAGCCAATTAAGGGTACAAAGATGATGTAGAGGATCCCAATGGCCACACACACCAGTAAGCCTTTCTCGTATCTCAAAACCTTAACACACCATCAGACAGAGACAGGTGAGGTTCTGAGAAAAACAAGGTTCTAAAACTAACAAGAAGGGCCTATGGAATAATGTTGACCTGTGCAAAGAGCTTCTGATGTAAATACAGGTACAAGTAAGTGGTGAGCTTTTCACAGACAGAAACAAAGGCTTTCATGCAACAATCCCATAGTATTAACAATAGCAAAAGAAATGTTTAAAAAAAACAAACAAAAAAAGCAACTTAATCTTAACAGAAAGCCAAGCCAGTACAGGATAGGGCAGACTATGAACCTGAAAACTGAAGGTATAAGGATAGCAATGTTTGAACAAGGCTATAACCACACCTGTTTGCAGTACCAGAAGTAAAGTCACATATTATTTAATAACTTATTCATTTCATTTAATTTATCAAAATCCAGCACATGATGTATACTTAATTGGAGGAAGGAAGGGAAGGGAAAAGTATATTTGCATTTCTTTTTTAGCCTGAAATGTCCTTATATTTCACTGTATTATATTCTGTGTTCTAACCAATGCTAAAAATGTGATACATCAGCTCATTGTTTACATACCTTTTTTATTGTTTCCTCATTGGTGATGACTCCTAAGTTTACTATGACACTAACCAAAAGCTCTAAAAAGCAAAAGCAACAACAAAAGAAAGAATAAACACTGGCTTGTTGCACATCCATATTCATTTACATTAGCATATTGAATATCTTACTGGGCTGTGGCCTGGCCACATATCACATAACCCTTCATACCACTTTAGATATATATATATATATTTTTTTTTCCCCCTCATATATATGTAACCTACTGTAAACTACATGTATGAATCATGTATGAATAAGACCAATGTAGACTGGCATGACCTGCACAGAGTACAAGCTATGCTATAGTTGTTCTAACTTCTGACTACAACTGGTCAACCCTGGTGTGGGTAAAATTTTGTAGCCCAATAAATCTCTTAATAAACATAAAAACATCTCATGTTTTCTTTCAGTACCATAGCTCAGAAACCAGAGGAAAAACTGTTGAGTGATCATCAAACAATGGCAGGGCAGAGAAGACTACTAAATTTCCATTCTTTGACTGGAACACTTCACTTACACTTCCGCAGGGCTCTAGTTTTTAATCAGCTGATTCTCCCTCATCAGTTTGGTCATATTCTCGATTTAGAGTTATTCTCTATTTCAGATACTTCCACTTTTCTCAAGGGCACTTTGTCCAAGGGTATTTCATTTTTCATGCAGGTTGAAATGTGAGCATGGTCCAAAGGAGATGTATTTATAGCACAGAGCTGCAGGATAACTGTGCCACAATGAACCATATTGTTTTTATGTCAGTAAAATTTTCCCATAACAAAAAGAGGTCTGAGATAGATGTACATGTTTTGCATATCTGTGTACACCACAAAAATACTTCTGCAGTTTTTATTAGTCCTTTTGTATTAATCAACGATCTCTACTTGGCGACCATTAATGGCACAGTAAACCCTGTTCAAAATGGTTTATACATTGTCATAATTCCAAACAGAACTGCGTCAGTCTCATCTATTCTGTATCCAAAACATTTCTACTCTCCACCCCCAAAAATGTTTACAAATACTGAATTGTTTTAACTGTACACACTTGGTATCATTACCAAGAATGGTAAAGCACTAAGTCTTAGAACATGTATGGATGTTATCTACAGAAAAACAAAGAAAGGATAATTTAAGTACAGTCTCCTTCCAGTAACAAATATAGCACCTGAAAAAGGTGCATCTGAACTAAGGGGTATTTCTTTAGGATTTTAATATCAATGACCTATGTCCTGACTCTGCAGATTTTCCAGTTAAACATGAATTTGAGGTTCAGTTAAACAGTCTGAAATAAAGTTAAAAAAAAACTGAAATAAAGTTAATCATTACACACATTGTCAACATTATATTAGGCACAGTTTCAGTAACTGTGCACTTCCTGCTTAATCATTAAGCACATTGTAGACAAAAAACATTGTGTCTACATACATACACTCAAGGACAAAAGTTTTGATACTGACACAAATTTTGGTTTTCACAAAGTTTACTGCCTCAGTTTTTTTAGATCCTTTTTTCAGGCCTTCATCAGAGAAAATAACTTTATCCCATGCCTCTGCAGTCCAATCCCTTTACTTCCTGTAGAATGTCAGTCTGTCTTTGATGATTTCCTTGGAGAGAAGTGGCTTCTTTGCTGCCCTTCTTGACACCAAGCCATCCCCCAAAAGCCTCGCTGTGCATGCAGATGCACTCACACATGCCTTCTGCCATTTCTGAGCAAGCTCTGCACTGGTGGTGACCCGATCCCATAGCTGTATCCTCTTTAGGAGACGGTCCTGGCACTTGCCTGACTTTCTTGGGTGGCCTGAAGCCATCTTCACTGCAACTGAACCTCTCTCCTTGAAGTTCTTGATGATTCGGTAAATGGATTAGTCGATAAATGGTTGATCAGCTGCCTTGTCCTCGTTAACACTTTTTCCTGAGCTAATGAGAAGATTACTGAAATGATGTTAGCAGGCCATTTTGTGGCAGGGCTGAAATGCAGTGGCTGGAATGCAGTCATTTTTGTGAAGTTAATTTTCATGGCAAGGAATGACTTTGTAGTTAATTGCTATTCATCTGATCACTCTTTACAATCTAGTGCAAACTTTGTGAAAACTAAAATTGGTGCTTTGGCCATGACTGTATAGCTGTATCCTGGGGAAATTTGTTTTGTACTGATGGGTTAGTACCACTCTCCAGAAAATGTGTTTTAGAGATAGGAGCCTTTCTCACAGTAATAATATACATAAGAAAATTTGAATACCCATTATGTTATTATGAAGCCATACCTGAAAGTGTAGGGGAAATGTAGGAAATATTATTCAAAAAATGATTCAAATCTTTGGAGACATTTGTTTTTACACAATGGGTATTGTTTTTTTTATACAATTACACAATGGGTATCATTTGCATGAACATCAAAGGTACACCATGCGTTTACCTGTGGGTCTATATAAAGCCTCTATATCACATGCACTAAACAGATAGATAAGATCAGCACTGCATGGAAGCGAAACAAAATTTATTGCAGAATTGGGAAATTAACTAACCTTTAGGGAAGGGGTTGGGTTGGACAGAGTGAAGGAACGAATGCACAAAAGGTGACATGAAACCACTGTCAACTGGCAGCTGCTGGAGAGAACAATAGACAGGCCCTTCCAGCCCTTGTGGATTTGGGCTTGCTGGACAGAAGGCTTCAGGCGTGGTGCTCACACATGTGCAGAGAAACAGCAGCAACAAGCTAAATACCCCAAGCATCTGCCTTCCTATATTGTTCTCCATTTTGGCATGCAGCAGAAAAGCAATGCCTTTTAATTCTGCTGCCTGAGCCTTTCACATTGCATCTAAAATACAAAGAATCAGAAGAATATAACTGAAAAACCATTATAGAGATTGACAACCAAACATATCCTGGTTGTAGTGAAAGAAAATTTCAAAAACATACCAAAACTTGAAACATTATTTATTTGGATTAAATTATCAAATTGTTTTGTGAAACAAAGCACAGAACATCCCCTAGATGTTACTTTAAGCCCCTAAATCGTCTTCATTCACACAATAAAAAGACCTGAAGAACTGAAATTGTAAAGCTGATATTGCATAGATTGCTATAAGATCCATTTTAAATTACTTTAAGTTCCTTCACTTAGAAAGGTTTTACCCCATTCTCTTTCTCATTCCATTCACTCAGTAATCAAGCAAACCATGTAGTGTTTTGTACACAAAGGAGAGAAATATAGTGAGCAAGATTGGCTGAGAAAGAAAACTAATGTGAAAAAGTTCTAATGTGAAAACAAAAGTTTTGAGACTGTACCTTTACTGTCCTGAAAGAGCATCCTGCTGCATCCTGTTCAGGTGTGGTGGGATCAAGTGTTTGACTTGCACAGGAAAAAGAGCGTGTCCAAAAGAAAGCTGATCTCTGCACTGGAGTTAATCTTCACTGCTGAACGGAACGAGAAGGTGAAAGGGAGGCAGTAGAAGAGGGGAGGAGGGAGACTGGGAGGGGTCTCATTAGCAAAAGTGAAGAAATAGAAAATGCTTCCCTATAATCAAATAGATAAGTTTCTCAAATATATAATGTAATAGCCCAAATATGCAGAAAGCTGCAGTCAAGCCGAGTTTAACCTTATTCGTCACTGATTACAACACAAGAAAGGAACTGTCTGTAGAAAGATAGGTGTTTGTTGGCTGTCTGATTTAACACATGCAATGTAGCAACTTACAAAACCTCAGATTTCAAACTCAAAATTCATTATCTACCCAAAATGGTAAAAGAAGTTTAAATATGATCCACACTGCAAAGTTCTAAGTACTAAAAAAAACCAAAAAAAAACAGCAGTAAACCAGGAAATGGTTCAGTGCAAATAAATTTAATGACAATCTAACCTAACAAAATCTATATCATTCAATTTTCATTTCAGGAAATATTAAATAAGTTTTGATAAATACTGCTATGCCAGCTCTATCTGATGCTATTAAATCCCTTGGCATTGAAAGATTACTTTAAAATCCAGTGATCCAAGTTTCCTTACCAAAAAGACCATTTTAGTTTCTGAAGAGTATGGACGTTTATGGACAAAAACGTAAGTTCCTGTGGCACAAGAGCAACTGGTAGTGTGGGCTCAGTAAACAACAGCCATATTGCAGAGTAACACTAAACTAATCCTCCTTCTAAAGCTTCAGTCTTTGCTGTAAAGACTGGCATTGGTGCGTATCCATTCAGGAATGAGGCTGCAGTTTTAAAAAATTATCCATGTCAAAAGAAATACAGATTTAAGTGAAAATGTAGTTTATTAATACCATACTTGAATCAACAGCAGACACTAGAAAAAAATATATTTATCAAACAGCCACTATCAAAGGGGTTCTACAAGAACAAAATGGAGTTTACCCTTCAGCGGCAATTTAGTGAATAATCCCAAACCAACACTGTCTGAGAGACTACTGTCTGAAAAAACTAATTATACAATGCATGTACATTTTATATCGGTTTGCCACAGATTTGGGTAAAATCCCCCCCCCCACTATGTGGCCACAATGCAAAACGCCCTCTGGTGTTTAAACCCAGTACATCATAAGTCAAGGGAGCTTTTAAAAAGCAACAGGACTAACTTAGTATGACAAAATTCAAATTATTTTGATTAATCCTTTGTTTTATACATTAAACAGCTTCACATCTTCAGAGTGAAATGGTCCTACATGAGAATTGGAATTGACAAAGGTGACTATATTGCGAATGTGTCAATGTACATAACATCTATTGTATTCAGACAGGACAATGGCAATATTTTACAAAATAAAATAATAATAATAATAAATACATTGTACATAAAAACTTTAATCTACCTCCTGAAGTGAATGGTGTCCATGGTTGATGCACCTAAAAAGGTTTTAAAAACTAAAAAAAAGCAAAAACAAACAAAAAAAAAAAAGGTTCTACAATGCATGGATAGGTTTTTGAATTTACATTAATATGCACATCATTGGGGATGCTCTATAGAAGAGTAAATACAATTACACTTATACAGAACTTAGCTACAGTCTTAAATATACAGGCACAAATACACAAAAAAAATTAATGAAAAATTCCTCATAGAAACAAAATACACAAGGGGTGAGATTGAAGTATCTTGCTTTTAGCTCCTTGGTTTGTAGCATTTGAAAACAAAAATGTGTGGAGACTAAAATAATTATATACTCTATGAGAGAGAGAGAGAGAGAGAGAGAGAGAGAGAGAGAGAGAGAGAGAGAGAGAGAGAATGAGAATCCTTCGCATTGGAGACCATTTGGTCAGTGTACCATTAAGATTTCAAGAGGTTTTGAGCTGATAACTTCTTTGAAAAGAGAAAAGAAAAAAAAACCAAATCATGGACACTGAACACAAAAGCTTCTAGAAAAAGTATGCACAAAAAAATGGAAGTATCTCCAACCATGATTACCAGAACAGGTGAGTTCCTGGAAACACTGAGACTTACAGAGGGATTCGCTAAACGTCTAGAACATGCAAGTTTCTAGACATACATGCCCTGATAACCTAATTTTAGTACATATTTAACAGGAACTTACCCATAGCAAAAAATGTAAAGCATAATATTGACATAAAATATTATTTGGCTAAATGCCACAAATGTAAATAATAATAATAATAACAATAATAGCTAATTAATATACATCTCTACCATTCTCCAGTTACAGATTTAATCGAATTCCACATTTTAATAGGGAAAGAGAACAAAATGTACTATAATTTCATAAGAAAAATAGATTGAAAATACAGTGACAACAGTGCAAAAGATACTCAGGGTGTTTAACTTGCTTATAATTTTTCCCCTTACAAATTGATATAAAAATTAAAAAAGAAAACTAAATGTAAAAAATAAAAACAAGCAAATAAAAATACAACTCTTGAGCCTGGTTTTATGGTCAAGCAATTTCTGCCTATGACCACAGCGAATATGTCCAGTACTCCAGTACCATCAACAATACACTTTTTTAAAACATTTGTTAAAAGACTTTACGTAGTGGTTCTCAACTCCGGTCCTCAAGCTCCGGAACTGTACAGGTTTTTGTTCCAACCAGGTCCTACAAAACAAATAATTTAGGAGTGTTGGTTTTGAATCTGAGGTGCATACAATAGTTATCTGCCAGATGATTAAATAAAAGAAAAGTTGACCTGTGAAGTGAGCACAACAGAAACCGCCATGCATTGTCAAGCACAGCACCCAAAGAGACCCGAGGTTGGAACAAGAACCCACAATCACGACTGCCTTCACTAACTCTGCCGATCAAAGGCTTAGAGAACTCAAACAGACCAGACATTGATTCTCTGAGTGGGAAAAACAGTTTCTCTTGGGCATAAATGCGCAGCGAGATCCTCTCAAAGAAGTAAAACAAAGGTAATTTAAATATCAAATTTTAATCTATAAAATTTAAATCCTACAGTAATTCACAAAGCACAGTTTCACAAGTTGAAAGACAAATCAAAGAGTCTGGCCAGTGAGGACTCCTTAGGGTGGAACACTATGACAGGAAGGCCGGCTTTAAGAACTATAACGCGAATGCCACACTAAACAAAGAGTGGGCATTTTGAACTGCCCTCCATTAACTGCATGACTGTCCCTAACCCTCCACAGTGAGTGCTGTAGTCTACTGGGCTGACTGTGAGGTGGGGTTGTCACTCTTGCTCTCCTGGCTGGAGGGAGCTTTGTTGTTCCAGGGGCTGTTGTTGCCCAGGGCTGGGGAGCTGGTGAAACTGTCCTCGTCATCGATGCCATTGGCCGCATCAAACTGCGTGTTCTCCAGCCGTGTGATCAGCCGCTCATCCTCGTCCCCGAACTCCCCTCCCATCAGAGTGGGCTCACCCACCACCATCACATCCTGCAGGGGACAGGAAGGGGCGCAAACATTATCCCCGCAACACGGGGTGGGGGTTCCAGGGGTGGAGGAGGACTTGGTGGCTTCCTGCACCATCCAGCCCCACAGCAACTGCAGAGGGCATAAGACCTCAGAGCTCAAGCCATGAGTGCCCACTGTAATCAAGAAGGCCAGCACAGTTCAGCAGCCACAGAGACTAAGCTCTAGTGATGGCTACTATTTAGCAAACTTGGAGTCCAACACCAAGTTTAGTCTTTGGGAACCATATTCTACCATGGCCTTCAGTCAGTCAAGCTGTGTAGACCTGCCTTTGAGAAAAGATCAGCGGTGGGCATCCCTGATCCTTTAGTGCTGCACGGGTTCATTCCACCTCGGGTCTCCATCAATGGCTGTTTCTGGAGCTCAAAAATCACCCTACACAAACAGGCTCTGACCAGCTGACACAAGGCACAGAAAACCCACAGACCTGTGCCCCTGAAGGACCAGGGACTGCCCAGCATTGGATCATGTCCACTTGTCTCTACGTCGGGTCTGTCTGTCTTTAAACCTTTCCAGTTTCGCTCTTGTTCATGCAAAGCTTTGAGTCCCACCACCCATGCACGTGCTGCCTGTTACCTACAGGCTTGTAGAAAGGAAATCAAAATGAGATGCTTACAGGTACCTGGCTGGAGAGCGCAAAGCTGCTGGCTGGACTTTTCTTCTTGCTGTTGTTGCTGTTGTTGTTGGTGCCCCCACCAGTGCTCACAGTGCTGCCACCAGACATCTTCCTTTTCCGCCGCTTGTTAGGTGCTTGTCTCGCTGGTTCAGCTAGAGAGTGATGACACACGTCACATCACATCACAGCATGACAAAGAAAAGACGATAGTGAAGGCAGAGCAGAGAGGTGCTTCAGCCCTTACCTGGCGGGGCAACCATTCGTTGCCATTTTTGAAATAAGCAGGTCTTTAGGCAGTCTCGAGGACTGAGGCTGTAGGTCTTGTGTCTGGACATCAGCTCCTGCATAGGCTCCAGGATTACACAAAGCTAAGGAGAGAACATACCAGCTGCACTAAGACCCCATGGAATGCTTAGAAATGCCCACCGAGGCAAGATAAACACACACCAGAAATTCAAAGACTTTTGTGTTTTTAATCCAAAGAGTAGTTTATCCAAAAGTAGCCATTACTTGACAGTCAGACTATTCTGCACATCACAACCTGTTCACAGTCACTACATCTCATCTCTCACTTTCAGAACAGAGCAGTCTTTATATTAAATTAAAGTTATCTTTACTTAATATATGTAAACTGACTTGGGCACAGCATTGTGACTCATGACTTAAGTGAAAATTAAAAAGTAACCTGCAATGGTTGCAGGGATTACCTCTTAATATAGGGGGGAGGAAAAAAAGTGGAAGGCATGACTCATTAGTTCACACACCATTGCCATGGTGTTCACAGAACAAAAGTTAATCTCAGATGTGATCTTTAAAGACTTAGTCTTATGACAGTCATAATTATATCATATACGGTACAAAATTATAGTCAACTACGTTTTTAGAGATGCACACATTTTAAGAGGTACCAGGCTGTCATACTTACTCGGAGGTAGTTTAATGTTGAATTGGACAAGCCACATCTTGTGATGTTTTTTGAGAGCTGATCAAGCATCTGAGGGTCTTGGGCCTGTTGACGTAGCACAGTATGTATACATTTATTTATTTATTTTATATATTTTTTTAACATTTATATTTTCCAAAGCATACACATTAAATTTCCAAGAATTAGAACATTTACTGATCTGACATGCACAAGCCCAGTACTGGCTAGTCTAACTCCGATATATTTTATGAGTATATGGCAAAGCACTTTTGTAAGTTGCTATAGATAATGATGTCTGTTAAATGGTGAAAATGTAAATGTAACTAAAGATAAGAGCATGAAATATGAAAATCTAAGAATACAACAAGGGCAAACAACATTAAGGCAAAATACAAAATTATGAAATGAAACAGTAGAGGAAACAGTATTTTAGGAAATATTCAGAAATTTGCAATGTTGAATATTAAGTCTCAGCACATTAGCATTAAGCCATACCAGCACCAATACTTGCATTACCTGCATTAACATGACTAATAATAAATAGGTAATGCAAGATTAACTGATTTTTTTCCCCTTACTAGCCAATAATCAAATCTTCCTTATCTGGTTCACAGCTTGTTAACTAACTAGAGACATAAAACAAACTATGATAGGCTGACAAACTGTTACAGAAATACTTAAGTCTAAAATCTTGTTAATCATGCATTAGCTAGCAATAATTAGACATTTTAACCTGAAGGCCTACTGTTGTGAACACCCTCAAAAATAGTGGGGTTTTTTTGTAATGTGGATTAATGTTTGATCTTTTCACCATTTTTTCTTAATGTTTTATGGTATGGTATTATGTTTTCACTACATTCGGCTGTATTAATTTTTTTGGACTCATCTTTTTCTTGCTTTCCAATTGATGTTCTGTTATGGACCTGCCTGGGCCACTACAGAGCCTCCTTCTAGACTAAAAAAAAAACAAGCCCATTGGCAGCACACTCACATGCATGGCGAGTATACTGCGTGGCACAACTTCACGGTGCTGTCTGATGCTGAAGTGCCATGTCTTTATGCGCATCATATCATCAAACATGAACTCCAGATAGAGTCTGCCTTCCACACAAACCTGCACAGACACGAGTATTTTAAAATCAATAAATTCTACCATGTACAAGCAGGAAAACTGAAATTTCATTCACTCATTTCAAATAACCTTAACACTGAGGAAAAACAAATACACATCAGATTTGGTCACTGTGTGGTAACTGCCAACAGTGGTGCTAAATTCAAAGGTTACATACCATTGCAAATAATATACCTCTATTCACCCAGCCATGAAAGGGAGGAAGATACCTGTGTAAACATGGGCTTGCCATTCTGAGTGACCATGGTGCACTGATCACAGTCCAGAGACACAAAGTTGCTGTGAAAGGACTCCTTAGGGTGCTTCAGCACATAAAATAGCTCAGTAGCCCCTCCCTCAAAGATACTCCTGAAGTAGCGAGGGATTAATGTCCGGCCAATAGCTATAAACACAAAGATGTTTTAGATTTATAAGTATCTGACCTAAACTGTTGTCTAGTAAAAGAGAGAACTGTATAAATCTGAATTGTAAACAGCAAGGTGGAGGGGGGGATATCTTACTGTATCGTTTGGGCCCATCTTCCAGGCAGAATGTGATTGTTAACATGGCATCATCTTCAAAAAACTCTGTAGTAAATGCATCCCACCACAAGTTGTCACAGTCCTGCTAGAAAAAACAAAACCAACCAAACAACCAAGTTACTTTTATAAGGAACAATATATTCACTCTAGGGTATTATTGAACATGATGTTGATTTGATGATGGATGATTTTTCCAGACATTGCATTTGCCTTTAAGTAATGTTATAACAGGACACTGGAAATGCATACAAGATCTATGTATAAATTACATAAGAAATCTTAGGGATCTTTATACAAATTAGATAAAGAGTCCATTTAAATTCAAATAATTGCATAAAAAGTTCAATGCATAATGTATAGTTTTTTTTCATTTATCCTACCCGAGGTTGGCTAATACATATTTATTGGCATGACAAAGAGAATAATCAAATAAGCAGGTACTTTCATAGTTAGAAAAAAATAAATAAAAAGAAAAATAATTTTCCAATGGATATAGTAGAATGTTTATCTAGATGTCCGTGTAATTGCCAAATGTTTGGGGCTGTTGATTTTTATATTGGGTAAAAGATGCCACATCCACTGCCCCCCGCCTCTTTCACACACACACAAACTGACATTATGGATTGAGACTGGACCCATTTATCATACTTGGTCCTATATCAGCTAGTAATATACTTGTAATATTAACAGGCACTTTGTTAATTACCCAACCTCATGAGTGTAAAACAAATTCTGTGCAAATAATGTAATAAAACATCATATATTCCAGTCACTTTATAAAGGAAATAAACTCACAGCAAGAACAGTCTCTTACCTCTGTCCAGTTCTGTAGTCGTTTATTGAGTTCAAATATCCTGTAGTCTGTTTGGTTTCCATACGGTGTGTGTCTCCTATGCCAAGACATGGTGATTTGTAGAGTTGCAGCAATAACATTAAGCAGGGAGATGACATTCCAAGTTAAAGAATTTCAGAATTAACAGATACTGTTTGTATGACTGTACAACACAGACATACTCACCCTATGCCAGGTTCCATGTATGAAGGGGGATACATTGGAGTTGGGCTACAATTTAAGTCACATCACATATTACTATTTAGTTGCACTTATATAGTGCCTTTCTCAAACTCAAAACATACAATACATGCTTGACCTACCCCACATCTCGGTCCAGCATGGTGCCTGGATGAAAAGGGGGGAAGGCACTACCGTTGGGAGGCTCCTTTGGGGAGTACAGCTTGAACGACTTGGACGAACAGCCTATGGGACGAGAGAAAACCCATCTCCTCTGAATGAAAAATATACATGCTAAAACAAATGCTCTACTGCACCTACTGTTGTGCTTATGGAGTCAAAGGACGAACAACAGACGAAAATTTTCACAGACGTAAACCAGAATATATTGGTGCTGTTTCTGATCAATTTAATACTGAACAGTAACTTTCCTAAACTTCTCACCAATTTTACAACATACATGTTTTGCATTTATGTAACGTGATAACGATGAAATGAGAAATAGATAAAGATCTGTTTGCATCAACAACTGTTTTTATTTGTATCTATAACTTATACCTGCTCCTTTTTTTAATTGTCTAAAAACCTTTTATTGGCTTCGTAGAAGTCACCCTTGCAACATGAAACATGCCCTTTTCAGCCTTTACCGAGAGCACCATGTGACCACACAGCAATGGGTCTATATACTATTTACTCTATATACAGCCCATCCCCCACATATTTTATTACTGTTGATTCTTCTCTCGCTAGCTAGCAGTGCTGTTCTTCTACAAACCAAAGTCATATAGCAAGGACATCTCAATAGCAAATCTCAATTTACTTGTTTTAGCTGAGTATTTAACTAGATATGGCAATGGAAAACCAGAATAAATGCCAAATAACAGGGGACAGAGCTAAATCTCCACTGAAAATGGCCCAAACACAAGTAACCAGCAAATATAAATAATATACATACTTGCTAAAATGACCAAGACTGACAAAATTCACCATAAAAAGTGAATAGGTCCAACCTCAAAAAGCAGCTGGCTAACACACCATCATCCTTGTATTGCAGTTTCATTCAAAGCTGCCAATGCAGCTCAGTAGAAAGCCATTAAACATCCATTAATCCATTCAGAGGAGACATCACACTCCACAAGCACACACAGTATGACCTCCACTAATGTGTGGAGATGGACAACTGAGGAAGAAATAATATTTAAATGGACTCGTATTAAATGCAGTGGTTTGTTCTGCACCTTCAGTTTAATTAAGATGGGACCAGATAAGCCTAATGGCCTGTAAGGAGTCAGATGTACCATTTAAGCACAGCCCCTGTTGAACACATGCAAACACCAACCACATAATCTCCTGCTTATTTAACTAGCCTACATGCAAAGAGACTGGTTTGTTTTATTTATAAGGTCCAATAGTTAATCAATTCCTGGCTTTCTTAAACAGCTAACTATTCCAAACACCAGACGTCAGGGGGGTGCATTTTATGACTTTTTCCTTACCAAATAAATACAAATGATAGGACAAAACTGTCTAGCTTTCTCTGACATTAAGGGTGAAACATCAATTCAATTTGTTAATGAAACAGCACCTTGGGCATTCTGCATACCTATGGCTAAAATAGTTAGCTTTACTGCAACTTAACAGACTATTTTTCCTGAAGTGCTTAGCTTGAACTGAACACTTAATATCACAGAATTCTGGAAGCATGGAATGATGGGCCCTCAGAATAGTGATGAATTTGCTTAGTGATGAATCCAGATTATCAATTAAATCGATGTATGAAATGTTAAACACAAGAACGTACAACACGAAAGCATAATACTCCACGACACTTTCCGAGGCTGTGTTCTCTTAATTTGACTGCCAATTCACAATTTTAAAAAGTAATTTAATTTTTCTAGCCTCAATGACACTGACAACGGCTGTTCAAATGCAAACAAAGTTGCACTTTAAAACTGCTCTGGAGTTACGTTACATGCATTAACAAAATGGTTGGGACAAGCAAGATGAAGGCTAACATTACCGTGGGAATATCAACACCATGATCACAACGCAACGTTGGCTAGTCAAATGTTATTCGTCTTGACGCGTTATCAAGCAGCAAATTGGTTTTTATAAGAAAAAGTTACATTTAAAAGTTTTCAAAAGATGATTACTGTGCCCCTTGCCTGCATATGGTCTAGATTCTTTCTAACTAGGTAACCACTTGGCTATGCACCTCTCTAAACTCAGTAACTAGTTAGGTGACAGTTGAAGTGGTTTACTTCAAAGATCAAAAAATATTAACACTCTTATCTGTCAAATGACCTCGACTCGCTATAAATAGGCCGGAGGAGCTAAATTCTGATGTGGTCCTACCTTTATAGCCTAGCTAGATAGCTAGCAACAGCTAGCTTAGCCAGACTGATATCTCACACGGCCTAGTTGGGCCTACTTCAGGTTCGCACGTTTTGCTAAAACCAGAAGCTAGCTAGCTAAATAACACACAGTCAGTTAACTGGATAATTAGCTACCTATATCCATTTCTACACAATGCTTTGCGATTAACACGTAATATGGAAGTTCAACTCGTGCAACACAGTTCACGAGCGCTCAAGCCCTGTCGTACCTACCTGTCCAGGAAGGAAGAATGCGCTCCTGTGTCTCCAAGTCCGGTCACAGTTCGTGGAGCCCAGCGAATTGTAACATAAGTACGCCCATTTAATAACCCATGGCGCTATGAAACAGTGTGTCCAATTTATGTATATTGAATTTAACGCAGAAAAATGGATATCCTCTACAGACAAGAACCAGAAAGGCAAAGAAGGGAGCCTATGCTGCCAGCCCTTTGTTCCCCTGCACAGGGAACGAACAATAGCAGAAAGCCTCTCTGCGCGCTTCACCCCAACAACACCCCCGGCTCTTCTGTTGTAGCAAACCCTTGCATTCCCTCCAAGCTAAATCCACCCTTCCCCCCGTTATCGGTCAGCAGTGAGGCAACCGGCCCACCCTCTTCAATACCTTGCCGTTACTGCAACTACGATTTGCTATTTTAAAGTATTTGAATTATGCGTTATATTTTAGTACGCAATTAGGTTTACATTCGCCAAACCGGAAAAAAACTTAAAACCCTATCACGTCTGCATCATGGGCCCAACTACACAAAGGCCATAAAAAGCGTTAAATACGACTTTAGCTCCTTAAAATGTTATCACCATACAGTCTTTTCGCTGCTATAAATCCATAAAGGACGTAATGCTTAAATGTGACACTCTGAATCTAGTTTTCTGATGAAATGTACAAGTAACGTACAACTACCATAAGCGTCATTTATCATGTTCACGTAGCTGCAACCTACAATATGTAGTGTTATGTCTACTTTTCCTCTAATAAAGTACTTCTGCCCACAGGTCAAACAATCAGGTCATTCCAAATGATCTGCGGATACACTCCAAAATACTTCACAGAAGTCTCCGGTGTCCGTTCACAATGATGTGAGTAAACCAGAACAGCAGCGCCATCCAGTGTCAGCACATCTATAAACAGTAAAGCAATTTTCTTATAAATATTCACTTAAAGCTATTGTTCACATAATTCATATTTACTGCGTAAAGAAAGCAAAAACAATTTTATAATATGTTTCTCATGGTTAGTATTGTTTTTGTCTTTAAGAGAGAAGAACTGGATGTAGTCTTTCCTATTTTACTCAGTACTAGAAACAAAGGCTTGGCAAACCATTGCCTAAGTTCAGTGCTCTAGAAAGGACAGATCTGACCATACCCTTTGAATACATCTGTTTCGTAAAGGCCAGTGCATCTATTATTGCCAGTATAAGCCATTTTCACTATATGATGGGAAAACAATGTCACTGCAGTTGGTGAACTGAGAACATTCTTCATCTCCGGTCCTCCCTTTCTTAGTCTGAGACCTGTGCTTTAGATAAATGATATCGCCGTCATAGAGCGGAAAACTACAAACACCCTCACTGTAGATGAGAAACTCCCCCTCCCCCTGAAGAGGCCTGTGCTTCCCTCTTCGAGCTCTTTATTATGGTGCATCTCAGCAACACCCACATGCAGGCCCACAGTTCATGCTCAACCTGGTCACCCACAGCCACAGTTCTGGCACAGCCTGACAATGCCTCCATAACAGGCAAGGGGCATGAGGGCCATACTAACTACAGCAGAGGAGTAACTGCACTACAAAACACTTTCGACATGTCACGCTCTCTTCCAGAATGCTAGAATCAGTGTCAACAAGACCTTTGTACACTGCAATAAACACTAGAATTGCATATTATGTCTTCAGTCTCCTCCTTGATATTAGACTTTGTGATTCTATAGCCATTTTAAAGAAATAGTTCAAACCTGTTGTGTTCTGATTGTGCCTTTTTATTGTCTGTTTCAGTCTAGTCTTAGAAAAGTGCTCTCTCTCTCTCTCTCTCTCTCTCTCTCTCTCTCTCTCTCTCTTTATATATATATTTTATATATAAAATTTTGGCAATAGTAGAAATGCTAGCTGAAGCATCAGTTTTAGTAGAGTTACTGTTTTTGGTGGTGGTGGGGTTTTGTTTATTTGTTTGTTTGGTGTTTAAAATGGAAAGAGGGAGCATCATACTTTGATTACAGTAAAAAATTTAAACTGTACTTTTTATAATTCTGAAGAATACAAAAAATCCACAGGGCATCACAAAACAATTTGAAATGAAATGTGCGCTGTACACAGGTGGCCTGCTTCTGGTCTTACAAAAAGCACCAACCAGATTAACTTGTAGAAACTAACTGAAAACCGACTTGCACTTATAGTGCTACTAATCAAAGAAAACCTCAGCATTAAAAATGCCTACTGACATTAAATCCAAGAGTCAGAAAATTGTTTTTGTCACTCAAAATAAAATAAGAGTGGTATAGCAAAATAAGCAGGTTATATTCATGCAAATGGAGATCCTGATCACTGCAACTGATCTGCAAGTTGCTAAAGACGTAGAAGCATGCAATAAATGATTTATGCAATAATAAATGTGTGTTGCGAATGAGTGAAATAACCATACTGTTTGGATACTTACAGACATTTCTAATCTCTCTTAACCTGACATTCTATTAAGTAGATATATCTCATGTGCCATTTCCTTCATGCTTCCTGTGACCATAAAGTGCAGGGATAAGTGGAAACACTACTTTACAAAACTGCTGAAGCAAGCCGTCATCTCATTTAGAGCCAGAACCCCATCACCCCACTGCAGCCATGCCTCTCTACTGAATTAAATCGTAATTCAGTGCACAAGATGAGATCTGTTGGGGTTCAGTGCTGGTTCAGACTCTTTTTTAGAACATTGCCTCCTCCACTAATGACACACTATGACTCATTTTTCATCTTCAAATATTATGTACTCTTGTTTAGTCTAGCGTTTGTAAAAACTGCCTCTGCTTGCATCCAAAATTGGTACATTAGAGCTGCAGCAGACTGGTTCTATCTGGTTTTTGCTTTCTACTTGCCTTATAACAGTTTTGCACCCTTATTTTACCAAGAGAATATTTAAAACCGTGTAATAGCAACAAGACTGAGCATAGTCACATCTTGACATTTAACAAACATTTTGTGTGTACACAGCATATTGCATGTCTTACTCCCCTGTGATTTGAGTTTCCTTTTAAAAAAAACACACACACATCATAGCTTGTAAAACAGCTAAACAGCAGAAACCAGGAAGAGCAATAATGGACCTAAATGCAGAGGAGAAAAATACTGCATCTGAATGTGAAGTTTAATATGTCTAGCAAAACAGAATGTCTATCATTTGTAATAATTCTTTCTAACAGATTGGCAAACATATAGAGCGAGTTCCCTAATATTCTTATTACAGTTATCATGTAAGTTTGTTGACTGTAATGGCAAAGGGGAAAGCTTACACTGCTGTGGGAGAAACTGAGAGGAACAGCGCGAGATCGACAAATAGACTCATGAAAAGAGGGAGAGAGGGGGCCAGTAGAAAGAAAGAGAACAGCAAAGGGGCACAGATACAAAGCTTTTGGGGACTGGAGGAGCCTCATTCAGAAGTGCAGGTGTCAGGTAAGGGCAAGTGGAGGGGAGCTGTTCTGATGAGGCTTGGCGTGTCTCCTATAGCAACAGCAGCCGCAAGGCAGGGTCATGGAAGTTCACAGAGGCAATGCACTCACAGCTCAGGATCCACTGACATGATAATCAGCACAAAGCAAACAATGTTGCCTTGCTTCCTCCAAATCAGCTGACTCTCAGACATCCACCACTTACGCTCACTCTCACATACCTTAATGTGCTATACCTTTTTGCCATAGCAATTCTGTCCTTGTGTCTACAGCCATGACAAATACTATTCCATTTTGTCATCTAAAATTAAAAATTGCTGGCTTTCTCTAATAAGGCTACAGAAGTTTGCTATTTAAAAGGACTGCATAGGTTGCTATGACCACAAACAGGTTTAGTAATTAAATTAAGTCACCATCTGAAAACTTTCCCTTCTGTTCTACACGCTGGCTCACACACAACAGTTTCTCACCATTGCCGACATGTGACAAAATAATGAGTGCCGACATGTGACATCATAATGAGTGCCTGCATCCTTGTCTCGTGCCTGCCAGAGGCTGACAAAGTCGAGGGGAGCTGATTTTCAGAACAGGAAGCCATTTTGTTACAGCTTGACATAATAAGACTGATCTGTGGAGCTTGGAGACTGCTAGAGAGGGAAGTGTTACTTACACACATTCAAACACACATGCTTGCATGCACAAATGCACACACACACATTTATATGCACGCATGTGTACAAACAATGTCATTCCAACAGTGAAACAGTGAACCAGAGCAGACTCTCTCAGCTCCACAGGCACACCCTGTGTTGGCTCTTGGCTCCTGGCTGCAGCCATTGTGAAACACAAAACAGCTCTGGCTTTGTGCGCTCGCCATTTTAGCTCCCATTTTCCTTTAATCAAGGCGCACATGTGACTTTATGCATGAAGTAGCAGAGCTCCTGCTGCCTCGGAGTACTTGTGGGCGAGACTCAGAGTGGAGCAGCAGCACATGCTTTGCATGAGTGTGCGCTAGATAGAGCAGTAGGGAGGACATTGAGCTCTGCCTTTCTATTTTTGCCATGTTGTCTTCATTAAAGGCTATTATAACAACATGAAAGAGCAGTTCTCGGATCATATGCAAACACACAATGAACAGGAATGATTCTGGAGGTGAAGATGGGATTTCCTTTACTTCATTAATGCAGCAAAAAATAAAGCCATTATTGCACCCTAAAGAGCAAGTCACCCAGCTCACCATTGTCTGTGTAGACTGGCAGGCAGATGAGGGACCACGAAGGCCCAGAATGCACGATCTCCCACGCAGCCCACATAGGCACAGGAATGTAAACAAACTAGACATCAAATGGTGCCATGTGTTAGCGGGAGGGGTACTGACTGTGAGTCGGGGGGAGCAGATAGCGTCGTATTTCTGACTGACCAGGTTTTATGGAGCTCTGCAGCCTGTTTTCCCAGAGCAGCATGGGGAGAGCCCACACAAAAGTGGCTCATTTCAACATGAAACAACTGCCTTCCCCACTCCCTTTCTCCCCCTGCCTTGCTCAGTCTCGCCCTCTCATTCTCCCTTCTCCCTTTGCCAAAAAAGAGAACAATCAGACAGGACATACCGCTGTGGAAATTTCCATGACCGCACTCATAAAAAATGCACCCTCGCGAATATAATCGGCTGGATTTTAAACAAATGTTATTTGTCAAATATTGGCTTGTTTATCCTCGTAGTGGCCAGAAAGGCTTTCGTGGCTGGGTCTTACCAAGATAAGAATCGCACTTGCGAGTGACTGAGGAAAGTGTTTGCATTGCGCCGATACCACTGGGACAACCTGCACTGATACCACTGGGATGACCTGCACTGATACCACTGGGACGACCTGTGCATTGGTCTAAACTTGCCTTGATGCCACTCTTTCAAATCCTGTTTCCTGATCTTTATTCCACTGAAGGCTGAGGAGCGATATCATGCACATCACGATTGTATTTTGTGGTTGCATGGAACTGCTCACTCAGTTCAGTGATCACAGCAGAATGAGCCTCAGTGTGACTCTCATACATCACACACATGGATTTGGTTAAGAACTCATTTGAGGGCTTTAAGAACTAACAAGTAGGAGTGTCTGATGAATGGTGTGTCTAATGACAAAATATTTCTGTTAGTTTTCTATCTGTATGCTATTGAACCTAAATTACCACGGCTTTGCCAAGGCTTTTTTACCACTCATTGGACTATTGCAGTCCATAGTAGTGTGAAGTTTCCACATCAGTATCTCCCAGACAACACACACACACACACACACACACACACACACACACACACACACACGCTGATCATTTTCAGGCAAACACGTTTAAGTTATTTGCTAACGCCCTCCTGAACGATCAGTGTACCATGTGTTGATAATCTCTCTAGTTCAGTTCTGACTAGCCTTTTACCACAGTTGATCCTTTGCCATGGCTGTCACAACTGAATTAAGGACTGTACTAGAGAAGAAGGGCATACCATAAATGCATATTGTGATCCCTGACAGTTCAATAAAACAATGTCCCTGCTGTACCCTATGTCTATTCTCAAGGCCTCCCTTTGGTACACAGATAACCTATAACCTTATGAAATTTAATAGTTCCATTAATCTGATAGGAGATTCCAAACTGAAACTGCTAGCTTGAAGCTTCCCCGTGTGGATTCTGGAAATGAAATCCAATGGCCCCCAAATCTACAGTTGGGTGTAATTTGTACCATGTCTCGTTCTACTTGATTCACACACTCATTTGTTACCAAAAAACATTTTTAAAACAATTTGACCACTATGATCTCTATGTACAATCAAGTAGCTGAGTAGTGTAAAAGCACAGAACCACATCTTATCTTAAGTGAATGAAAATGTTAGTAAACCACCTTCTACTTGAGTAGGACTCACTCACCCACCCTACAGAGAAGGGTGTTCCACAAAGCAGGATTTATCAGTTTAGCCAGATAAATTAAACCCAAAGTCAAGACTGCCCAGTAGGGGAAGAGTTGAGGGACATTCCTATTGGACAATCCTCAACTATAATCTTAATTTATCTGACTAAATCCTTTTTTGTGTAATACCCTTCTAATGTAAAAAGACCCAACTGAGACCAGTGACTCTAAAAATGACCTTTTTATAGGTTCCAACCACTCCCACCCCCAAATTAGTAACTCAAAAAGAACATTAATGAATGATTTAGATTTTTTAAAATAATTTGGGTTTTTTGTTTTTCCTGAAGCTGTGCCTGTTTTTCCTGAAGCTGTGGCTACATAAATTACATAAATTACGTGAGAATAATATGACATCACAGATATAAGTGTGCATTGAGCACACACATAGAAACAAGCAGAGAAGCAATTCAGGTCACAGCAGCGTTATCCCTCTACACAGGAAGTTGGTGCTCCGAAATCATGTACATAATACTGTGTGTAACTGCTGGAATACTACAGTGGAACCACCAGTCATCTTACCTCCAAATCCAAAACACACTCTGCTCAAGAATACATTCGCCTTTCTGCTACCTCACTGCCACAGCAATGCAACCATAAAACCTGCTGCGCAGCGCTGTTACATGACACACAAAGCTCCACATCAAAGGCGCGTGAGCTGCACAGCTCAGAGCCCTTCACATGCACACACCTCACACAAGCATGCAACACTAGGCTGAGTTAGCTGAGGAGAGGCTGCTGAAACTCTTACCTGGGCAAGCACAACCTCCAACAGACATCTTCTCACATGTTGGGCTCTGCTCGTAATGGAAAGCTGCTGTCGAGTCCACACACTGCTAGCATGGACTTCCTCTGAGGAGCAGAAACAGACGGTGAAAGGAAGGCAGTCAGGAGGAGGAGTGCAAAGGGGAATAAAAATGTAGAAACAAGAGCTCGGCTAGAAGCAGGAAGCAGGAATTATGCTCCTGCTAGACCCTCTGCGCCCTGGCTCATTAATATGCAAATTACAATACTTGTGGGAGGGGAAAATATGAGAGTGAGAGAGGAAAAGAGAAGAGAGGAAGTGTGTCTAACAGAGAGTAGGAGAGAAACAGCAACATTGCGTGTGAGAAAGGAGATGCACAAAGAGGGAGGAGATGCACAAAGAGGGCGCATTGTCAAAGTAACCTGCAATACAGATTTCAGCACACATTAAGCTTGTGATGCGGCTCCCTTTTTTCCTGTGGCTGTATTGGCTATTTTTGCCTTTTGCTGCTGAGGGAGATAAACACCCAGTCAGAGGCCCAAGGCATAGAGTCATTACCATCTAACAGAGCTATGGTACACGCACACACACACACACATACACACAAGCTCTCTTGTCACTCCCTAGAGTTGCCTACACGATTCATCACAGCCTGAGTAAGACATACAGTCCGTCTCCTGCATTTCTGGTCTCCCTTTTCCTCTTCAAATAGCCTTTCCTCTATTATCACCTGGGTAAATTAAGCCATCTCTTCATTACCATCATGCAATTCTCTTTGTATTTCTCGTTGACTGTTTTTTTCTAATCTCTCTCTAAATCTCTGCCACAAGCACTCATTCATTTGTGCTGACAGTAGAGAGGTAGTGTTAATGGTTACAGACAGTATGGATTAAAAATGCAAAGCCCACCTGGAGTGCAGGGACACTTGAGACTTCTAGGAGCCTAGAAGACACAAGCTAATGAGGGCAAGAGTGTATTTAAATTCTGATTGGAACAAGTCTCTAAAACTAATTCATATATCCATAAAACAAACACATAACACATCGATCATCATTGCACAGCACCTCAGCTGTTACTTCTAATTAGCTTTCTCTTCCTATAAAGCATCTTCAGTTGGGCTTCACCTGCAAGCTCAGTTTCAGCCATACCTCGCTCAGAGTTTCCTTAGGACAGAGCCTCCCATGAGGACAGACAGCTCCTGGTTCCCCTGTCAGCAGCTGAGTCTGGCCTGTGATCGATCCCTTCACTCTGTTCACGTCACCTTGCTTGCGTGTCCTTCCCTCTGGCAGACTGCACCTTGAGCCACCAGATCTCACACACGGCTGAGTTCTTCACAGTGCCTGTCAAGCTTGCTGACTACTTTGCCTCTGGAGGTTTTTAGAGGGGGGAGGGGGCTTAGTTAGTGCCTCTTGATCTCACAAACACCAATTCCAGGGAGCAGGGATATGTTCAGACCAGCCCTTAGTTGGTCCTTGTTCCCCATCACTCAAAATCAATATACTGACAAAGAAACAACACTTTTCTTAGAATGCACCAGGGCATTGCTGTCATGCTGCTGCATTCATATGAATGACAAGGCAGCAAAAGGTGAACTCTCATACAATTGTCAAACACAGTACCAAAGCTTTGTTTAAAAAAAGCCAAACTCTAGGGAGAGATTAATTAGATCAGTTCAGTCATCTTTCTAATTCAACATTATCAATAAAGGCTGAACTAATATAATGACCAAGGGACACATAGCTTCTAGGATGGTGAACAAAGAACACACTGACACTCAGTATGACAAAGTCATTTCACAGCGAGTGGTTCTCTCTGCTGCTGCAGCAGCTTTGTGGAAAATGGCTTTTTTTGTTTTCTGAGCCAGAGATTGGGCTTTGAAGCCCTGAGCCTCAGGAAATGCACTATAGCACTGACTGCACAATCAGGTCCTCTTGCACTTCCTCTCTCGCTCGCTCGCTCGCTCTCTCTCTCTCTCTCTCTCTCTCTCTCTCTCTCTCTCTCTCTCTCTCTCTCTCACACACACACACACACACACACACACACACACACACACACACACACACACACACACACACACACACACACACACACACACAAACACACACAGACACCATAGCTGCACTACAAACAAAGATGGTCCCCCTACTGTCTGTCTGTCTCTCTCTCTCTCTCTCTCTCTCTCTCTCTCTCTCGCTCTCTCTCTTTCTTTCTCCCCCTTTCTCTCTCCATCTCAGGCAGATGCCCAGAACTGTGACAGCAATGTTGAAGAGCAGACATTCACCTGTGTGCAGAAACACAAACTCACCTTTCCTCACAGCCACGTCGACGGCCCCACTGTGGCCACCTGAGAAACACACAGAAACACAGGACTCAGAATCAGCCCTAAACTCAGTTAACACACAAAGCACAACATGCAGTCTGACACATTGTTACCCTAGCAAAACACAGCACCACTGTCACTGGGCTTAGACATGATGCCAATGACACCACCTTCGCTACAATAATCAATTGCCATTGTTCCTCATCAGCCCCAATTTCCTTACCACCTTTTATCTCTTCACAATCTGCGATGTTTGTGGTAGACCGAGCTTTGAGTGCTGACGATCTGGAGCTGGGTCAATTAGCCTTTAAAAAAAAGAATGGACTGACAGAGAGAGAGAGAGAAGGATGGAGAGTGAGAAGAGGAGGCGGGAGAGAGCTCACAGATCCACTGGAAAAAAAAAATATGACGCAGATCCAGAGCAACTTCTCCAGCCTGCCGTACCCAGAGAGGGCACTGTCGCCATGGCAACGGCAGAGCCATGATAGCTCGTCGGGGCACACAAGGCACGGCATTATTCCGTCTCTCACTTGCTGGAAATACACAGCTCCAAGCAGCCAGGCAAGCACGCACGCAAGCACACAAGAGAGGCAGGAAGGGAGGGAGGCAGAGGCACATTCAATTAAGTCAGCCCAGCCGGAGCCCAGCCACCTGTGACCAAGTCCAAGGTCAGAATGATCATAGATCAGGCTGCAACTCAGCTATTATAGAAGGAAACTGGTCACAGATTAGCCCTGGTGATGCCAGCTCCTCTCACAGTCTTGACAGAGCATATAGTGTTTTTTCCCCTAAGTGAATGTGTGTACTATAGAATGTGGGGGAACTCTCACCTAAGTAAGGACTGATCGATTGTCATTGCTTGTTTCCTATTTTTGATATCAAACTGGCAATTATATTAAAATGTTAAAATAGTGATATAGGAACAGTGGCAAACATATTACGTTCTAATTTGAAACTTTGATTGCTTAGGTTTTGTCCAACACAGTTCTACATGGTAACAGTGTCCTGTGTACAATAGTTACTCTGCACCATCAGTGGCTCTGCACACATTATTTATTGCACTTCACTTAATGAGTAACATTTATTATTTACTACATTTTTACTTGAACTGTGGTCTAACTAACACAATGAAATGACAACAGCTATTAAAATGGTCACAATAGTACTAACCTAGAAAGCAATCTATATTCACCAACTCTTTGTTATAGACATCATCTTTGTAGAAACACTGTGTAGGTGTACAATTATGATGTTTGTGAGTCTTTGTTTGTTGCAATGTACAATTTGTGTTAGCTATCCTCATGCAGCTGTGATAACAGGATAAGTAAAAAAAAAAAAAAAAAATACTGTAACACTGCAATGTCTGATAGACACACACAACCATGCCACTATTATGTGCCATTAGGGGTGATGTCAATAACTGACAATTGTGCATAGCATTGCATGCATTACTGTCAGAGTTGTGCACATATAAAATACCCCATGTTTTTAATAATGTGGCCAGCGGGTGCAGTTGCAAAGTATTTCTAATAAAGTGCCTTGTGAGTGTGTAATATCAATAGAACTCAGTATACTTTATATAAGTGGTGCACCAAACTCAGTTCTACAGGATGAGGGACAGTATACTATGTCTAGACAAGGTTTTTTTTTTTTTAGTTCTATAGACTCCAGTTCTTGGCACAAGGACATGAAATGTTTTGCCGATTTAATATTTCGAAGAGTAGGATTTGTTTCCTGCCAAAATGTAACAAACAATGGTGGCACAAGGAAGGAGCAGTGACATTCTCTATATACTATAGCCTTACCTAGTTCCAGCGTAACCATTAGGAACATCCTCAGAGCTGCTCTATTGATGCTTAGCACACAAAGGAAGGTGACCCATTTTGTTGTTCCACCTCTGAGCTGCCTTCAGATGATGTTTTGGCCCCGTTTAGTCGTCTGTGCACGCACAAGCACAAGCACAATTGTATGTGTGGTGTTTTGGCAGTAACATGCCCAGAATGATGCAGTGCAGCTGTAGTGATTTCAGCTTCCTCCAGTAATTAGCCTCAATGGTGAAGCAACACAGTCCCAATTGGAAGAGAAAGGATTCATGTCCAGAGATTGAAATATGTCTTCATATTTCAACTCAACTACAGCAAAAAAGAAAAAAATGAACATATCCTGCATACTACAGACGCTTACTGACTGTTACTACAGGCTTATTCCAATCAAAGTCCAAATGCAGTCCTGAAATGATTCCAAAGAGCACCACTTAAAAAAAATAAAAGCTATGAAAAGTGAAGCTATTCAAATGGATCAAATCACAGAAATATAGCTAGTTAATTGTCATGTCAACTGATGTGTCAACTGATTTGCATTTATAGGTCATCTTATGCAGTCTAGTTTTTTTTTTTTAATGTAAATACTAATCACGAAATCACTTGTTACAAATTACATCTCATTTTTCACTATAGGTCATCCAAATATTAAGTACGTAGGTTATGTAAAATTCATGGTGCCCACTTAACCCCAGGGACCCACTGGTTGACCCAGACACTCCTTCCAGTCTTAAAAGGATATTTCTTTTATATTCATACTAGTGTAGTTACTGAAAGATATTCCTTACATTTAATAACTAAATAATAATCCTGGAGTTCAAGAGGTTAAAAAATTTCACAAGTTAATATGTAAACATCCTCCGAGGCCAAAAAGGGCATCCCCAGTGTTGTACTGAATTAATGGAATGTCTGCAACAGAATTTGTATTGTTTTTAATCGCTATATCAGCATAGAAAAGTCTACACATGCAAATATCTTCAGTTATATCTGAAATACTAGCTACAGCATGTAGCATATCTTCCCTTTCAACAGATGCATTTCCCCAAAATCTGTATGGGCCATGGGCTGTTTTATAGGTAGTAGACTTGCAAGCTAAGGTGAATTAGCCTAACACTGTACTTGAACCGGAAGTGACTGCTTATACCGTTTGTAGCATAAAACGGTATAGCATAAAAAAGTGTTACAGAAATAATCTGCTAGACTTACAACTTAAAATATCGTTTCGTATAGAGGACAATAACTTTAATGTTTTTATGCTTGGGTTTATTCAACACCATTCTGAAAGTTTTCTAAACTTTGCACTCATAATTTTCATTAAACTTCAAAAACAAACCACCAAAGTCATGTAAAAATGTATAAATATGCAGAAGGTATTTGAGAAAAAGAATCTGATAGCTTATAAATACTACTAATAATAAACAAATAAATACAAAATAAGTGTAAAAAAAAAAAAAAAGAGCTAAACCACAAAGGGTAAAGGTCCAGAAAAAGACAACTCATGTTGCTCTGCAAGGTTCCTGAACACCATGCCAACTACTGTTACTTGAAGGAGACAAATTCTCAGTTCAGTGCTCAAACTCAATCACTCGCACTGCATAATTTAGCCCATCTGCTACATTACATGATTAAGCATTAATTAAATGGAGAAGATGAATAAATAATATCACATACCTTTAAGCCTAATCAACCTAGGTACAGTTCAGTGTAAAGACACTCAAGTTGTTCATTGTCAGCACAAATCACACTCCAGAAAATTAAGATTAAGAAGCCAAAATGTTTATTCTGAATAAAAAAATCTGCAGGAAACAATCAAGAGGCTATACTAAGGGAGAACCTCTTGTTGTTGGACTTTAAAGTTCAGCCTTTGTGATATAAGCACAGACCAAATTAACTTGCATCAGAGTCGAAACACCAGTGTGCATGTGCAGAGATTGGAAAAATAGCTTGCATATCAAAATAAATGTCATAATGCTTTGCTACACTAGCTCCAAAATAAAAAGAAATTTAGGAGTAGTTAGTCCTAAAAAGCAAACTACTTTGGATTTTTTTCTTTCAGTGGAGAAATATAAATCTTATTTATAGAAAAGTTTGTGGTAGCTTCCTAAAACATGACAACTTGAACACAACAAACAAAACCTTTGGAGGCATTACAGCAAACTAGCAAAGTAAAGACATAGGCAGTTGGTCTATCACAATTTTAATTTTATACACACACACACACACACACACACACACACACACACACACACACACGTTTAGGAGAAATCTGAAGGTTGAGATTCAATACACCACTGATGATACTTAGTGCAGACATAAAAAGTGCTGAAACTTTCACGGCAAAAGGAGCTCAGTTCACGACTGGACAAGTGACACCAATTTTGAACTAACCACTCACTTTATACAGGAATATGAATGAGCCACTATCTGAAGTAGCCTTGCAAAATGGGCAAATAGACTTTCCGCATAATAATCTCATAACGTAAGTGGCTGTAATGTATTTGATCTCCCAGGCAGTCAGGCCTGCCTGGATGACTCAGTTTTCATCATTATGAAAATGATTCCCATCCAAGCACTGCTTTAGATCAACACACATCACAATTCAAGGCCTTCGTGTGCTGTTAATGGTGACTACAGCATGCATCTTTCACTTTCTTTCCTCTATTCCATTTCAGTCGAGTCAAGTTCAGTGAGGAATTTCTGGCACTTGGCTATGAGTACATTAACTGCCTCACTGACTAGGACATCGGGAGGTAGGATTCCAGTAGACTCCACTGAGACTGAGACAGAGAGACAAAGAAAATTAGCATGTAATCTTAGAAAATCTTGAAGAACCATAACAGTTATTCATAAATCAAGACACATACATATGAAGTGGTCCCGCACTCGTCCTAGTTTGACCAAACTTTTTAGGTCATCATGCCTAAGCACTTCTCGACTGCATGTGTCCAGACGACTGTTGACCACTTTAGCCACTTGTTTTCCTGAGGTAAACAAGGAGCCAGTCAGAACATGTGTCAAAAGTCTGCTGCGATTCTAAGCCTGTATGTCACCTTACTGGGAGTCCTACCATCAATGTTCTCCACTTCAATGACTCCAGGTGAGAAACAGCGTTTCAGTCTCTCTGCTGTTTCTCCTTCAACTGTCTGTAATAATGTGATCTCAGGAAGAAGCCTGTAACTAGCAGTAGCTACCGGCGAAAACTTGGCATGATCCTTGCCTGTATGAAGAGCATGCGATTATACAAATTTTCTTTCCAAAGGCTCTGCTGGTTAAAGGGCCTAATCGCAGTCTCACCTTCATACCACTTCATAATCTTCAAATATATATTTACCCAATCCTTTAACACAGTGCATCACTATGTCAAGCTCTTGCCCAGGCCGGAGCTGTGCCAAGAGGATGTCCCCATGCACAGGACCAATCTTAACATCTGCAAACACATCTGCCTGGTTGCCGATGGGTACCCATGTCATGTGTCTTGAATACACTGAAAAGGGGTACAAGCAGCAAGTTAGCTGCTTCATGAATGGCAGGGCATTTATCTACAATTACTCAAACACCATGACGTCATTAATTCATCAGCGTATTCCCCCTCTGAGATTGAGTGTCAAAGTCTATGACAAACATGAAGTAACTGGGGTAATGTGGAATGCTCACATTCAGAAATATACAGTAAATGGAAGCACAAAGTGCACAACCCAACACATAAATCCCAAGGCTGTGTCCAGGTGCAATGAAAAACATTTCATCTTTTTAATAATTCTATAGCAAAGTATAACATAACCACAAACTATTTAAATCAGAATTTTTATCTGTCAAGTAGCAGATATATAGAAATTTCTCTCGGTGCAGGTGTCAAACATAAAACTAGATCAGACTAAAATAGGACAAGGTATACTATAAAACTTTACATTTTACTCAATTTTGTAGAACATTTGTATTATCTGAAAATTGGACGTGTATCACTCATATTTAAAATAAGGTATTTATATACAAAACATATCCAGGTAATTATTTGGGTCATTTTGTAAGTTTTACAAAATTAATTATTCTTTCCAAAATATTTAAATTAGGCTTTCAAATACCATTAAATATCAGAACATAGTAATGTTTGAGTAAAGACAAATAAAATGTTCTTTATTTTTAGACATAGATAATTCATTTTACAGATATTCTTTAACTTATTAAACAACCTTTTCTTTCTTATGAAGACTGCACTCAATAAACAGGTTAGAACTGCCACTAAAGGACATGTCACATGCAAGTGATTTCACAAGTTTCAAAAAAGAACATTTGATGGCTAGAACTGCACAAACATCAAGCACAAACCCTTCTGCAGACAGCATGTTCCTGAGCGGAGTTGTGTCACAGTTCACTGCATGTCCCTCATCAAAAAGTCACGCATTTTCAAATGCAAAGCTAAATTTAACAATTCAGACCTTTTCTTGGAGCAATATCAGAACTTTACTACATCTGGCAGGTATGGAGAGTACTCCAGCTACTCAGCCCCCCCAAGTTAACTTTCTTGCTGGTCATTTTTTAATCATCAAAATAAAGATGTTAACTACTTGGAATTTGTTTGGCTTCTTGAACTGCAGCAGTTGCCATTCAAAATGATAAATTTTACAGAACTGAAAAGACCTTTAAATGTGCCTTTAAAATGTGAAACTATATGTAAATCATCTTATTAATACTCCACTTACCCATGTGATTCAGGTACAGTTCCTTGGGATCTGATGAGTCTTTGGAGGCCCTGGGATTCCTTGTGCATTTGACCTTCATCTGAAGCTGTATAGTGTCAATTTCTGTGCCTTCCTCGTCTCCTAACAGAATGAACCACCACAAACTAATTAAACAAAGATTAAATAATGTAGATATTATTTATCATATTATTAAAACTATTAACCCAGTGTAAATGCGGCATCTTGTAGATTTCAAATGTACTGCACATATGAAAATTTAAATATTAAAAAGGAGAAATCTGTTTAGAACACTTTATCCACATGGTTTAAAAGGAAAACAACACTCACCATTATTTCTGTACTCAAAAAGACGAGGATCAGCTTTGATGGGTATCAAACCAAGTCTATGTGCTAGAATCTCATCTTGAATGATAGATGTATTGTTGTAAATGAAAACCTTTTCAACTGCCATAGTTGGAACCTAAATTTGCAAACAATAAAAAAGTAAACACAAACCTAGCAAATGTAAATTTTTGGTGATTAATATTGATCCCTTTTTAATCATTGTGCGTTTCTGACATATCCCTCGTCAAATATGCAAATGCATATGTTGCTTCACTGCCAGTACAGCAAGAAAATACCTCAGCAAGCAATATCCGTCGAAAAGCATTAGCAATGGAAGCATCTATTCCCACCATGTCAAACTCCAAAGTATTTTCATCCATATGAACAACGTCAACCCTAAAATTCTGTAATAGGAGAGTACGCAAAATGAAAACACGCTGTAAAGCCAAAGAGTAGACTTCAATCAAAGCGACTAGAAGATAAATTTTGAAGATTGCTATCTTACTCTTTTGAATTTCTTGAGATTCCATATGTCATCATAACCAGGGTAATTACCCGGAAAGTCTGTAGAATGAACCTATGCACAATATGGACATTAAACTATATAGATTCAAGTACATTTGTACACATATGACATAAAATAAAAGTCACAATCGGGTAAGTATACTTAGGTAGCTAGATAAAACAATACAACGTAATAAATATTGTCAGTGTGAACGTTTTCGGCTATTAGCAGGACTACTGCACCCTGTATTTATAATTTGCATGTACGATACAATTGACTATAGACATTACACAGCATTCATGTTAAGTATAATCCATGGAGGATGTACTTACATTTTTTACCCCAAATTCACCCAAAATCACTCTATCACGAATCTCATCCACGTTGCTCAAGGAAGCCGCCATCTTCACTACACCACTTGTCATCACTACACTTCCTATGAATAGCTTAGTTGTATTTCAAAATAAAATGCAGGTGGGACTTCTCGATGACTTATTTTGGGTTGTATAAGTGGGAAATAGATTTTGGACTCTTTTTTAACAATATGTATTCTTGATTTAAATATTTTACTTCTTGTTTTACTTTTTGAACAGAGAGCTGAAGAGAGTTGTATATTGACTTTTACTCTAGCGTATCGCTAGCGTCTCGTATCTAGGTGTTTTTGTTATTACACGTCCGCTCGATCGTGCGTTATTAAATGTTGATAGCGGGCGAACAGAAGAAATGTAAAAGTTCGTTTAATTGCGTCATGACATTATTAAACCTCTGAGTTATATTGTGGTTGTAGATTAAACTCACAGTGGGTCCTAGACAGCTCCATTAGTCTACCTCAAGTCAATATAATATAAAGTTAACTTAAGGACAAAGGGATGGACGACAGTCCTGAGAGAAACAAAAGTTTGGAATACATGGACGACTCTGATGCTGCTGAGAAACCTTGTGATAATAATGACATGTGGGGCGAGGTAGACGTTTGCCATTTGATATCAATTGAGCAGGATGGTGGGACAGGTTCTTGAGAAAGATGTCATTGGTAGCTAACCTGTTAGCTAGCAGTTTAGTTTTAGTCAGGTGGTTGACCCAATGAAGCTAACCTAGATAGCTAAACTAACGTAATTAAGTAGCAAGATAGCTAGCGTTAGCTAATTAACTTACAGATAGCTAAGATGCATAGCTAACGCTAGCTAAGCTAATTAACCTAGTACTCATTCGTGTCGGTTCCTAGCTAGCTAGCCAACTTACGCTGGTTACGAGCTAACTTGACAGCAAGTTCGCAAACTAAAGCCATTGCTAAGAATGGTCTCTAAGTTAGGGTTCAGTAATGTTACCCTTTCACTTAAACTCTGTGAAGTCCTCTAAAATGTAGCTAGCTGAGGTCAAGATTGCAGTTTTTTCCTTTATAAAATAACTATGGTGTAAATGTTTAATACAGTGTACTATAGCATTATCTGAACGTTTCTGTTATTTTTACTGTCTTAAAGCGTTCCCTACCTATGAAGGAGTTTTATCCTTATATTCGCTGCTCTCTCTGCAACGGGTTCTTCATCGATGCCACTACCATCACTGAATGTCTTCATACATGTGAGATTCACGTCCGACGGACTAGCTCACCAGTGCTTTTTGTGCTGGAAAACCTATACAACTATGCACCGATTTGACATTTAGTCCGGTTTTGTGACACAGTGTTTCTTTTTTTTTAATAATAGTCTGTAAGAGCTGCATTGTCAAGCACTTTTTCTACAGCAACAGGTGTCCCAACTGTGCCATCGTTGTTCATCAAACTCAGCCACTGTACAATATAAGGTATTTTATATGATATAATTCTTTTTCACTTTTCTTTTGTACCTCATGCTTGTGACAGTGGGTGTTGGACCTCATACATACTCTGGGCCTTTTAGAACCACATAAAAGAACAAATGCAAGATGTCTTACTTTTGACATATAGAATTTTATTTGATCAAAATATGGTTTTCAGTTTCTGCTAATCATTGTGTTTTAAACTAGCCTGGGGAATCCTTTTGAGAACTTGGGTATAATTGCAGCTGTCTTGAAACAATAATGGCCTCATGTTGTGCCTCGAGACCTGCTGTTGTGTATAGCTGTAGTTATTGCTATCTTGTGACTTGTTTCTATTGCTTAATTGCTTTTTTATTGCTTCTGTTTTCTATAGACCTGACAGGCAATTACAAGATATAGTTTATAAAATGGTTCCATATTTGGAAGAAGGTGAGGTGTTACTTATTATATATCCAAACATGGTTATTTTCTATGTTTTTTCCATTTTTCTTACTTCAAACTATTCTATATTTTTTCCCTCAAGCGGAGAGAATACAAATGTGCACATTTTACAAAGAGAGAGGACTTGTAGTTCCAAAACCAGGTAGGTTGTTTTTGATTAAAAATACTATATCTGGTAGGTTATGCATAGCTGTGGTGTAAATGCTCCTTTCCCTTTTTAGTGGTGGTCCCAGCCACACTTCCAGTGAAGCCTCAGAAACAGAAGCAGAAAGACCTCATGCCACAATCTGTTTTTACCATTCCTCCAGAACTTGATGTGTCTGTGATGCTTGAGTTTGTTGGGTGAGTAGTCTTGCTTGATTTTCTTTGTGATGAATGCAGTGTTTTTATTACTAGGTTTCACCACTAGATGGAGGTTAAACATCAGAAACAACTAATGATTTGTTAATTAATTCTGTATTGAGTGTACATATCAAACATTATATGTGTGAAAACCTTTTTTGTTTTTGACTTCCAGAGCTGAGGAGGGCATTGAGAATTATAAAGTATGTTTTGTATTTATATAATGATATGTATGTATAAGGCATTGATCTCATGAATTATGCAGACCTGATGGTGTTTTCTTACTGCAGCCCCTAGAGAGGAAGTATGTGCGTGTATCAGGTGAAGCCACTATTCGTCATGTGGAACTTTTTATCAGAAGGAAGATGGAGTTGAGTCCAAATTTGCAGGTATAGCTCAGTGCAATATGATACATAATTACTCTTGTATTATTAGGAGGAAGCTGTTAAGTGGCTCAATAAAATTGGATCAGTATCTATGTTTCAGTATAAAGCCACAAACAAAACATTTACATTTATTGATACAAATACATTATTATTATTATTATTATTATTATTATTATTATTAATGTGTCAGTGAAGGATCCAGTGAAATGAGATCCAGATTTAAACAATGAGGCAAGATGTGTGATTTGCAGCAGTCTCTTTTATTAATTGGGCGCAGTACAAGTTATGAAATCGACTGAGCTTGCCAACAGCTTGAAACATCAGAAAATTAAACAAAAGTGTGTGGTGTACATGTATCTCTTAAGTAGCCAAAGCAGACAAACATATGTAAGAATATTGTTTCAAAAGCCACTGTTGGTAAACAGAACAGAGATGGTAGAGAGGTGTACTCTAAAGCAGTATTGCTGGGTTGTAAAAATGTCTATGGATTTAACTCAGGGTTGTGCATGTCAGAATGGTGGCATTATATTTCAGCCAGCATTTATGAACTCAATTTCAGTGGGACTTATTTGGCAGAAGGTCAAATTATGTTGGTGCCACTTTTTTTCTTTCTTTTCTAAGTGGCATGTACCCTAGTGCACATAAAGAACACTTCCATTTCAGCATAGAGATAACATTCATTCTGCTAGTCTGCCTCCCAATCAGTAATGTACACTAGTAGAATACTTATTAATACATAAGAAGTCCCATTCAAAGCCAGTTGTTTGGGAGGAAACTTGATATGTGGCAGTTTAATGTGATTAACCCTTTCATGTAAAAATATTACATTTGTTTTTATTGTTTTTTTTTTTTATGAAGCTGCCATGTTTTATGTAATAAACATACAATAATTATAAATCCTAATCGAAAAGGTGGACAATAGTCCAATAGGTGGACAATATACAGTATCTGAGAATGTGATGTGTGAGGCGTGCTCAGTGATTCAGTGGGCAAAAAAGGTAGAACACAAGATTGACCCATCTCACAGAGGTGGAAGCTGCTCAATTACAAATGCGTACTTTGTTTGTATGTAGCCTGTCAATGAGGGTGTGATCTAAAAAGATTTTTAGATTAAACGCAACACAAATATTTAAAGAGCAGCGAAACCGCACACTCAGTAATCTTAAGCAATTAATTATTTTTCCACTAGAGGGTGCTAGTATGTCTTCTTCTAGAGCAGAACATTTTATTATTGTCTCCCTGAGTAGTATGCAGGCAACCCATCTAGCTGATTCAGTCTTTAAAATAGACCAGTTGCTATCGAAATTAAGAGTAGGGATAACGTTGCAGATAAAGGGGGGAGGTCCTAACTAGATGAATAGAGGGGGCTGCTGGTTCAGAAATTTGGAATAACCCTGATTAGATCAGTAATGCACAGTATTGATGCTACTGTAATGTGTGAGATTGATGACTTTTGGAGGTGCATCAAGTTCTACCATTGTTGCAACAAATTTAAAGTTAGTGGAAATAGATTGCATGTGACGAAATGGTCATAGCTGGATTAGTCGCATGAGCTAATGGCTAACCTGCTCACTGGATGAAGCATCTAGCAGGAAAATGTTGTAGGGTGCAGGGTAATGGACAGGAGGGACTGAAAAAATAAATTGCCTGCAGGAGAAAAAGGACAAGTGTGGTTGAGGCAAAAGGGGATGCAAGCAGATGAAAGCAAAGGAAGAGTATTTGTAATGCAGTGGTACAATAACATACAGCTGAGATTTAATAAATTTTAGCTTTCTTGACCATATCACTTCTTTGTTTTAAATATATTCATTTGAAACTACTCTTTCTGGCAGGTGGATGTTGTTTGTGGGGAGCACCTCTTAGAACAATGCCAGTCTTTGAGAGAAGTGCGTAACACAATGGGAGAAAATGCACTACAGGTACATTTATAAGTGTTGTCTGATTATGTACTAATATTTTTATGTCATGAATTATAGGAAGAAAGTAATAGTTCAATACTTGCTATGTCATGAAAATGCTTGTATGAGGCAATATTATCTATTCAAAATTGCATTTTATTTAAACAGGCCCTTCAAAGGTGAATCTGTTATTTATTTATTTGTCTGTTTATGGGGCTGTTGCATTTAACCAGCCCTTTTAACTATGTACAAATATCACTAATAGTGAGGGTTTTTTGTTTTTTGTTTCTGTTTTTTGTTGTATTTTCCTTTTTCCATGATCTTAGGATGGAATGCTGGTTTTACATTTTGGAATTGTGCTTCCTGGTCAGTGAACAGAAGAGTTATGCAGTCTTACCTGTCATGCCTGGAATTTCTGATTGAGAGCAATTTTTTTTCCCTCAACTGCCTCCTGTGGGGGAAAAAAATTCCTTCATTGAACCAAATCTTAATCCAAAATGAAACAGTCTCCCTTGGCTAACAGTTTATTTTATGTTTTAATTTCCTATACTTTGTGCTGGGTTCTTGTTAAATCCAGTTGTATATTTTATTGAAACACTGGAAAATTGGAAACTATAGATTACAAGAGATGTTTTAAAGAAAATGAATATACTGTGTTTTGTACTGAAATGTTTTGATGCAACATGTTCTATTTAATAAATACATGTTTGATTGTTTAATGCTTTTGAATGTAGTACATGGGCAGGACTCTTGATGAATGTAGCTTTTGGTTTGAAAGAGTTTAATTAAAAGTAAAAGGTTGTATGAACTTTTTGTGCCTTTATCAGGGATTATTGTGTCTACACAAAGATTGCAACAGCGTTTCAGTCTTGAATAGCTTTAAAAATCTGTGCACATGTATTGAGTTAGACCTCAATGCACATGCATTTGCAAATAGAGCAAATATTTATTTGTATAAAATCAAGTAGAGGCAGGATGCAAATGTGCAACAAGACAGGTGTAAACAATGAAGAATAGCAAAGCATTAGAGTGGGTGAAGACTAGACAAAAAACAATAAAAACACAACAACCATCACATTTAGTGGTGTTTATTTTTATGTTCATTTTTTTAAAGGTTTTATGCATTTATCAGTTACATGCATTTAAACCAGTGTTGTCCATCAGATTAGTGACAGTGTCTCTCAAGGCTGTTAAGATGGATATTTTCACTGGCAATGTGAGAGGTGGATACATGCATGGACTGAGCCCTTAAATTCTCCTGGGGGTATTTGGTAATGGATCTTTTCTGTTAGGAAAGAAAAGAAATGCAGTGCTATGTTTTACTTTTTTACTTTTGAATAAAAGGGTTACATGACTTTGATTCTGACAAAGGAAGACAGATTAAATGGTTTACAGATGCAAGTGTCCATGTTATGAGTGTATTGGACCATGCTCACTCCCCTAAAGTTTTTCAAAGGCAGTTTATTGACTTTGAAGCAGTTTACTGCATTTTGTGTATGTTATTTTCTATCATATTAAATTAATTGGTATTATGCACTTTAGTTGTGAGTTGTTCAATATTTTATCAATAATAATGACCAAAACCAATATTCATGAAAGCTCTTAATGTGGTTAAAGAAACCTGTTGTGTGATGGGATTGTATTTGTTGCATAGTTTACTGCATAAGAATTAATATGGTTCTTTGGGTGAACTTGCTAAAAGTGCAGTTCATTTCTTAGCTGTGAGCCATCTTGGCATTCAAGAGCCTGGTAATCCCTTATGTAACATGCCATCTTACTGTTGGTGTTTCTCAGTGAATGTTCATTTCGTTATTGTTTCCTGATTTTTGAGATGATCATTAATAACTGGTTACCAAGGAAACCTTGTAATCATACTTTAATAAGATAAGGCAAAGAAAATGCATGTAAAAAACTGAATTTACACATTTATGTTTGGTATGTGTGAATCTGTTTAAAAGTAAGAAGCTTTTCTCGTAGCCTACCTGCTGACAAGTTCAAGTGACATGATTAGGCGACCCTACCTACGTCTTGTACATGTAGAGTACGATACCATGTCTGAGAAAAATATATCTGAAAATAATATAGTAAGTATAATGCACACATAGAACATGACATATAAAACTTGTTTCAATTAACCCTTTTTATCTAGAATTTACATAGACATAATCAGCACAGCCCAAGTTGCGTGAGTCAAGTTCAGGACCATGGACAGAGCTTTCTCTACCAGTCAACTTCTTGAAATCCCAACATGCATTAAAGTGATTTTTTTTCTGAATTGGTATGTCGGGATTACAGTGTTCGTGGTGAAATAACGTAGGCAAAATGAACAAAACGGTATAGGCCAAGTAAATGACTGTATAGGATATAAGTAAGGCTACTTGATAACTTGCAATGAATTATGCCCTTTATAGCACAGTGAGTGAAGATGATTTCATTTTATTCAGTCCAGTTTCTGTGTGGGATTCTGGGCAGATTTTATACAGTCTTCACATGGAACGTGAAAGCCAAGCAGAACCAACCAGCTCTCTCTGAACTTATATAGTTTGTTGTTTCTGTAATTTGTTTAAGAAAACTTGAAACGTTTCATCACAGAATCTTAAACGACTATAGCCGTTAATGTAATTATTTACATTTGGGGTAATCGAGGAATCATTTCTGGGGTACAAATGTATTAGCATAATCCGTCATTACGGCATTATCCTGCAGTAGAAAAAAAAAAGTCACTTCACGCCGCACAGGACAAGATCGCCATTCAGTACAGAGATGCAACTCGACACCAGTCTGCCTACAGTACAAACAGTGGTCACGGCCGGCATGTTTTTGTGACAGATTAGCAGGTCTACAACTTGTGAGGAAAGGGGACAAGATAGATGTACTTTTGACTCTTAATGCCCAACAGATATGTCCACACTTCCAAAAAGTCAGATCAGCATATTTTACATTTACGGCATTTAGCAGACACTCTTATCCAGAGCGACTTACAAAAGTGCTTTGTCATTTACTCATAGAATATAGTATAGTACAGTATAGTAGGTTAGAATTAAACATGCCAATGAACTAGAATACAGGGATGAATGCTGATACCTTGAAGTGCAAAATACATAAGGTCTAGCTTAAACAATGATAAGTGCTATAAATAATAAGTGCTAGAGTTTGTTCAAAAACAAACAGTGCCCTACAATAAGTTCTAAATTAGTCAGTCAATAAGGGAGCAGTATCAGTTGTCCTTTAAATATTCTGCAAATAGTTTGAAGACTGCAAAGGACTCTGCTGTCCGGACAGCAAGTGGGACTTCATTCCACCATCTTGGAGCCAGGACAGAAAATAGTCTCAATGCTTATCGTCCATGAGACCTGAAGCACGGTATTTCAAGCCGAGCCATACTCGAGGTACGGATCGGGCTTTGATTTCTGGCTTTGTAGGCAAGCATCAAGGTTTTAAATCTGATGCGTGCAGCTACAGGGAGCGCAGCAGTGGAGCAACGTGTGAACTTCGGAAGATTGAAGACCACTCGTGCTGCTGCATTCTGGACAAGTTGTAGAGGTTTGATGGCTCTTAGAGGAAGACCAGCAAGTAGCGAGTTGCAGTAGTCTAGCTTTGAGATCACAAGAGACTGCTCAAGCACCTGGGTAGCTTCCTGCGAAAGAAAGGGTCAATCCTTCGTAAATTACAAAGGAGGAATCTGCAAAACTGGATTAGATTAGAAACATGAGTTGAGAACGACAACTGGTTGTCCAAAGTTACGCCCAGGCTACGGGCAGCTTCGGACGGTGATACTAGGGAGTTCTCAAAGGAAACAGTGAGGTCATGGTAAGGGTTGGGAGTACCTGGGATGAACAGAAGCTCAGTTTTAATGGGGTTGAGCTTCAAGTGGTGAGCTGTCATCCATGACGCAATGTCAGTCGAGCATGCCGAGATACGTCTGGAGACCTGCGTGTCAGAGGGTGGAAAAGAAAGAAATAATTGAGTGTCATGGACGACACTCAGTGGTAGGAGAAACCATGAGAAGATATTGCATCGCCAAGAGAACGAGTATACAAAGAAGAGAAGGGGTCCAATACTGAGCCTTGTGGAACACCAGTGGAGAGTCTACACGGTTTGGATGCGGATCCTCTCCATGTCACCTGATAGGACCGTCCATCAGATAGGACTGAAACCATCTCCAACCAGAGCCAGTCACACCAAGCCTGGAAAGAACAGAGAGAAGAATGTTGTGGTTCACTGTGTAAAAGGCTGCTGAAAGGTCTAGAAGAATCAAAACAGATGACTGTTTGGCAGCTTTAGCGGCATGAAGTTTCTCAGTCATCGCTATGAGGGCCGTTTCTGTAGAATGTGTCGGTTTGTAGCCAGACTGACTGAGAAAAAGAGACAATTGGTTATAAACTGCTCGTTTAAGGGCTTTTGAGAGGAAAGAAAGAAGTGATACCGGTCTGTAGTTGGTAACGCTGGAGCTGTCAAGTGTGGCCTTCTTGAGGATTGGTACCACCCTGGCAGTTTTGAATGCCCAATCTACTCCAACCCTGACCACTGATCTCACTTCTCAGCCTGCCGCCCCCAAGGCGCCAATACAGCCCCACCCAATAACAGTAACTACCACTCAGTTCACACAGCTGCCATCATCTTTTCCAGGTGATGCTCTGCTTGGTCTTAAATCAGTTTCAGGACCCATTCCAGGCACTGATGTGAATGGCATGTGCACTCGCATGATAAGCCATTAGAATGTGTAGGTTGCAGCCCTGGCACCAGTCCCATCACAACAATTTATTCCAGGTCCTTTTTAGAGGAGAAACTCTCAGGTTTGTGGTGATACCAGCCATTCTACACTCCTGCAATGTTGAAAATGTTGATGTCTCTCTTGTTTTACTCCCTTCCTTGGAAGAGGGACTGCAACAGACAAGGGTGAAGACAAATGGATCAGACTAATACCGTTCTGAGTCAGCTTTTGGAAAAATAAAACACCCACACTTAGATAGGGTCAGTTAGGAAGTAGACAGTAAACCCTCAGTGAAGATGAACCAAAGCTAGAGCTTCTCTATGTTAACACTTGTTCAGCCATGTCAGCAGAATATCAAGTCGTGGCTCAAGGATCTGCACAGATGCTTACTTTCAGTGAACTGAAGAGCATGATAGATTCAGGAGCCATGGATTGCACTCTGAATGAGGAGGCAAAAATATTTACTGAGAGAAACAGCTCTTGTGGGGAAACTTCAATCAGTGGAAAAATATATATACTAATTGGTTGTGAAGGAAAGCAGATTCATCCCAAGTACTTGTATGACTTAGTGCTGAGCATCTATAGATTAAATGCATTGACCCTGTTTTAGTAGTTCCAGGTCAGCGTGATCATTGGCTGTAGCACCCTCAAACACCTGATATGGCGGCGCGGTAGCACGCAGCGGCCACTCCAGGTCCGATAATGGTGCTATTGTGCTACATTTTTCCAGGAACTTAAACCACACATACATGGAAACAACCAACCTCCATAGCCTGCTACACTTAAGATAATGCACAAACCTACCTGGACGACGGCGTGCTTCAGACGCTCTGTGAGGTCGGGTTGCTATGCGTACCAGCCCTGCAGACCACGGCGTCGCTTGTCCGAATGCCGAAGGGGGAGACACCGCAAGTGTTGTGCAAGGAAGCAGAAGCGGGGGAAGCGAGCTGGGGTCCGTGCTAGGCTAAAAGCTAATCCTAGCAGACCAGCTCTACCATCTCTATTCCTTTCAAATGTCTGCTCCTTGGATAATAAACTGGACTGCATCAAACTCCAGCAGACTACAAAGCGAGAGTTCAGAGACTGCTGTGTTTTAGTCTTTACTGAAACGTGGCTCAGCGACAGTATTCCAGACGCCGCCTTTCATCTGGATGGATTAGTCTCATTCCGTGCCGATAGAGACAATGCACTCTCCGGCAAAACACGCGGCGGAGTATGCATTTATATCAATGAGTCCTGATGTAAAAACTCTGTGCTTGTCGTTAAGTACTGCTCACCGCTGGGGGAGTTTGCTATTGTCAGATACAGACCTTTTTATTTACCGCGGGAATTCACCTCCGTGTTTATAATCGCGCTGTACATTCCACCCAGTGCGAGCACACGAGAGGCTCTCCAGAAGCTGTATGGAGCGATTAGTGAACTGCAGAACGTTTATCCAGACGGACTGTTTATTGTCGCCGGAGACTTCAACCACGCAAATCTCAAGTCAGTACTGCCCAAATTCCATCAACATGCGAACTTTGCAACGAGAAGAGCGAACGCGCTGGATCTCACTTACACAAACATTTTCGGTGCGTACCGGGCGGAGCCCCGCCCCCACCTCGTATACTCTGACCACATGTCTGTAATGTTGATTCCTGCATATAAACCGATCGTCAGAGCTTCTGAAGCAGGTGAGAACCTGGCCAGCAGGAGCCATCTCTGCTCTTCAGGACTGTTTTGAGCAGACGACTTGGATCACGGTCAAGGAGGCTGCTACTGACGGTGGCACTGTTAACCTGGAAGAGTATACAGCATCAGTAACTGGCTACATCAGCAAGTGCATTGATGATGTTACTGTCTCCAAGACCATCACCACACGACCAAGAAGCCATGGATGACTGCTGAGGTGCACATGCTACTGAGGACCCGTGACTCAGCCTTCAGAACGGGTGACAGAGAGGCTCTCCGGAAAACCAGAGCCAAACTGTCACATGCGATCAGGGAAGCAAAGTGTGCACACGCACAGAGGATCCATGGACACTTCAAAGACACTGGTGACACACGACGCATGTGGGAGGGTATTCAGGCCATTACTAACTACAGGAAAACATCACCTTCCTGTGACAGTGATGCCATCCTCCCAGATGCACTGAATGACTTCTATGCACGGTTTGAAGCGCAGAACAACATTGCAGCAGAAAAGTCCATCCCTCCGCATAATGACCAGGTGCTGTGCCTGACGGCGACTGATGTGAGGCGTACTCTGCGTGGAGTTAACCCACGGAAAGCTGCTGGACCAGACAACATCCTGGGTCGTGTGCTCAGAGAATGTGCTGACCAGCTTGCAGATGTCCTGACAGACATATTCAATATCTCTCTGAGCTGTGCCGTGGTTCCAACATGCTTCAAGACCACCACCATCGTCCCCGTGCCTAAGAAGCCCACGGTGTCGTGTCTCAACGACTACTGTCCCATCGCACTCACATCCATCATCATGAAGTGCTTCGAGAGACTCGTCATGAGACACATCAAGACCCAGCTTCCCCCTTCTCTGGACCCCCTGCAGTTCACATACCGCTCCAACCACTCTACAGATGATGCCATCTCTACCACACTTCATCTGGCACTCACACATCTGGATAAAAAGGGCACCTACGTAAGAATGCTGTTCATAGACTTCAGTTCAGCATTCAACACCATTGTTCCTCAGTATCTGATTGGAAAGTTGAGCTTACTGGGCTTGAACACCTCCCTCTGCAACTGGATCCTGGATTTCTTGACTGTTAGACCTCAGTCAGTTCGGATTGGGAGCAGCACTTCCAACAGCACCACACTGAGTACTGGTGCTCCCCAGGGCAGCGTACTCAGCCCTCTGCTGTTCACACTGCTGACTCATGACTGCAGCGATGCACAGTTCGAATCACATCATCAAGTTCGCTGATGACACGACCGTGGTGGGTCTCATCAACAAAGACAATGAGTCAGCATACAGAGAGGAGGTGCGAGAACTGGTGAGCTGGTGTAAGGTCAACAACCTGTATCTGAATGTTGACAAGACAAAATAAATGGTTGTTGACTTCAGGAGAGCAAGGCAAGATCACTCCCCGCTTGCCATCACTGGCTCCTCAGTGGAGATCATCAAGAACATCAAGTTCCTTGGTGTTCACATAGCGGAGAACCTCACCTGGACCCTGAACAGCAGTTCCATCACCAAGAGAGCCCAGCAACGTCTTTACTTCCTTCGGAAGTTGAGGGAAGCCCATCTCCCATCACCCATCCTCACTATCTTCTACAGAGGTACTGTAGAGAGCATCCTGAGCAGCTGCATCATTACCTGGTTTGGGACCGCAAGACCCTCCAGAGAATAGTGAGAACAGCTGAGAAGATCATTGGGGTCTCACTTCCCTCCATCACGAACATCTACATAACAAGCTGCATCCGGAAAGCCACCAACATTGTGAAAGACCCCACACACCCCTCACATGAACTGTTCACCCTTTTGCCATCTGGAAGAAGGTACCGCAGCATCCAGTCCCGCACCTCCAGACTGTGCAACAGCTTCTTCCCAGAAGCCATTAGACTCCTGAACTCTGGCTAACTCCAATTCAGATTCCAAAATGGGCACTTTTATACATGCTTATATACAGTCACACAAACACACACACACACACACCTACATACATATGTACATACATACATATCTATTGTTGTGGAATTTTGAACAAACAGCAAGTCAGACGTGATTAAGAGAGTAATTTAATAAGAAAAAGAATAAAATAAATGTTTGGCTCTCCTCAGGTAGGGAGCCCCGAGTATACAAAACCGTGGCTAGTTATACTACTCCTGTGCTGTCTTTAACCAATCATCTTTTCTTAAGCAGCTCTTCTTTCCTTTGTTGCTGTGGCTATAAGCCAATCAGCTCTCGGCTTGGTTTTTTTCCACAAACCAACCCAAACTGACTCCAAACAGTGTGGGTTGTGTGTGAAGTTGACCTTGATGTTAACAGTTCCTGATACATGTTCAACTTAATCAGCAACAGGTGGATACAAATGTGCAAACAGCATTATTAATTTAAGAACAAAAGGATCAGTGTGATTTTATATGAATCACATAATACATAGTTTCGTATCATTTTCCATCACATTTCCCCCCTTTGATTCTTATACAATCATTTGTTAATTATCAGAGAATACAGTGTGCAGGTACAGGGTGTTATCCTCATCCAGGTCCTCTTTAGTGACCTGAATAAGTTGGTATCTGGTATCCATATTCATGCGAATAGTACTAAGCATACATTGACATAACAAGGGTCCACAACATATAATCAAGGCAAGTAGTAAAATGGATGGGAGAATCATAATTACAATACTTTTCCACATTGAGAATAGAGATCCCTGTTTCCAGTCCCAAGGTCTCACTCCGGCTTCTTCAGCACGAAGTTGGTCAGCAATCTTACTCATGTGATCCAAGGCCATGGAGATATTACCTCCAGGTGCATCACTGGGCGGTATGTACGTGCAACAATGGTCGCCTATCATCGAGCACACTCCCCCTTCCTTAGCGAGGAGCATGTCCAAGGCCATGCGGTTTTGTGTCGTCAGTAGTACTTGGAATGGTCCTCTCCACCTGGGTTGGCTCCACCGCTTCCTCCTGAAGTCCTTAATCAGCACCCAATCGCCTGGCTGATGTGTATGGAGGGGATTGTCCGTCACCTCAGGAAGGACTGCCTTCACCTGCTTAGACACATGGAAAAGAGATTTGTGCAGAGACACACAATACTGCAAAAGCGATTCATTGATCAGGTTAGTATCCCAGTCGGGCGGACCTATCCCTGTGTTGGGAGGCCGTCCAAACACTATCTCAAAAGCTGATAAGCCTGTTCGTGCCTGCAACCTGGTTTGACATTGCCACAGGACGAGGGGAAGGCATTTTACCCAATTCATGCCCGTTTCCTGCATTAATTTAGCTAGACCCCCTTTAATGGTACCGTTTGCCCGTTCTACTGCCCCTGCACTAGCAGGGTGATAACTGCAGTGTTTTCTCATATCCACCCCTAGGTATTTAGTCAGAGACTTTAGCCCTTCATGTACGAAGGGTGTCCCATTGTCACTGGACACTCGTTGTGGCAAACCCCATCTGGGAATTATTTCTCTCAGTAGCGCTTTTGCTACTGCATCACTATCTTGTTTCCCTGTTGGGAAGGCCTCCACCCACTTACTGAACACACATATACACACACATGTATGTACCTCTTCCCTTTGGCTGGTGTTAGTTCTACAAAATCTATTTGCCAATGTTGAAATGGCTCACTAGGCGGCGGGTGTCCGGCGGGTGCGTGTTTGGTATGATTGTCTCCGTGTGGTGTGTTTTGTGCACATACCAAGCATCGGGAACAAAATTTTTTGGGTATGTGTGTTTATTCCCGGTGCATACCAATGTCTCGTTATACTCTCCACTATCCCCCCCCCCTTTGCTCATGTGACTTCTTCCATGAGCAATCTCAATTGGTCCTTTCATATAAGAAGTGGGGAGACATGGTTTGTTCAAATGATTTATTGGGATCTGGAATGCCTAAAGCAGGCATGACCTGTAATAACTGCTTCAGTGCTGTAAAGGCCGCTTCAGCTTCTGGCGCCCATTCTAACTGAGAGGAATTCGATCCCTTGGTCCGTATTATATTTCTGAGTGGCCCCTCATGCTCTGCATAAGATGGTATGAATGTTCTACAATAGGAACACATGCCTAAGAAGGACAGCAGTTGTTTTTTCGTCGTGGGTCTTGGTATAGTCAAGATGGCATTCACTCGGTCTTTAGTCAGCATGCGCGTTTGTTCAGTGATGTCATGTCCTAAAAAATGCACTTGCTGCTTACAAAACTGTAATTTGGATTTGGATGCCTTATGGCCTTTCCCTGCTAAATGATGTAGCAGTGCCACCGTGGCTTGTTTACACGCTTCTCGTGTTTTCCCACAAATCAAAAGATCATCAACGTATTGCAGCAAGGCTGTTCCTTCGAGGAGCTCTAAAGCTTCTAGGCTTCAGTGTAAGGCGGCATTGTAAATGGTTGGTGATTCACAATACCCCTGACACAGTCTTGTAAATATGTATGGCTTTCCTTCAAAAGTGAAAGCAAACCAAAATTGACTATCCTTGTGCACAGGTACACTAAAGAAAGCATTGGCCAAATCAACTACACTGAACCACTTGCTATCTGGTGGGATCTGAGAGAGAATGGTGTGCGGGTTTGGAACTTCTGGGGCTCTAGGGTGTACTGCCGCGTTGACAGCCTGCAAATCCTGCACAAATCTCCATTCATCTCTCCCTGGCTTCTTAACTGGGAAAAATGGAGTACGTACTGGTGAGTCTGGGCATGGCACAATTACTCCTGCTTGTTTTAATGGTTGGAACACTGGCCTGATGCCCTCCACTGCCTCTGGTTTCAGAGGGTATTGGTGCTGGTGTGGTCTATAATCAGATTTTGGGGTGATGTGGACGGGCTCACATCCTTTTATTAAGCCCACATCATTTTTTTCCTGTGCCCATAATCCTGCAGGAACTGTTTTCAGTTCCTCTTCCTCTTCCTCTGAGAGGGTAACAGAGGCTGCCATAATTACCATATTTGGACTCACAAGCTCGACCCCCCCTTTTGCAATTTAGCCTATACGGGGCTGGCATTTTCCACACTTCTATGCTCGGGCTGTACATAATTTCATACTGGGGTTCTTTTATCCAGTCAGTTGCGCTCAACACGCGTTTGGTCCATAACCCTACTCTCTGCCAGTCTGGGTCAGCATGTGCGCTAGCCAGCGACACATGAGGTGCTGCATGTGAGATCGAATATAAAGATTTCTGTTTATCTGAGAGCTGCACCACTCCCGCAGCCCACTCGCAGTCCCACGCTATAGCTGTGATAATCCAACTGTCACTGCCCCCCCAAGTCAAATTTCTGTTCAAAATCAACATCAGATCCCTCATGGACCTTCATTGTACAGTGAATAGAGTCACTTTGTTTAACTGTCAGCTCACCAGGTAGCGTGTTAGTAACTTCAGTCATAAAATGTGTTAGTACTTCCCCAGCAGTGCACTGCAATTCATACATGTACAAAGGGGCTCCTGCCTCTAGCTGGACTCCCTGTGTAGGTGTTTCCCACATAACAATTAACCCCTCTGGGTTGCTGCTAATTGTGCACCCAAGTTTACACATTAAATCTCTAGCTAACAAATGAATTGGACAGGTTTCTGACACCAAAAAGCTGTGTTTGAATTGGCTGTTTCCTAAACTACATTGGAGAGGCTCGGACATCCTTTCATCAATGGGATGACCTCCCACTCCAATTACTGTTATCCCATGTCCTGGTCTCATTCTACATTCTATTAATCCTTCTTTTAACACTGAGTGGGTGGCACCACTGTCAACCAAAAACCTAACATTTTTTCCCTCTACTTTCACAGTTACCTGAGGGACAATAATCTCAAACTCAGCCCAAAGAAATGTCATCTCCTGCAGAGGTCAATCAAGTTCCTTGTCCATGTTATCGACCAGAATGATGTTGCGGTGGACCCAGCTAAGGTGGATGTAATTTCTAACATGTCAAGAGAAACCATATTGGAGGAGATGGTAGTACTCCTGCTGTGAAGAATCTTAAGGCCTTCATGGACATAGTCTTTTTCTATTAGAGCTTTATCCCTGGATGCCTGGCCACTATTCACATTAACAGCTGGGCAGAAGAGAAAATGACAGACTGGTCAGGCTGAAAGGAGGGCTGGTGTATATTTAGGAAATTGATTCCTGTGGATTGGAGCCCTGCATGTGAGGAAGCCTTTCATAAGCCCAAGAGTGAGCTCCTTAATTGTGCCCTACTAGCTTACCCTGATTTTCCAAGGCCCTTCATCTTGTCCATGGATGGCTCTTTAGATGGTCTTGGAGTGGTATTATCACAGCTGTCTGATGGCGAGTTATAAGGTATGCCCTGTCACCTTTGCTAGTAAAACCCAGAGTAAGGCACAGCAGAGATATCCTGCATATCATCTTGAGTTTAGGAGTTTGTGGCTTTGAACTGGTGTGTTAAGGAGAATTGTCACTAATTGAAAGGACATGAATTCACAGTGTGGATAGAGAACAATCCGGTCACTCATATACTGACCAAGCCCAGGCTGGATGCCTATGAACAGAATTCGGTGGCCAAATTGTCTTCCTATGTTTTGATATGTAGTATATTCCAGGTCCAAAGAATATCATGGCAGATGCACTCATCCTCAACCCCTCTGACTCTTCCATCAGCAGACACCTTGTTCATGAGCTGTACAGTAGCTTAATGCAGGAAGCAAAGGGCGAAGAAGCTGACAAACTGCATGATGTCTTCAGGTTTGGAATCCATCTTCTACAGGCAATCCAGCAACTCTAATTTATCTCAGATACAGCATGTTTCTGTAGTTCTTCTGAAGATAAGGTTACCTTGCTACTTCACAGTGACAAGTGGCAGTAACAAGTGTGACCAGTATAATAGGCTCAAGAGCTGACTGATCAACAGTATCATCAGCTACTGGTTGAATACACACATCGAGAATGTGCTTGTTGCCCCATGGTGCCTTGAGGTAGACTTCAAGTGGTCACGTTAGACACAGGTTATTTAATAGGTTTTTAATGGGGCCTTATGAGATTGTACTGGATACTTCGCAGTAGGTTCTGCACTAGGGTCTTATGAGATCATAATGAATACTTCATGGTAGGTTACGCTGAGCCTTTATCTAGAGTGCTATGAGAAGTACCGATTTCAAACAAATTGTTGTTTGTGCACTAAGGTGCCTTGGAGTTTGAGTGTATTTTTATTTTATTTATTTATATTTTCTTTATTTGGAGCTAAAAGGGTGGGTGCCAGTTTCATTTGTTTTCATTTTGTCCTGTTTTGTTGTTAGGGAGTTAAGGAAGTCTTCTTTTTGTTTAGGGAAGTGAGTTTCCGGTGAGTGTATTAGCATTTTGATTGTTATGTTGGCTTTCGCCCACCCTGACATTATGCTTATGATTTTGTGATTCTGTGTGACCAAGATTTAATTATAAAAGTCGTTAATCCTACTGCAATTTTTGTATCTCCGTGTGTTTTCTTTATGTTGTGTGTTATGATTAGTCCCTCCCAGCTTCTGTGTTCCATGTTTTCCCTGTCTTGTGTATTTTAGTTCCATGCCATAGTTTTGATTTTCCACACCTGTCCCTCATTTAGTTCATGTATTTAAACCTTGCCTTGTGGCCTTGGTCTTGGCTGTTCATTGTGTTTACGTCATTGCATTTATGCCTTCGTTGTGGTTATGTGTTTGGTTGTTTTGATATTTTTGCAAGCCCGTAAGTTTGTATTCCGTGCCTTTGTATTTCTTAGTCTCCGGGTGTTTCCTAGCCTTTGCTATAGCCTGTTTCCCCTGTTTGGTTTCGTGTGTTTTGTTTGTTTGACCATGTATCCCCGTGCTCTCTGTGTTGGTAATATGACCCTGGTCTACTACAACGACTCATAATAAATTTTGCTTTTCTCTGCACTTGCGTCCACCTCCTTACCGTTCACCGTTACATTGTGTCCTTTTGACCTCATATCAAGACAATACAATAAGGCCATATGATATGGATGCCAAATCACTGGCCCTGCTGAAGCATTGGAAAGAGCTCAAAGTCCAGCAGGGAATCTGGTAAATGGAGACAAGGGAGCGTGTGAGCAGAGGATTGGTGCTGCCACTGAATTTAAGAGACAATGTATTGGCACGAGTTTGATTTGTTATGCAATCAGAATGTGTGATTTGGGTGAGACTCTCAGACATAAATACCAGGGCACCTAGTATAATAGGACATAAACTGCACCTTTATGTTCCTGAAGGCCTGATCAACCTTCTTAACACATTTTTCATCTGTATTACATAATCTTAAACAGTTTTTTAACTGAATACGGAAATATCTTTGTGATAACTGGTTCAGATGGTCAAAAGTGAATAGTGTCACTGCAGATATTTGGTATTGAAGTGAAAATTGGGTGTGGGATGATTTTGGTGAAATTCAGGATGGATGAATGTAACAGGTTAATGTAAGAGTATAAATATTTGTCTTATTAATTTCAAAACAATTAATTTCAATATTTCACATCTATATTTCCTACCTGTGTGTATTATGTGGTTTGTCATGGTTGGCCCCTCCTAGCATTCCTGTCTCTGTGGTTTCCCTGTCATCTGTCTTTGTTTTGCTTTACTTCCTTGTTGTGGTTCCATTCCTTAGTTTTGTTTTCTCCGCCCCTCAGGACTTGCACCTGTGTCTTGTTTAGTGTTCATTAGCCTATGTACTTAATCCCTGTGTTTGGCCTGTCTGGTTGCTGATTACTGTGAATTCAAGTTTGTTTGATGACCTGTTGTGGTTTTGTTGCCTGTATTTGTATGGCCTAGCCTTTGTGATGTTTGTTTGTCATAGTTATTTGTGCATATCCCTCCTTATGTAAATTGTATTGTTTGTTATAACCTGCTTCCCTTTTCTGTTACCATGTGTTTGTGTTTACGGTGTATTCCCAGACTCTGTGTTGGCTCTCTGACCCTGGACTGTTCAAGCGATTACAACTCTGGGTTTGCTCTTTTCAGCATGTGTGACTGCCTCCTAACTGCACATAGTTACAGTTTGTGTGTGTGGGTGGGTGCATCTGAATACACACAAGTAAAAGCTTTTTCTAATGGAACTAGAAGGGAGTGAAGCCTTTCTCTCTCTCTCTCTCTCTCTCTCTCTCTCTCTCTCTCTCTCTCTCTCTCACACACACACACACAGTGGGCCAAGGCATCACTGATTTTATATATCATTTCAATAATGGTATATACCACAGGTTCCCACCTATCTGCCAGTTTCTTTTTGCTCCACTCCCCTTGATCCCCAGTTTGCAAGGTTGTAGCCTTGACTCTCTTATTGTATTGGCAGGTCTGATGTTCTTGGTCCTGCTGAGCGATTCTGGCAATCTCAGACAGATAAGACAGGAGCGTTATGGAATAACTGCTGAAATCTGTCACAATGGGTTTGTGCAATATGGAACATGACACCCACTGGTAGTGACTGAACATGGACAAACATCAGGTGCAAACATGCACAGCCACTAGTCTCATAGACAGTTTCAATGGAAGGCAAAAATCAGTGTTTGGATCTGTTGTCATTCTTGCTTGGATTTAAGCGGGGGAGTGGAGGGCTCACAACATTTTAGTGAGTGTGTAGTTAAAACCACTCTGTGCCCCCATTAAAGTTAATGTCATCACAGTAAAGGACCAGAGACCTAGTACTGCCTCTTATCTCTTCATTCAAATACTGTCAGAACACAACACAGGATCGCAATTAAGTAGACAGAATAGGTGGATTACAATAGTACACCTGATCAGCTGATAAATACTGCTTGAACTAAAAATCACTATTGTAGATGTAAAGGTAACCCATTACTTGAGTATAATGTCTGACCTGATACTTTTAAAATAGATTTATTCCTGTTTTTACAAGACCACACAGTAGTCTACATGTGAACAATGTAAACCAAACAAACAAAAAAACTACATATAATGCCATTAGATAAGACAATAACTATAAAAATATAACAAATAGGGTGAAAAGAATAATACAAGACATTTACAGCATTTAATGACTTACAATTATGACTGAGTACAACTTGAGCAATTGAGGGTAAAGGACCTTGCTCAGGGGCCCAACAGTGGCAACTTGGCTGTGGTGGGGCTTGAAGCAGCAACCTTTCAATTACAAGTCAAGTACCTTAACGTGTGTGCAAGCAAAAGTATAGCCTATAGGTTTTAAACTGAGCTGCATAGGCTAAAATTATGAGAACGCACCTTCAAAGCAAAATACAGTGAATGTGAAGTACAGAAAATAAGTAACAGGCTGCTGCTAAACTGTAAATAAACAGTGGAATCAGTCTCTGTTAATAAATATGGAGTATTTGAAAATACCTAGCTAAATAACTGCGGCCACAGAAAGATGTCACTTTCTAGACTGAGGTTGGATGCGCAGTATGCTAATATCGCAACGCAGATGGATACTTTGCGATCTGCGTCGTATATATAGGCATATAGGCAAAAATATGGCCATTCTGCCCTGATAGGTTAGACTACTTGACAATAGCCTAGTACAGATGCGACAGTCGGAGCTGCAGTGTTGAATCTAGCTAGTGTGCACATGCGTAGTATACAAAGGTTTGCAGCTGTGTATTCATCATCAGACTAGAGAAAAGAGGGAGGTGAGTATGCTAGCTAGCTAATTAGGAGCAGACGAAAAGGCAAGCAAATCTAAATACACTTCTGTCACGGACTTTCTAGACGACCACTGTAGGTTTATATAGTCTATTGAAAAACGATAAACGCCATATGAGTAGCACGTTAACGTGAAATGTTCAGTCACAGGAAGCGTTAAGTTAGCTGGATGGCTAACTAATGACATCACGGAACTAATGAAGTTTAGACTTTACGTTACAAAGTTAACACCACGGTGTGACACGGTAGTAGCGGCTGCATAAACACGGGTAGCTCGCCAAGCCATGTAGGTTGAATATTATATCTGACATTAGATGGATAGCGTTAGCTAACTTTTGCGACGTTGTGCTTCCACGAATGTAACCTAAATTAGCTAGTTAGCTATCTACCTCACTATTTATGTAGCTAGCTAGCTAGGTTAACAAGGTCGCTATCTGAAAGTTGGCAGTCGTTAACGATAGCAGGTTTGCTTTCTCGGAGGTTTAGCCACACTAGCTAGCTCACGTACACTTCAGTATGGTAACTGTAGTAAGAGGAATGTAGTTGTCAGGAAGCTAGCGTTAAGATAAGTAACTAGTTTGACATCGTAGTATACATTAGTTTAGGATCAGCCTTAAAATGCTCTAGTTTGTTAACTTAGTTAGATTAAGATGATTTGGCAGCTAATTATGAGCCGAAGTATCTACTGGCAAAGGTGCAAATGACCATAAAGCGGAGGATCGGAGCTTATCCAGGATTTCGCATGACCGTTTGTAATTGTAATCTTTAATATTGGAACATATTATATGGACATAATCTGTCAGCTGTTTCACTAGTACAGCTTGATGAACCTATACGGGATGCAGTAAGAATTGTTCCAGCCATAAACTAAACGCACGGTAGCGTTAGTGGAAATATAGCACTATCCGATCTGTTTTAGTTTAACACAGTTAAGATGGTAAAATTAAATAGCTCTGTGGCATGTTTGAATAAAATGACCAGTTTAAAATATGTTTTCCTATTATTATCTTATTGAGTAAATTTAGCACGAAGCACTATGGTAATTTACTTTTACTCTATCTATCTATCTATCTATCTATCTATCTATCTATCTATCTATCTATCTATCTATCATATATATAAAATAAAATAAAAAAATTCACCAGCTATACAGAAAAAAAATACTTAAGATTTAAGGTTTAGTTCCTTGATAGGGCATTGTTATACTTGAGGCAGAATTTAAAAGTTAGAGAGGAATGCCATTTTACGGCATATATCAGTGTTAGGCTAGTCGTACTTCAACGGATAACAGTTCTCTTACAATCCTTACTGTTAAATAACAGTAATATCTATCTTGGGTTGGTTGTTAGGTTGTAATATTTGAGGTTGCAACAGAATGCGGCAGACCATTATAACTTGGGACACAGTGAATGGAAGATCATCTTGGATCACCTGTTTTCAAGCGTTTTAAATCTAAAGTCCATTTTCAGTACCTGAATTTAAGTTTCATGTTAATCAAGATTAACATTATTCATCATAACTGTGTTCATTCCATTCATATTTGCCTTAGCTTAATGAAATCAATTCTGTAATTATGTATTGTTTTCCCTCTCAGACATAAAAACAAATTAAGATGACTACTTCTTGGAGTGATCGACTTCAGAACTACTCGGACCTTCCTGCCAACATGGATGGCTTGTCTATGAAAAAGTACAGACGGGAGGCCCATCACAGGTACGGTTTCTGGCCTAAAGTCATGATTTATAGACCACTACAAGTATCTTTAACCACTCAAAGTGTTTTGTGACCATTATGGCCTATTTTTAAAAGTTGGTATAATTTCCCATAAATTGTTAGACAAACTAATGTCTTTATTATCTTAGACAAGCTTATCCTCTCTTTGAAACTGTAAGTAATATCACAGTTTATGAGGGAATATGTACTTGCACCCAGTTGAAATGAAACAGGTTCTGTATGTGTGTTTAGATAAGCTCAGGTCTTAGTACTAAGTGCTTCAAGGTAGAATAGGGTGGATGTTTGAAGTAAGGAGTCATCAACCTCCATGTGATTGCTTCCAAATTTGTTTATCTGTTTTAAAATCCTGTGAATTCTTGCACAGTTTGTCTAAATAAGATAAGTGTTGTGGTATATGTGGAAATTACATGACCTTGTTGATCAGACAAGAGGTAGAAATTATGAAATGTAGCTCATGTTGCATATAGCAGTACTAGATTTAGGAGGAAAAAAAACCCATTATTTGTTTAGCTTTGTGTGTAGTATCTTGAACTGTTTTAGGGAATATACAATATCAGTCACCCTTTTCAGAAACATGCCCAGGTCAGTGTTAAAGGATGGCATTAAAGAATCTCACATTTATTGATTAAAAGTCTGCAGTTCTTGATATTTTTAGAGTTACCTTCACATTGCATTGGAATTGCTTGATGGCTACATGAGATTATATTAGCAGTTACAGTGTGCTATGCCATAAGAAGCTGGACTTGATTACCCACACATTATACATGTTAATTTGATATGACGTTAGTACAGTAGTAGCCTAACTTCTTGAACAGACATTGTAAAGTCATGGTAATTTCAAAATAAAATTTCACTGATCATTTTACTGAAAAATATCCTGTATTTTGGATATTTTGTTGTATGCAAGTTTAGATTATGTTGCATAGTTAACAGCTAATAATTTTACAGAAATAGTTTTAATGCAAAATAGAACAATGTTTGTTGTCTCTACACATGTAATTACCTGTTTCTCTGTGGATGCGCTCTACTGTGATTATCTGTATGTAAATAAAAATGTTGTCCATATTGATTTGGAGGTGAGTATGCTTTAACACATTTAAAAAGAATGAAGTGTACTTGTAACATGATTGCATTGCTGTGTTGCTATCTGGAATTTTACTTTATTCATTTAAAAATAGTTAAATAGTGTTTGAGTGAGATTGTATGGAGATATTCAATAAACGTTTTTGCAGTTTCCTGACAATTTCCCTGTTTTATATAGAATATACTCTGTAGAAGAAACTCTTTGCTAGGTGCATATAATAAGCCACGTTTCGATATGCTGAAAAAAGCTCAAAACAACAAAAACGGAGCTCTAAACTGGATACACTTTTATTTTGTAAGAAAAATGAGTAAAAATCTAATTGTGAGGAACAATGTCAATGTTGTGTTCTTTCTTACGCAGTCCAGTGCACTGCTATTACTGTGCAGTGGCAATAGCCAATGTACACACTGTAGTAATGTATAGTACATGTATTCCTCTATTACAAAGCTTACCACGGGAACTGGCCCAATGTCATCCTGCTATGAGGTACGCCTAAGTTTTGTCATTGACATGAGGTACTGACTTTTGTAATTGATGTTTTGTCCACCAAATCATCAGCACTTTATCTAAAAATGTAGCGGAAAACTGTTCATTCTTATTTACTGAGCACTGTGCTGTGGCCTCTTTTAGGTGTTCATAGGTAGACCAGGTTTTGGTCTTGATGGGATTTCGTATGTATGAGATCTCTCCTTTATTCACTTTTGTTATTTTTCTCTTAACATATCCCCTCAGTTTAAGAACATGTGCATTTCTGTGTCATTTACACAGAAGTATTTTTAATTACATCTGAATAAAAAATTTATAAATTCTTCTATAAAGTGGGCTAAATTGATCATTTGTACCATGATTAAGTTAAATTTTCTTGAATTTGTGCATTAAAATCAGTGAAACATTTACTGAATGTTTTTATTCTTTTATTATTCAGTGACATTTACTAATCCACTTAGGCCTAGCTGTTATTTTAAATTAGTAATTAACTTTTTAATTTTTTTGTTTTGTTTTTTTTTGTTTTGCTTTGTTTATCATAGATTGCTTGGTTCTGGGATAAAAAAAAAAAAAAAAAGCAAATTGACACTGAGTTATAAATGCCTTGAACTATTTTTGAAAGTCTGTACAGTTATAGTACATTTCTCACTATTGTTTTGCTAAGAAATACATGTTGAAAGACCCACAGGAAATACCTTGAACATGGCAAATTGCAGTCAGAGTAATATTTTCTTCATACAAATTTTGGATTTCTGTTTTTGAATATCATTTGACACATCTTTTGACAAGAATATACTAAAATATGAATGTTTAATTATGTTCTATGTAACAATGTAAAGTCAGCCCACAGTGATATAAGGCCCATACCAATATGATTCCAACCCAGCCTCACTACCAGTTAGCATCATCGTTATCACTAGTTACTGATGCAATACAAGTTAATACCATATTTTTATATTTGGTGTCACATGCAATGATATTTATGATATTTAGTATTCATGTTGTGTCCAGAAATCTCACCATGTAAAACCTGTCATATATTAGTGTCCGTTTTCATAATAGATAAACTTTTTTCTTTTTTAACAAAAATATTCTCTCATGTCTTCTAACAGCTAATTTTCCCTTCTACATAATTTTTTTTAATGTTTAATCTTTTTTTTTTTAATGTTTGCTTGTTTAACTGCTGCCAGCACACCCAAATTTAAACCTATTTCATTTAGTTTCCACACACAAAAATACTTATTTTTACCAAAAGTATTCCATATTATGTTTGCTAAAAGTTAAGCCTGTTGCCTACAACGCTGATGCAGAATATATTTACCTACTATTTAATGTGTGTGAGTCCTGATTATATTCTTTGCATCCTCAGAGTTTTTGTCAATAGGAGCTTGGCAATGGAGAAGATAAAATGCTTTGGCTTTGATATGGATTATACTCTAGCAGGTAAGTACTGTGGCTTTTTATGTATCATGTGTAAGACATCTCCGTCAAATGTAGGACTTCCCTTAGATACTATATGTTTATTAGTAATTGATCAATAATAATTTCTATAGTTAACAGTATAGTTGCAATGAATATATTGCATCAGAGTTTTTCAAACTGGGGCATTATGCCAGCATTATGTTGTGCGGTGACAACATAAGCATAGGATGTAATGGTTTTGTAAATAGCTCCCATCTTAAAATGGATCGACTCTAAGGAGGGATATACTGACCTACAAACAACTATTAACATTAACATGAAGGGTTGTAATTTCATACAGTGATCATAAAGGGCCTCTGATGAGTATTTTCCTTTACTGCTTGGCAACACCAAGAGGCTTAGAGATTTTATGGCATGTCTCACAAGGTCAGTCATTTTGTAATCAGAATTTTGTGGCAAGGTTTGGGTTAAAATGGACAGTGATGGTCTTGGGTTATATGTGGTGGGACAGGGATACTTGGAAGGATAAAAATTGTTCATATCCATTGCAGTAATTGGATACACACAAACTTATAATAAATTCTTGATGATTAAAAGGGTTTAGAGGTTATTCCGACATATTGCTGACTTTTTTTTTTTTCTTGCTCATTTTTATTCAATGCCAATTGAATAAAATTGTGTAATTATTTGATTACACAATACAGATGTAATCAAATAATGCACACTTGCATGTCACAGAATCTGTATATGCTAATATGTGAAATGCTTGTGTTGGTTTTATTCTGGATAATATATTTGTGCAATTATATTTGTCACAAATATTTTACTATATTTACTATATCTTTACATATGGATTGTTTACAGTATATAAGTCTCCAGAATATGAATCCCTTGGTTTTGACCTGACTGTGGAGCGACTGGTGTCCATTGGTTACCCACAAGAACTTCTGAATTTTGTCTATGACCCTGCCTTCCCAACCAGGTAAACTTAAAAAAAAAAAACCTCTTCTTTTAGACTGTTTTTTAGGAGTTCCATGAAAAGCTCACTATATCACACTGGAATGTAGGAATATTTGTTGTGTTATGTGCTCATAATTAGCAACTACATTTTTGCCAGTTTAATTAAATTAGATTCATACAAATTATATTATTTACAGAGGCCTGGTATTTGATACTTTGTATGGCAATCTTTTGAAAGTGGATGCCTATGGTAACATACTGGTGTGTGCCCATGGCTTTATCTTCATGCGTGGGTGAGTGGCTATGATTTTAAAACTTGCATGTGTATTTCTATGTTCATATCTGTGCTGTAAGAGTACTTTACCATCCAACAAAAGTAAGGATAAAATAAGACTGAATATTCAAGTATACCCCAGTTACAATATAATTTCATGATTATCATATATCAACTCTATTATTGTTTTTGCTTGCCATTTCTCTCTACTCATATGGACTAGGCCAGAGATTAGAGAACTGTATCCAAACAAGTTTATCCAGCGTGGGGATACAGAGCGATTCTACATACTTAATACGCTCTTTAACCTCCCTGGTAAGGGATTTCATCTCGGACCTTTTCATTAGCAGAAATTAAATGAATGATAATTACTGTTCTCCATTAAATGTGTTCTCTATTCAGAAATGTGCTTTTCTCACCCCCAGAGACCTATCTTTTTGCTTGTTTGGTTGATTTCTTCACCAGCTGCTCCAGATACACTAGGTTTGTTGATACTTTTGTACTTAATTTCATGATTAATCCTTTCTTCAACTCTGAATACTCACAATTTTTTTTTGCCCTTTTCTATTTTGTAAAAAATATTTTTGTATTAATCCCCATAGCTGTGAGACTGGTTTTAAAGATGGAGACCTCTTCATGTCTTTCAAGAGCATGTTCCAGGATGTCAGGGATGCTGTTGACTGGGTACATTTCAAGGCAAGGAAACCTAAGATTCTGTCTTTTTAAAAGAGATATTCACTTATGATTTAACTTATGACCATGACATGTTGGTAGATATTTTATGCATTTCTTAGGGCTCACTGAAAGAAAAGACAGTTGAAAACCTAGAGAAATATGTCGTAAAGGATGTAAGTATATACAGTTGTGTTGTTGCATTTATTTGATTAGTATCTAGTGTTAGGTCATGTGCCGGTCAGTGATAGTAATTTTTTTCCTCTAAATTAAGGCCAAGCTGCCTCTGCTCCTTAGTCGCATGAATGAAGTGGGCAAAGTATTCCTGGCCACTAACAGTGACTACAAGTACACTGATGTAAGTAATTCTGCCTGCCCTCCACTCATAATGACTGTGCCTTGTTGTAAGGTTCAGTTTTCAGGAAAGATGAGTTGTCCTTTGACTTATGTGCAAAATTGGTTTTGTAATGCACATTTTAACTTGCAGAACCTTCCCTTTCCCATTATCCTCTTAGAAAATCATGACATACCTGTTTGACTTTCCTCATGGCCCAAAAGTAAGTGAAAACTATTATCTTTTAATGGTCATGTATTTTACCACAAATTTATACAAGCTTTGTTCAAAATTGTCACACAGTACAAGCAAGAAAGGTTGATTATGTTGACTTTAAGTAATTGATATAGTTTTACCAGGTTAATTAATAGAGATTTATAAAAACAGAGGAGAGGATTAAATATTGATCTCTGTTAATGACATACACGTGGTTCTAAATCAATTGTTTGTCATTGTCAGTTAGGCACACCTCATCGGCCTTGGCAGTCTTACTTTGATCTCATTCTGGTTGATGCCAGGAAGCCACTGTTTTTTGGGGAAGGCACAGTACTGAGACAGGTGGATACGGTAAGATATCGCAATCCTGTTGCGTTCAGCAGCACTCAGAAGCCTCTCATCCCAGTGATGGCACAACCCAGTTTGCATTGTCAATCCCAGTTCCAGCCTATATGTAATATAGTAGTGTTATGCGGTTGGTACGTGGGATGTGCATGAAACAGTTGTGATTTATTTATTAATTCACTTACTTGTTCTTGCAGACCACTGGGAGGCTGAAGATTGGAACTTACACTGGACCTCTGCAGCATGGAATTGTGTATTCTGGTGGTAAGTTTACGCATCGCATCAAATTAATTTAATAGACTGTCAAATGTTTGTGTATTTATTTGTGTATGTACAGAAACAAATTTACAGTTGACGTAGGATGATTGAGAAACTGTGCTGGACTATTTATAGGAAATTTAAGAACATTACTGTTAACTGAACATGCCTTCTCTCTGTAGGTTCTTCAGACATTGTATGCGATCTTCTGGGGGCTAAAGGAAAGGACATCTTGTACATTGGTGACCACATTTTTGGAGACATCCTCAAGTCTAAGAAGCGGCAGGGTTGGAGAACTTTCTTGGTGATTCCTGAGCTAGCTCAGGAGCTGCATGTGTGGACTGACAAGAGTGGTGAGTGTCATGATTCTGAGAGTCTCTGTATGTGCTAATGTCAGTTATAGGGGATTATTCTTGGTCTCAATTTTCTTGTGTATATGAACAAACAAAAAAACATTCTCCATAGTACATTTGGTAGGAAAATATTGGCTCTACATTTAAATTATTTCTGCAGGCTAAATCTTTTGAAATATTGAAAATGTTTAATGCTGTAAAAGAGATGAAATTTTATTTATTTGAGTTACACATATTGAGGAATAGTTATGTAAAGCAGTTTGACAAATGCACAACTGAAGGTTACCATCCCTCCACCACTTGAAAAACATTTAAAGCAATGCATGGCTAAAGTAGCCCCACAAGTTCATTCTAATTTTGTCATGTACTTGGCATAGACATCTGGAAATATTTCTTTCAGACTGAATACATATCCTAGTTTTATTTTCCTCATGCACTTCTATGGTGTTAGGAGGCATTAAATGTTGCCTCCTTCTACTATGGTGAAATTGTGTTATGTTTGCTAATAGAATTTATGTGAGCTTTGATCAGAATGCAAGAGGAGTGCTCCTTTTTCAGTGAAGCACACTTTGACAGGTGGCATTACCACACATTGGCAGAATCTGTTCGTGTTCAGCACAATTCATTTGATTTCTATGGGGCCTGTATTATTCAGGTCTTTCATAATGAGGATCAACTCTCATGTGAGGTTGGTGTTTGACTAGTCTGAGATATAGGACCCGCTGCTTATTCTGCCTTCTTTTACAGCTCTTTTTGAGGAACTACAGAGTCTGGATATTTTCCTGGCAGAGCTCTACAAGTAAGTGTGTGTGTGTGTGTGTGTGTGTGTGTTTTCAGAATTAGAAAAAGACATGTAACATTCCAGTGACAGTTTGAAGTCACTGTACATGTAAATTAGAGGGTACACAATCTTTTCTATTTTAAGAGGAACAGGTCCGTTCATCTCTGACAGTTTACTCATCTGTCACTGTGCTTCCTCCCTCTTCTCTCTTTGCTCACATCTTGATCCTGCCCCTCTCCACTCCTCTGTCCTTCCTTTCATTTCCTACAGGCATTTGGACAGCAGCAGTAATGAGAGACCTGACATTAGCTCCCTCCAGAGGAGGATTAAGGTCAGGATAATGACCTTATGGACCTCATAGGCCAACATGATTAAAGGAACTTAACAGGCCATTCAGTTAAGATGTTTTATTGTACTTAAAATTCATAGAACTCATCTGATCTTCACAGAAAGTGACCCACGACATGGACATGTGTTATGGGATGATGGGTAGCCTGTTCCGTAGCGGCTCCCGGCAGACTCTCTTTGCATCTCAGGTGATGCGCTATGCTGACCTGTATGCTGCCTCCTTTATCAACCTACTCTACTACCCCTTCAGCTACCTGTTCAGAGCTGCACATGTACTGGTGAGAAAACAGACACATGTGCACACATCAACCTACTGCAATACTATTTTATTTACTTTTTCAGAGGTGAATATGTATAGACAAGTTTGAGCTTCTGTCGGTTTTTCCTACAGTAACCCACATTCAAAATGATAAATTCTCATGTTGTACTATTGTCTTTTATGCTGTAATGTTACTCTTGGTGATGAAGCTTTGAGGTGAATTGTTTTTGTTTTGCCATTCTCAAGCTGATTTTAAGCAAGTTCTTGTTGCAGGAGGTATGTGTATAGACAACAGATGAAGCGTACATCATCAGTGTGGGTTTGAGTGGAGAACGTATTGTGGGCAGCATGGCTTTATGCACCAAGGTCTCTCATTTCTCTTTCAGATGCCTCACGAATCCACTGTGGAACACACTCATGTGAATATCAATGATGCAGAGTCACCCATGGCAACCCGTAACCGCCACTCCGTGGACTTCAGAGACTATGAGTGTAAGAAGCACCAGCTGACCCGCTCTATCAGTGAGATTCAACCGCCACACCTGTTTCCTCAGACCCCACAGGAGATCACCCACTGCCACGATGAGGATGATGATGAGGAAGAAGAGGAAGAATAGGCAGGTTGTAGACTTAGTCAAGTGAGTGCCGGTCTTCTGTAAATGTGGTTACAAAGAAATTGGCTTGTTCATCATGGTGTTTAAATAAGCCATAAGCCTTCAACTATATACATTTAAAAAAAATTTGTTTTTCCGTTGTCTGTTCCAAAATCTGGTTATATTTTTAGAAATGTAGTCGTTTAGTAAGTATAAGAAGCTTCGAGGGTGCCTTCTGTTGTTCAAGCTTCATTTTGTAAGTGAGATTCACTTTGGATGCCCACAGTGGAACCCTTACCAACCAGACTCCTTTCATTTTCACCCATGAGAAGGCCAAGTTCACTTGCAATCAGAGCTTTGCTTCTCTGAGTCGTAACAATGTAAATGTTCCATTTTGCGTACATGACTAATTTTGTAACCCATCACTATGCCATTTGCATGATTGTGAGGGATCAAATGCAACATTTGTCTTACAGGGCCAGCATTTTTTTTTTAGCAGACCTTTAAATAGCTGCATGCAATGGCTTTAGGTTTCAGGTGTTAAGTGAGCCTCAAAATTGCAACCATTGTGGATGATGATGCATTATTCCTAGATTCCTCACCACATCTACCAGAGCCTACCGTAAACAGTGTTGACTCATAATGAAGCTTCTCCTACTTAGATTTCCGAGTGTATATTTGCAATGCATTCTACATTGCAGAATTAAGATGTGTACAGCTTTTATCTTGCTGACTTTGTTCATTGTTTCCATTATAGGAAGGTTTGCTTACTATGGTACTATTACCTATATGGTTCATTGTTAGTATTTAGTTAAGTACTGTTTTGTCCAAGAAGCTGGAAATGGATTACAATCAACAACTGTTATATGCATCTGAAATGAATGCAGCCAAGATTTAAATTACTCTGCAACTGCACTAGACTGGCAACTCTGTCTAAGCAGCCATAACAGTGGAGTTTATGGTATTTGTTCTCAGCATGCAGATTTAAGACTGCTTTACTACCTAAACTGTAGAAGATAATTTGGGCCTCTAAATCTGTGTGTAGCTATGCACAGTACTGGGGAAGACCTGCATTGCAGCTTTACAATTTACTTTTTTGTTATTATTATTTGCTGTAAAATTGCTGTGCTGTTTTTAATGTCCTTTTACTTGAGTGCTTACTTGTGAAAATTATTGCTTGAACACTGTAGTCCGTGCCATCCAGTACTGTAGTGATTAGAAGAGAGAAAGCTCTATCTTTACTGAGGTCCACTGTTCTGATGTCCAGCATGTCATGGACACTAAAATGTGTACCAGAGGGAGAGAATCTGAATTGTACTCATTCATGTTCATCAGGAGCAAATTCTTGACTGTTGTGCTGGACTAAAGCATACAGATATTGTTCCTCTAACTAAACCCTGTGCATTTATGCCCAGTCCCACAGGAGACTGTTTGTACCACATACATTCAGTTTATATAGATGTAAAGTAATCCTATCAGACATACTAAAATTATAACAGGGCTAAATATTATGTAAGCAGCATGGATTTGTTTATTTTGAGTAGAAACATTTGTTATTTAAATGACTGAAAGGTAAGATGTAGTATGTTGCTTTGTTCTTATCTTTTGCTTTGACATGTTAACATGATGCACTGTTTAATGCAGACATACAAATGGATGTTATCTATTCACCCTTAAACAATCTCACTAGTATTCCTGAAAATATACATTTAATTGCACTGAAACTGGATGATTTTCCCTGATTGCTCTGATATAGGCTGATAGCAGCTATATATACAGAACCAAAGAATGCTTTGGCTTTATGCCTGTGCATGAGTTTACTAGGTCTACATCAGTCATAATGGCTTGTAAATTTATCATGTATCGGAAGGGCACAATATTTGAGAGAACGGTGGCTTACTTGGAGTAACTTAAGTTTCTTTAACCTAGTTAACCTTCCACCAGATGATTTTCACCTGTTGTTATATGTAGATTAGAGGTGTGATCTCTTTATCCAGAAAGGGACATTCTTTGATGGAGGGTCTATATGTATATTTTTCACATTCTAATTTGGTTTAAGCTTTTTTTTATTGATCATTGTGCTATCGGTGAGACTGACTTTCTGTTGTATTTTGTGCCTGCACAAAAAAAACCCAGTGTTATCAGATGTGTCCTAAGTACAGCCTCATTTCATCATAGTGATTTAGCCTTGATTTCCAACCAATGATATCACCTATGAATCACTATAGGCGCAGTCTTCCCTTTTTGGGGGAAGGCAGAACATGAATTTTGATATGTAATTTCCCAGTGTCAGATTACACATAGTGAGTGCAATCACCTAAACTGCTTCACTTTATTGCCCACAAATTTTAAAGCATGTATGAGATTCTGTAAGAGGATACTGAACAATTCTTGCAGATGCAGCTGTAGTTAAACAGTGACGGTGCATTCAGTTGTAATCATGTTGGTTCAGTATAGATCTGCTCATTTGCCTTTTTCCTCACTTGTAATATGCTTGAGTCACAAGAGACGAGGCTCACAGTCTGAACACATTTAAATGACTGAAGATTAGGTGGTGACCTGTAATTGTGGATCACTTGTTTAGTTTCCTTTTTTTGCTGTTCAGTCAAATGTTTGCATGCATGTTAGATTTTCACTAGCTTTATTTTTCCATAAGAAACTGAGAAAAAAGGATGGATTATGGGTAACATATTTCTAATATGTAATGTTACTGTAGAAATAAAGCCAATTTCCCTCCTAAGTCATCTGAGCATTGCTTTGTGTCATATAATGCTGTGTAATGTCCAATTTTAAACAGCATGTGAATTGTGCATTTGGCTAATAGATAGTCTTATGGAGAGAATAGTGGGTGCTGCATCACCACCTTGTGGCATTGCAACTAAACAGTACCTTTGATTCCCCAAAATGTAAAATTCATACTACATATTTTTCACACTTGACCTTTGCCAATGTTTTTATCTGTTCTAAACATAATTATCTAGATGCTGTAAATCTAACACAATAAACCTAGTCTTTTGGGAATCTTGGTAACCTGGGACCTTGGGGCATTGCCATACAAAGCCAGGTATTATCTGACCCATTTCCAGCCTTAATTTTGAGCTGTTGCTGTTTGTTACCGCTCTGAATGATTTTGGAATGTAAGAATACACAGTTCTGTTGCATATTACAAAGAGTCCCCTGTTTTGTTATTTTTGGCTCCCCCCCCCCATTTTCTTTATAGTGTAAAACATAAGTCTGATATATTTTTTGAATAAAAGTTGCAAGCAGATGTCAAAACAATTATTTTATAACAGCAACTATATATATAAAATATTTTACACACAGACGCTATAGTATTTTCTTGTTGATAGTTTGTATGTACAATACAATGCTCTATTCTCAGTGCCTTTACAGTATTTCTATAGACATTCAGGATTCTGAATAGCAGCAATATATGATGGACTTAAACCATATCTTTGAGCACCACGTTTCTGAAGAAATGTCCTCTGTTCTGTCTAAGGCAGGCCATAACGATTATATAATCTGTAGAACATCTCTGAGAAAACCTCTCCTACACTATGGAGTACAGTTGAATATGTAGTTTGGAATACATTACACTAAGCTTTGTAACAGGAATGCTCACTCTGTTAATGTTTATCATATGTGGATCCCCCATGGGTTAAAGATTCAATATTTTATCAGTAAAAAAAATATTTTACCACAAAGTCCCATCATATACTTTTCCTACTCTAATGGATCTAATCTGTAACACCTCTAAACTTTACTCTTTATCGATCTATTGAAATTCTGTTTCCTGTTACCAAGAGCACTTGACAGTATGAGAGTTATTTATGTTCCTGATTGTCCCTGCATAACAGATACACTATTGCACTGGCAGGTTGCTACATATATACTTCAGACCGAGACCCCAGTTGTATTCCATATATGTATAAAGTATTTTTTGAACACAAGCCCTTGAATATTTTAAGTGTTAATTACAATATAATGAAATACCAAACTAAATACCATGGAAAAAAAACAGACCTTCAAAATATTTTCCAAATTATGTATACACAAAAATAGATATAACTGATATTTTTCTTCAAACTAAGGAAATGCTACAAGTACCTTTTTCCATATGAAATCCAGCAGGTACTATATAATTAGATTTTAGTATGTTAAAATGTGACGAAGTATGAATGTCACAAGTTACATGATATGCATCACTGTCAAAGTGATTAATCATTAAGTGGTTGTTATATTTAAGTAATTCTGAAGCTGTCAAAATGTTTCTTTTAAATTGGAAGTTAAACAAAACCTTTCAAAATAATTTTAACTGAAAATGAGTTCACAATGTTTTAAACATTTTTAACATGTGGTAAAATCAAAAGCTTATTGTTACGGTATGAGATCACTGTAAAATGTGACATTGTACCTGTTTTCAGAAGTTAAAAAACTACATGAAAATGGTCCTCACATGTAAACATACTGAATGTCTTTGTACTGCAAATATTTTACATAGTACATCTGTATATGTGTAAGACACATGCAGCCTTTACGCAGGCAAACATGAGAGAAGATATGCTTTCATAAATTTAACATTTGTTGCTATTGACGAACTGAAGTTTTATGACTTCAGTTTTATGAGCTTGATATTATCATCCCCAAATGAATACAGCACCCACATCTTTAACACTGGATTGTTGATCATGTTGTAATACTACATCTTTTCTTCTGTCTTTGGTCAAGGGGCTCTTCGGTTCTAGTCTTACAGAAGACCGAACAGCCTCCTGTCAAAGGCTGACTGCTATCTAAATGTAGAAACTGCATAGGGGTTCGTAACAGATATGAAGACACTTGATTCTGTGGGTACCCACCTGCATTTAAACCTGCCAACCCGTGCATTCAAATGCCCTGCCTACCCAGCATAAAAGAGTACTCTGAAAAGGAGTTATTTGAGCTCCTTCTCCTTTTGGGCATGGTTACCCAGAAACATTGTGATCAATCTCCCTGATTTATAGGTCAGAATACCATAGAAAGCCTACAAAGACATTTTTTAAAATAAAAAAGGTTAAACAATGAAATAATTTCCCAAAAGCTGTTATCTTTCTTTGTCAATACTGTATAATTATTTAGACTGCTGTTTCCTCTATTATAGGTTTAAAAATTACCCCATCAAGTATCATGTTATAAAATACAATTAATCCTGGCTGCCATGCCTACCTTTCTTACACATAATCCAGAGCACTTACAGTTTTGTTCTAACCAAAAGAACAATTCTGAGGTAAGAAAAATGATTAATGACAAACTGGACTGCTTATCCTTGTATGATATCCATCACTGTCAAAGCTGGAATATACACAGCATTATAGCACTGTGGCAATTTCATGTCAGCTCTGTGACCATCTCTTGTAATGAGAAGTCCTTGCATTCCCATGGTGAGAAAATGTGATGTGGCAGGAAGAGTCATTCTGCTGAAATATGAGTCAGTGACATCTTGAGGCTCTGTTGTTTCTCTGTTGTTTGATGCAAGTGCAGTATGATTACAGCATGAGCGAATGAGTCAGGAAAGTGAGGCTTATGGTTTCTAGTTCATCCACTACCACAAAATTTGCACATCCCATTGTGTGGTGGGTAGATTTCCCTCGTGCCCTCTTATTCACTGTAAAGTCTATTAAAAGTGTAGAAAATCAGAGGATTCAATTGAACCCAAAGAAGCTGCCCCATGAAAGCTTCCCACTCAGAAACAACTCCTAGACTAGTGGTGGCTCACCTCGCGTGGAGTGGCCTTTACACAGTGCCATCGCAGTGTGCACTGTGGTTCAGCTTGTACGCCCCTGTCGAGTTCTGCTGTTGCTGCAGGAGCAACGAGGCTGACTGGCCCCCCCCCCCATCCGGTAGCTCCGTCAGCGTCAGCTCGATCTTGGTGAACTCGCTGTCAGAAGACTGAGGCGTCTTGTCCATGCGAGATGCCATGAGAGCGTTCTGATACTGCTGCCGGGTCACCTGTGAAAGGTCATTTCCAAGACATGACGATTGTTTTGACATTTTAGTTAAGCTGTACATTTTAATTACATTTTTTTTTTTTTTTTTTTTTTATTTGTTTGTTTTTCCAGCAGGCCCACTTCATGTTTTTCTGTAATAGGAACACATTTGTCAGCTAAAATTAAGCTTATGTAGGGAAAGCGTAAGTATGGAAAAAAGGGGGGAAAAAGTCAAGATTCAAACCTTAATGTAGAGCAAGTCAGTAGCTGCTCGAACCGAGTAGTCTGGCACATAGATCTGCAGGAAGGCATTGAGCTGGTTGTTGCTACTGCCCAGTGTGGGAGTGAGAGCTTCCATGCGGTCATTACGGTTCACAGAGTCCGAGTGGTTGAGTCCAAAAGGTCTTGGAGGTGACTTATTCTCTGTGTAGCAAACAAAGAGGTCTAAGGTCATCTGGTGGTACTGCTGTGATATAAACAAACAGTAGAGATGGTTATCATCATCTTGTCCTTCAGGTGCTCTTAGTACCACTGGGAGATGGATGCATTCTCACTCATGTAGCCTAATGTTGGTCTCGTGGAGTGTACTGGTTTACATTTGAATTTGAATTTGGAGCAATTGAAGAAATATTTCTCATTGCGAAGCTTTTTAATGAAAATAAGATTTTGTTCTCCACTGCTTCAAAAATAGATCAAAGGGTGTCCACTGGGAAACATTACACCAGTCATTCCACTGGAATGTATATAATCCCACTATCCCAGGGTTAGATGTCCATAAAAAATATGACTTTAGAGTGACTACTAAAACTGAATGTCTGCTAGTGTGTAAAATCTTAGGCAACAAGAGTTATGAAAATATGTGGCACTAAGATTGAGTTTATATAACTGATTTTATGCATTGGATGGACAAACACTTTGAGCACCAACAGATCTTTTTCTCAGGCAAGTAACTGAAAGAAAGTAAACAACGGTGGCTTAGTGAATATACCTCATGACCATACTCCGTTTACCTACAGCATAATTTAGGAACAGAAAGAGAACGGAAGAGTGAGTGACGGTGAAATGGAGGAGTAGAAGGGTGAGTACCTGGAGAGCCTGCAAGTGATTCTGCCCTGCTCACAGCAAATGTTCTTGACAGAGAGAGTGGAACTAGAGAGAGAGTGAGTAAGAAAGAAAGAAAAGGAAAGGGTTTGAGAGAATTTACAAAGACATTAACAATCAAAGCCGTAGCAAGTTCAGCAGTTCATTCAGAGCCGTATACAGTAGCACAGTTAATCAACTGAGCTCTACTCAAAGATTTCTAATGGCACTGGTGAATTAACAATTGGAGACAATTATGCACATCTTTACATAACATAATCATACAAAATAAAGAACCATGTACAGAAGCTTTTAGAGATGGCAGGACAGTTCTAAGCCAGCTGCCAGATCTGACTATGTAACAGTTCCAGTTCTAGCATAGTCTATCTTTGCCAAGCCTAGATTCTGCCAGGTTTGTGAGTAAAAAGCTCAGCTGCCGGACAGTGCAAATTAACCTAAGATTAGCTGAATTGCCTGCCAGCAGAGCTAAATAGAAAGAATCAGCACTTCCTCAGCTCAGGAGCACTGTTGGGGACCAGTAATGCTGGTGTGTGTTTGTGTGTGCATGTTTGCGAGTGTGTGCACATTTCTCCATTACTCAGACCTGGTGATGATGTTAAGGCCATTATTCCATAATAGGAAAATGGCCCTGCTTTAAACTTCATTCCCTCCTTGCCAGCCTCAACCTCCACCTTCCCCTGAGGATAAACAAGAGGAAAAAATCAGAGTAATAATATAGAAGTCAATTTTAGCCATACAGTTACTCACCATGTGTCTGCAGTTTTGTTTGAATGAGTCCTAAACCTACTTCCTTTTGCCTGATATAAAAAAAGAACATTTCAAGGGGAAAGAATGCTTTTATAGGCTGAGATTGATGAGAGCAGAGCTCTCAGCCTCATGCAATCAGTCTGGTCAGTGCTACAGATAATCTCAATGTAGGGTAACATTTATGTTTCACAGGAAACAGATTAGGTACATGAAGAATTGTTCATTTGCCCAGTTGGGTATGAAGTGTATGAGAGGGCTGATCTAAAGTTCATTTTGAAAAGGGTTTACTTTTTAACATGTTTAACACTTAAAGAGTAAAATAGCTCAAATGAGTTAATATACAAGTTTACAAGATATTACAAAAATCCATAATGCTACTAGGTATAAAGTGCTACATGGTGATGAGGCTGTGTGCATGGTCTTTAAAGAGTCAAGGACGATGCTTAAGTTTTTTTTTTTTTTACTCATTTAAATTCAATTTCGCTTGAAAAACATATATTCCTAATACTAACAATTTATTTCCTGATTCCTTGCAGTAACATCAGTAAAAAGAATTTTCCTGAGCATTCTATAGCTGGACAAATAAGTAGCAGTAGCTAGTTTTAGTGTGTTATTGTTTGGGGGATAAGGAAGCAAACTTGGCCTTTGATAGATCTAAATGATAGCATTTGAGAGCAACAAACATTACATCAAATGGATGCAAACATTATAATTAAAAGGTAAAAGTGACAACTGCTGATCCAAAAAAGCAATTCTGTTTCACAATTAACTCTGATTTCTGCATAAAACAGACTTTTCAATACTTTTCTCAAAAGTATCGCAAAAAATAATCCTTTAAGGCCGTGACACAAAGTATGTGTTGCTAACCTGTAAAATGAGAATGAAGTAATCCACGGGCTTGTTGCGATGAAAGAGATAGTGCTCTAAAGTTTTCTTATTCTTGTCATCATACTTGAGCTCCTGGACAACATTTGGATGCTTGAGCAAACGCAGGAGGATTTTCTCAGACATCTGAGCTGGACCAAACGGCTCAACCTCTAAAGAGACATAAAGGAGAGAAAGGAAGAGGAGAGATGAAGAATGTGAATGAGTCTGATTACTCTTCTAATCTAGCAAACACACACACACACACTATATATATATATATATATATATATATATATATATATATATATATATATATACACACACACACATAAACACATAAACACAGACACACGTGACATCAGTACCAGTTGCTAGGAAACGCAGGGTAGCCAGCAGGAGCTGGGGTGATATTTTGACTCCAAGCTCACTGTCTGTTGGCTTGAAAGCTGAGAAATCCTGCTTTCTCTCCCGATGAGCTATCTTCTTTTTTGTCTTATTGTCAGCTTTTATGGAGAACAACAAAAAGGGCATATGAGAAAATCTACATAAATTCTTAATGATGTGAGCAATGCATAATATTTCAGTGTTATATGTTTGGATGTACAATCATTACTAGCTAAATTAAAACTGTGGACTTACTGTACAAATCAGTCTCATCCAGAATCTCAGACTTAATGATCTCCTCAATGACATCCTCTAATGTGACAATGCCCAAAACTTCATAGAAAGGGTCTCCTTCTCCTTCATTGTTCACCCTCTGGACAATAGCCAAGTGGGATTTACCTGCCAAAAAAAAAAAAAAAAAATTACAAATGATTGTTACATACATGTGGAAGATATTTGGAAATCAGCTCAGCAGCATCAAATCAGGCCATGTTCAGTTTAACATAAACCAACACTTTGACCCATGTAAGCTCTGGACCTCCTTACATATAGATTAATATTCATAGAACTTCAGTTCCATGTATGTATGGCAAAAATGTGTACTGAAAATATCAGCTCCTGGTTTCTGAGAAATGATGAAACTGATGATGCTAAGAAAGAAAGTGTTCAAACAAAGCACTCTTGGATTAAGTCGCACAGCAATCCATTGCATTTTCTTAACTAATCTCCCATGGTTCCACATCTGGTTTCCCAGGACCCCTTCAATAAGCTGCTTAAAAAAATTCCTGCCCAGCACTGTCACCCAAAATGTTAAAGAAAATTCTTTTCCTGTTTCTCAGCTAGTGATCATTTAAAAGGAATTTTCCAGGGTTGGAGCTAATATTAGATGTAAAATGAAGTTTCCACTCCAGTTGGGCGATGCTCTCACCGGCATGACAATAGAGCAACCAGTGTCAACATGAAGCTTCTCTAAATGCCAGCACCAATAAGGGCAAACCTTCAGACATTTCTGATCACTTGTTCTGAGAAGTTCTATGCTGGCCCTGTTGTGTAAACAGTGTAGATTTTACTCTGTGTGTCAGAAAGCACAAAAGGAATAAGCAAGTGAGGTTCTTCTGAGTAAACATCTAGAGCCATCTTCAAAGATGCACTCAAAACCTCAGAGACTAGATCAACTTTACACTTGTCAAGTCCCCAAAGAAAGACGAAAAAGAAAAAACATTTAGACTCCAGTAAAGAAGCAACACTGTTTCAAGGTAGAGTTGTTTCTTCCTCTTTCAGGCAATCAATAAAGCAGCATGTTTTGATTGTACAAAGCCAGTGACCTCATTAATGTAGAACAAGAAACAATGATGATCAGTAGGATCAGTATAATGAGACACACAGAGTGGATGGCATCTTTTCTCCCTGGGATAAGGAACCCAAACTATTACTGGTAGTGTAAATACTAAACACATTCTCATTTGCCTGCACAATAAATGAATATATAAAAAGAGATAGGGTTGGGTGAACAAGTGCCCCAAGATATAAAGCATCTTCTTAAAAAAGATGTGTGCTGACTATTTACAGAGTCGTCCCTGTCTCACAACAAGTGACAAAGACTTTGAGTTTGGCATGGAACAGATTCACAGCGTCTCCTCAGTAATACCACAAATGTTCTCTAAAGCCCAAACAGAGAAGGAACTGGTGGAGAATTAGCCTCTGTTTTAAGACCCTGGCCTGTAGACTACATACTTGTATACATTTTGCCCATTCCCACTTTATTTATGGAATGGGATTTTTGCTCAAATTTTTTCCATAATGGAATTTCCCTATAAATAGACACTCGAACTGTGGGTGGTGAGTCCTTGATGTCTTTTTTTAATGTAGCAAGCATTAAGGCAATGGGAAATGTGTCCAGTGTCTTTAGAAAATGTCTTTATTTATAGATAGTAAGTGATAGATAGAGAGATAGAGAGATATTCTCAAGGGACCAGAAAAGATTTATATCAGTAAGCATTTTTGTCACATTTCACCCTGGAATTGAGAATTTGTGTGGAAGCAGTGATGGATTTACCTCCTGTTTCTGCTCTGTTGAATACAGCACAGCAATATTAATATCCACATTTTATTCATCAATATGTGAAACATTAACTGAATAAACTGAAGTAAGCTTTCATTGTTCTTAGTAAGAAATGGTAATAGCAATTAGGCTCTTGTCTGAGGAACATGGAAAAACTTGGAGACAAAGGACAGGCTCTAGATTACTTCTGCAATTTAACATTTTATGTGTTTTTTAAGGGACAGGGAAACAGTTATTTCCAATATTCGATTTACTGAACTTTTCTGTAGCTAACATCTTTCTAAAATTTATTTTCCTTTAAAAGAAATTGATCAAATAAAACAGATCAAATAAATGGAATTGGTCAAATCTGTAATGATACAGATAACGATCAGTGCAGTTACTAGCGTGAGTAAATCCTGCACAAAAGTGAAATAACATGAGTTTCTAAGTTTCAAGAGAGTAAAAAGGCTCTGCAAATTAAAAACCAACACTGCCATGGTCTCTGTATGCTTGGAGAGGGTTGGTGTTTACATATAAAATGGGACGCAGAACCTTTTTCAGTGTTCTACTACAGACAGGTTTTAGGATACAGGCTGCAGTTTTCCCACATAACCCACATAATATCACAATGTTTAATGTTTTACTGGTAAAACTTGTTACATATTACATACATCACAATAAAGGCATGTTTATCATCATTACACTTTCCAAGAGTCAGGGACAATTCCTAACAGATCATTACAGAATGATAAAACATACTAGAAATAAGTACTTTATTGAAACCAAAGCTAAAAATGTCACTTATTATTAATCCATTTGAAAACTGAATGTTTAGCTTATTTACAACCACTTTTACGTTAAATCTTCCAAATATGCCCGAGTTTGTGAACATAAATGGCTGTTAACCCTGTGAATTCCTGACCCTGCTTACAGGATTACACATTCCAACTTGGCAACAATCTGTATGCAAAATACCCTCCATCCCTGGGAATTTCTTTTTATTACAACTAGAGTCACAAAAAACGCTTACTGTCAAAGTTGTGTCCATAAATATCTGTAAATAAAAAGGCAATACTTAGAGTGGTGTTAAATTATTTGAGCACTGCAGATTCTGTGGAGAGGTTTAATGAAAATAGAGCAAGCCGAAGCACTTGCATCCTGCAAGGTTGGCCCCTGTACTGTGGGACATCTATTTGTTTCCAGTAAATACAAGCTAAAAGGTATGCAGAGTCATGACAAACCCAGACAAGGAAATGCTTATAGAAAGTCCTTTACACAGCATATGTGTGGTCTTCTAAAACAAGCTTTGTTGATGGACTCAAGCTTGACACTGTAGAACATGCACACAATTGTTACCCAAATCTGTCTGTTTCCTGTTGAGCCACCATTTGTGGAATGCGAGACTGTGTAAAAGCCAGGCTACCTGAGACCGAGTACATCACTGGACAAACGTGTGTAATGAAGTAACTGATGAAACATAACACAAACCATTTAAACATAATGGAGCATTGTGCATAAAGGTAAACAAAACCCACATGTCTTATAAAAAGAGATCAACAGGTATTTATTTATTTTTATCAGTTCCTTGAACTATTTCTAATAAAGGTTTTGTGACATTTAACTAAAAGCTTCACCATGGTCTTAGATGGAGAGTCTGTGCTTGGATTTCAGAAAAGGTGGTGAGCAGGAATTAAAGCTCTGACTGGTTACACAGCACCAGTGGTCCCACTGCCAACTCAGTCCTCGTAATTCTGAGAATCACATCATTATTTTAGTGATCAAAAAGCACTACAGCATTGTAACTTGTAATCTTTAACTAATGTGTTGTGAAAAGAAATTTCTGTTACCTAAAGCTATGTCCACAAATTTCTGATGGTCTTTACTGTAAGGTAATTAAAACAGCAGTGTACTGTACTTTGAATTGAAGGGTAAGAATACACCTGATTACATCTATTCTAGCCAAATACTACAGATAATATAAAAGATACAGTTCATATTTGAAAATGAAATAGAAAAGCTCCAAATTAAAATGTACAGTAAGGCTGTTGCTCTGTTCTCTAATCAGAGTCAATCTATTCAAACTTTACAAAACATACTAGATCCAGACTCATTGTAGAATTTGATAGCCAAATTAAAATCGGATTTGAAATCACCAGATAACTATGGATGATAAATCAGTGTAAAGAACTATAAGTTTTACAAGGATATATTTCAAACAACACAATTTCAGGGCACCAAATGTATTTGGCCATTTGTTACTAACCATAGACATTCAGATGAGTTCACTTACAAGTCATGCTTAAGAGGCCCTATTTGTAGGCTAGGCTTTTATTGTGCTGTGGAATCCTCTGTAGGTGTGTGGCAAGAAGAGAATCAAAGAAGTATTAAATGCACAAAAAGGCCATTATGAATATACATCTTTAAAACTATTCAGAAACTGAGCTCAGTAACAGCAAACCACACTGTAGATGAAAGAAAGCTACAATATTTGAGGACCAAGAGATCCTTTCAATATGCAAATCAAAATCCTCTGAGACATCAGGAACTCTCTTCAACATGTAGGCAAAAGTATGCCAAAGTCACCATGCAAAGAAACCTAAAACACCACAATAAAATCTTAGAACAAAATAGGGATGCGAGCCTGAAGAACAGAAAGACTGGCGGTAAGCTAAAAAGTGTCTACAGAAGCAAATAAGCAAAGTTGAACTAATACCAGTGTGAAGGACGATGGAAACTGTGCAGCAAAAAAAAAAAAAAAAAAACTCCACAAAAAGCACTGGCACTGATTGACCACCACTGTGGTGCCTAGAAGGGCCAGTAATATATACTCAGCCTGTATCACTTTTTTCTATTAAATTCTGTTTTCTATGACTGTTAATATGACTACTGTCAGGAGCAGCAGGACAAATAAGTGAAGCTCACTCAAATAAGTCAAAACTTGGATAGTGCCTTCGTGACACAGTAACCTACTGTTAAGGCTAAACCACTTGTGCATACTCTGTGACTGTTAATTAACAGACACAATGTCAGCTGTCCAAATGCTTTTTGTGCGATAAAACAGCGTTTATTAGACAACAAAATGGGATTTAATCTAAAGCTGATCCGCACACAAATACCTATAGTTACCAGTACTAAGACATGAATGTCTCTGACTTTGAATGAGACACAGGACTGCACTGTGCAGACATAGCAGCCATGTCTCGCCTCTGAGCCACCTCACTCTACCGATCAGAATGTGAAAGCAGAGCAGAGAGCCACCTACACCAGAGACAACAGAAAGCTGAGCTTTGTGCAATGGCCCTCGGTCAGAAGCAATGCAGCAGTACAACAGTCTAAACAAATAAACAAGCAAATAAATAAATGTCTTATTTTGAACTTTAGACTGAGGTATCTTATTTCAATGCACTGAAACAAATTCAGCCTTTTATTTTGGGATAAAAATTGTGTCACTGTAAAAATATATCAAACAATACTGCAGGAATATTTTAATGTCTAAAACACACTTCTAATACACAATTCTGAAAATATTCTCAGATATCATATTTTCACACACCAAGTGAATCAAAGGCTTCTCGTGTGCAGTAATGCAGAAAATAGTTACTAACTGGTAACTAATGACTTAAGCTGAAATAGCTTTTACCTTTCTTGAACTCCTCTAGCATCGCATCCAACTTAGTATCATTGAAGACAAAATGCAGAGGATGGCTGTAGAACTTTGTGATGGTTTTCAATGGAGTACAGTCATCTGGATCCACAAAGGCCAGGTCTTTAACAAAGAGCAGGTCCACAATGTTACACCTCTCTCCTTCAAATACTGGTATGCGTGTGTAACCACTCTCCATGATCTCGGACATGGTGCTGAAATCAAGGACTGCATCAGCAGTAATCATGAAGCAGTCACGTAAAGGTGTCATGACATCCTCTACAGTTTTAGTCCTTAGTTCTAGAGCACCCTGGATGATGTTGAGCTCCTCTTTGACCAAGTCATTATATGGGTCTGTAACTCTAAGCATCTCAAGGAGCTTCTCTCGATTGTACACCGTCCCTATCTCCTGTCCCAATACATGGTCTAAAAGTTTACTGACAGGATAGGATGCAGGGAAAGTAAGGATCATGAAAAACTTAGTTAAGAATATAGTATTTGCGCCAACAGCGAGTCCGTGCCTTGAACAAATTGCTTGTGGTACAATTTCACCAAATATTACAATTCCAATGGTAGACACCACAACTGCAATCAAACCAGATCCTGCTATGTCATCCAGCAAAATTGTCAATGTGGTATTGACAAGAACATTTCCCAAAAGCAGAGAGCAGAGGAGATAATTTCCTTGACTACGGACTGGCTCAATCTTCTTTGCATAATTTTTTTCTTTCTCAGTTCCACAGTTTTGAACTATCCTGAGTTCCATTGGATCAAGTGCCATCAGCCCTAAATTCAACCCACTAAACATGCCTGACAAACACAAGAGCATGGCAATAAATATCACCTGCAACCAAAAAGGTAACAGGAACTTTTTCTCCTCCACAACAAGCACTTTTGTGTCATGCCCATCGTGATAGATCCAGGTACTTTCGGACCTTGCGTCATGTGCACCAACAACAGCAGGTGTTGCTATGGCAATGCACATGTAATATACTTTGCTCTTCTCCGTTTTCCGCAAGGGTTTCACGTCTATCTCGATGATCCCAGACGTCTTTCTATTCACTTCAACACTGGGAAAAATTGTGATATCAGACGATCGAATGCCACAAGGATGAAAGACAGACGTGTCCAGTTGGTTATGGTTGACCGCCAGCGGGCTGTCGGCGTCGTCAGACACACTTGTTCGCTCGTGCTCTGTGAAGGCAATCTTGGACCACGTCTCGTTGTTAATGTTTTGTCCATAGACCCTCAACTTGACACGAGATCGCTCGCTGACACGCAAATAGCCTTTATCCATGAAGGATACTTCGTCAGTATCTTCAAGTCTGAGACCAATGATGACCGTCTCCTCGGCTACTTCTTTTCCGTTTAAACAGCTTATCAGGCATCCGCTGACAATTAAAAAAATAACAGTCAATGATCTAACCGGGCTAAGCGCCGCCATATTAGAAGTGGGCAATGCAATCCACTGCTTTGCCATGTTGACAATGGGCAGATTTTACTGAATGAAACCTGGATGCAACAATCAGAGAGAATCGGAGTCCGCCTTCATCTTTGCTACGACTTGTCTTACATTAGGTGATAAAGCTGGCATTACTCACCCTGTCTCACTGCCTCTGCAACACGATGACACACCAGCGCGCTCTATGTGAACACTGGTGTTCTTCCACGCCAGATGTCTGCTGATAGACATTTATTTTAACCAATCCAGAAAGAAAATATACCAATAAGGGCGGGAACAATTTGAAATTACAGCAAATAACGTTATTCAGAACGTCTAAATAAGGCGGTCTTAACGTAAATTGCATTGAGAAGTTTTTCAATGACAGATCAGTGATCCAAATGGGAGGCCACAAAAATCAGGGAGCTTTTTCAAGCGGCCAATAGTATCATAGTATCATATCGAACTAATTTTGAGTTTTTCTGAAAAACAGTATCCAGGCATTGATGCTTCAGTGTAGTGGAAAAATGCGACCGTTTCGAAGTGACTTAATCCATATGTACTTTCTTTTACTGATCATATGCGTAGAATCTCAGTTTCTCGGTTTCTTTTTTCCATTTTAAACATTTTATATATAGTCAGTTCCCAGTATAGTTATATAAATATGTGAGAACACACCTTAAAATATCATAATTAATCGTATAATGCATAATTAATCGAAATACAACAGAAATATATATATATATATATATATATATATATATATATATATATATATATATATATATATATATATTTCTGTTGTATTTCGATTAATTATGTGTGTGTGTGTGTGTGTGTGTGTGTGCAATATTCAGTGTTTCCAAGGACTGTGATAAAAAATGACTGCTGAGACTTTGTGACTTTGCTCACAGAAATAATCGTTTTGACATCTCAGTCTGTAGGTGGAGCCAAATCCATTACAGTATCACGACAAAATATTCATGTTAGTGATGCCTTATTTGCAACAAAGTAATGTCAGCATAAACCTATTTACAAAAGAAAATTTCTCAGCATTATCTGTTCTCTAGATTTCTCTACCTGCAGACAAGCATGCAAATATGTCAATTCAGGGTATTCGTGAACTATGGCATATTTCAAACAAACATGCATTACCAGGATAAATGTTGCAGATACCCGATGTATAGAGCTCTATAATTAGCAATAGGCAAGTCTGTGATCCTAATAATCAACTTGAAGCTTCCTTTCAATAATGTCACTGATAAATGTCTCTCTCTGGAACCCTGAGAACAAATAAAGAGGGATTCTCAGTTCTGAGTTTTTCCATGCTAGGTTTCTAAATCTTTATTCCAGCAATTCTGTAACTGAAACAGAAAGGCTCACTACCTTTATGGTCCTACAATACAGGATGAGGTGAACTACATTCCTTGTTTTTATTCTTATGTTCACCAGCTTTAAGAGGTCAAAAGAGATTAGCTGGAATAATTAAGATTTTGTCATTTTTATTATAGTCATTTTTCACTATAGTAGTAAGTGAATCTTATGCCCCATACCTTCAAGGTCCTTTTTAACATGTAACAAATTGTAAGGTAAATGTATGGACATAATGAATTACTCTTTGCAATTAAGTTATTTTCATATTGCTATTACTCCCAGATGGTGGAATGAACTTTCACTTACTGTTTGGATGGCAGAGTCCCTTGCAGTCTTCAAATGCAGACTGAAGACCCACCTATTCGTGGAATATTTAAATGACCACAGACCCTGCTCCTATATTGACTAACTAGTACTTATTGTAGGGTATTGCTTATTACACTGATGTTGTCTAACAAACTCTAGTACTTATTGTTTATTGCACTTATCATTGTTTAAGATGGACCTTATGAATTTTGTCTTTGTCTTTCTTTCATCCTCAATGATCCCTGTATTTCTACAGTATTCTAGATCGTTGGTATCTAGGACTCTAACCTACTCTACTGGCTAGGATGTGTTCTATGAGGAAATGACAAAGCACTTTTGTAAGTCACTTGTAAGCCGTAAATGTGAACGTAGTGCATTTGCCTAAAAGCTCATGTACACAGCTTTTAGAGATAAGTGAAAACCTTGCCGTAGAACCCAAAGCTTCCTGCAAGTAATCATCAAGGCTACTTTCTAGGTCAGACATCTGCTTGACCTTGATGAAGAGCTGCTGATATTACACGTGGGTGAGGCTTTATTACATGCCCTTTTTGCACTCCTGTAAAGAATGAGCAATTCACCAAAATATAAAGGAATGCTACAATGGGTATACAAAAAGTCATTCATTTATTTATCAAATTAAAAATAAGTTAACATGTAAAATATGGGAAACTGTTTTGGGATCTTTTCCATTAATAATGGCACTCCACCCAGTTTTTATAAAAGTAATATGCCCTGATTCAACTGGTACTGTAAACAATTAGATTAATCAAAAATGTGAAAAATACAATTATACAGATGAGACTTCATAACCGAGGGTTATAAAGAGGCACACCTGTTACATCTTTAGAGGGAAAAATACACTGATATACAAAATAACCCATTAGAGGCTTGTCATAAAGGGCACTGAATGCATTTAACAATGATTCCTAATGAGGATGAAAAACAAATTAAAAAAACACAACAAAACAAAAACAAATAGAGGCAAATGTGTCAATAGCACAGCTTGGCTGTGAATTATTTAAGTAAATGTCTTAGTTGGTCCTGAAGGTTTTTAGAGTGTTCCACACTGTAAAGAAGTTAAGGAAAGGGCAGATATGTTAATTAGTTGTTATGATTATAAATTACATGCGAAGCTACCAAAATAATTGTAAACAGTACTTTGACTTACTTCTTTTGGATGGCTTCTTGTCTAAATGAAAAGGGCATGAGGAAATTTCGATCAATCTGAATCCAATATTAGCAGTTATATTATGAAAGTATATCTGAATAAATATTATATACATAAGGTACTCACTGATACTGCAAATGAGTAGTTATTATGGACATTTTCCTTAGACTCTGTAACATAAACATAAACAATCCCCGTTTGCCAGGGGATGACTTTAGATCTCGTGTACTTTACAAACGGCTTAGAGAACCCTTTATTTATTGGTGATGTAACGTTACCAATAACAATAAAACGGGTGAAATTCCAAAGCGCTTACATCCTCGGAGTGCAGAATCGCATCCTCTTGAATAACCATATTTCTTGCTGCCTGACCAAGAAGCTGCAAAATGCCAGCAGAGACTGTCATGTGAGACATATGTGAAACTGTCAAATAGAAGATAAAAAATGACTACCTCCAGTTACATGTTAGCTGCTAGCTAGCTAGTTGTTAACTTGCTGGCTAACAAATAACTTAACTAGGTTAGCGTTAGCGAACCTTCTACAATTAGCTAGCTAGTTAGCTGCAATAATAACATAACAGTGTATGTAGCTGCAACGTTTACTTAGCTAGCTACCGTTTTAGACTTAAGAGCTTGCCAACATCCGTCACACTGTCGTTAATATAATGCAAAGTCAACTTAGCTAGTTGACTACATTATTAGAAATAAAGCGTAAGCGAGCTAGGTAGCTTAGCATAGTTAACAAGCTACCATTAGCAGTCAGGAATACAGCATTTCATCTATACTTCATCATGTTTCAGCATTTCCACACTTACCTCTTGGCTACGAGATCCTTTTAATACTTGACGAGTAAGGGCGATTACATCTCCACTGCAAGAACCAACTTTATCAGATAATAATCCTTTAACAGACTGACCAAAACGGGGTTGCGACTCCGAGGAAGCCATAACTGAAGCGTAGCTAGTGTTAGCGTTATGTTATGGAGGAACCTCGGGGACAAAAATCCTTGAGCCTGCCATGGGGAGATAAATGAAAGGAGATTTACACAGTTTCTCTAGGTATAGTACACAATCTGTGAAATATTATTTAACTTATTAAGTTACTTTAAACATGGGACTGCTTGAAGTTAAAGATTTCTGAGCAAAGTGTGTTTTCCAAAACTGTGAAGAAGCTCTTGTGCTTATTAGTTGAAGAACAAATTCGGATAGTAAAAACTGTTCATTTTATCAGCAGTTAGAATTGTGCAGTAACTGTCGAAATGGCGTTTGCACAATAACATGAGATTTTGATACAAGAATGGTTAAATGTCTTTATGATTACACATATAACTACTGCTTAGTGGTTTCTTTTGGATTTAAATTGGCATTGACTGTTAAAGATAGGTGAGGTGAAAATATTTTAGGGTCAAGGAAGTGGCATTGAAGAAATCATATAAAAAATCCACTGTCAGCTTTCTCACAGCCTGTGAAGTGCCAGGGACCAAACTAGATGTAGGCATAGCTGACATGTTTAATCACTTCTAGAAGTCTTAGGATGGCTTGGCTTATTTGTGCATGTGTATTCGCTGCAGTAATCATAGTGGTCCTTTATTTGAAGAGGAAAATGCATGGATTTCTGACTGATGACAGGAGTCCTCCAAGCCTCCCTTCTCTCCCCATTATTGGGAGCCTTCTCAGTCTAAGAAGTGAAAGCCCACCACACATCTTCTTTCAGAAGCTGAAGAAGAGGTATGGAGATATTTATTCTCTTATGATGGGCTCCCATAAAGTTATCATCATCAACAATCATCGCCATGCAAAAGAAGTCCTGCTTAAGAAAGGGAAAATATTTGCAGGGAGACCACGCACTGTAAGTAAAATGTATCAGTCCTAGTTTCATTTAACAGAAATGTTTTTGCTTGAGAGGTCTACCACCATGTCCTATTACCTAGACTTGCAAAGCTCCTGAAAGGGGGAAAAAAAGTGATCTTTTTTTTTTTTTCAAGGTTACTACAGACCTCTTAACACGAGATGGAAAAGACATAGCATTTGCTGACTATAGTGCTACATGGAGGTTCCATCGCAAAATTGTGCATGGGGCTCTTTGCCTGTTTGGAGAAGGAACTACATCTATAGAGAAGATTAGTGAGTATCAAATTTCTCTCATTGTAATAACTCTTGTCACACCATACTGTAAAGTAATGCTGATGTTCCTAAGTATATAGGTAAGTACGTAGGTAAAATTATTAAGTCACAAAAATGTACAACTATTTTCCACTCTAATCTTTGTTTTCCCTACTATCTGTTCCCTTCTAGTTTGCAGAGAGGCGAGATATATGTGTGAGGTGCTGGCAGGGGTGCAGAGCTCTGCCATAGATCTGGCCCCAGAGCTGACCCGTGCCGTCACAAACGTGGTATGCGCCCTGTGTTTTAACTCCTCATATAAACGCGAAGATCCCGAGTTTGAAGCTATGCTCCAGTACAGCCAGGGCATTGTGGATACAGTTGCCAAGGATAGTTTGGTGGATATCTTTCCATGGCTACAGGTGAATTTTAATATCAAGAACATATAGTGCTTGAAATGCCTACACTGCTACATATACAATACGTTTTACACTAGAATCTATATAAATCACCTTCTTTGTCTGTAGATGTTTCCAAATGAAGAACTTAGACTTTTAAAGCAGTGTGTTTCGATTAGAGACAAGCTACTTCAAAAGAAATATGAGGAGCACAAGGTGAATGACAAGAAAACAATATTATGAATGTTTTGTTTTTTTCCCGCAACCATTCTTATGTATCACATATCTGTCATTTACTTACATGCTCATTGACTTTAACTTACTTGAGCTGTGTCTCCCTCTGCAGGCAGACTATAGTGACAATGTCCAGCGGGACCTGTTAGATGCGCTGTTGCGGGCCAAGCGCAATGCTGAAAACAACAATGTCAGCACTAATGATGTTGGACTAACTGAAGATCATCTGCTGATGACTGTAGGGGATATTTTTGGAGCTGGGGTGGAGACTACTACCACTGTACTGAAGTGGTCCATAGCTTATCTTATACACCATCCACAGGTACAGAAAATATCAATCGCTGCTTTTAAAATAATATTATGATTGTATTTATTTTGATTTTTTCAGTTGTATTTGGGTTAATAATAATTAAATAAATATATAATTCAGTCTACATCACTAAGCTCACTTTAGTGTAGCTAGTCAAGGAAGGTAAGAGAATTTGTTTATTTAATTGTATCAATGGCTTTCTCTTTTGTCATATTTATAGGTTCAGGAAAAGATTCAGGAGGAGTTAGACAGTAAGATTGGGGTGGATCGGCACCCTAAACTTAGTGATAGAGGAAAACTGCCCTACCTTGAAGCCACTATCAGAGAGGTGCTCCGAATCAGACCTGTCTCTCCACTTCTCATCCCTCATGTAGCCCTCTCAGACTCCAGGTAAATCAACCCCACTTTGTACTGTCATTTAAATGTGAAACGCAGCACATACCATAGGGAAGCTTTTGAAACAAAGATGTGCTTATGTTATCTGCTGTTTTACAGTATTGGGGAGTATACCGTGCAGAAAGGGACACGAGTCATCATTAATCTGTGGTCTTTGCATCATGATGAAAAAGAATGGAAAAACCCTGAGCTATTTGATCCTGGTGAGAAAAGGCAAAACTTATAACAGCACAGAATACAGAGCTTATGTGGTGTTTATCTAGGGAAATGCATCTGGTGTTGCAAAACTTGATGAAATGTAATGTCTAATATAGTCATTTGTCACATCATGAGCAGGGCGATTCCTGGATGAGGAAGGTAACGGTGTTTGCAGCCCATCAGTCAGTTATCTGCCATTTGGTGCTGGACTACGTGTGTGTCTTGGTGAGGCCCTAGCCAAAATGGAGCTCTTCCTCTTCTTATCATGGATTTTGCAACGGTTCACTTTGGAGATGCCCATTGGCCAGCCTTTACCAGACCTACAGGGCAAGTTTGGGGTTGTCCTCCAGCCCCAGAGGTATAAGGTCAATGCCAGGCTCAGGGCTTGCTGGGAAAAGAACCTACACATTCACCCGGACAGTGATGTTGAAACAGCCTAGTTTTTTTCCCCCCTCAGATCATTTTGCTTAAAAACTTAAGACTTCATAGCTAAATTCTTTTTAATGTAGTTTTAGTGATGTGTATGAGCTAGAAGGCAAGGATAAGCACTCCTCTTTGCACCTGTAGTAAATATAAAATCTCAGCTACACTCTTAGTTTGATAACTAAAAAAAAAAAAAGGTACTTTTTTAAAGCAGGTTGTTTATCAAGGTAAATAAGACATTTTCTTTGGATGTATCAAGAGCTCAGAACATACGACTCAAAATTACAATCTGAACCAGACAGGTTTGAGCTAATCTTTTTTCCTCCAATCCTTTAAATTGTGTTGTACTCACTGCTGTAATTTGTTACATTTTTATAAATACTGTATAAATGTGCCCAAGTAAATACACTACAAAGTAACTGGCATTTAAAAATGTTTTATTCATAAGGTACATTCGATATTCATTTGGCTGAGGCTTTATACAAAATGTTATCCATATGCAGTTTTATTCAGAAAAAAAGAGCAACTACAGATACAAAACTAACATAGTACCAAGTCTCATTTCAGAGCTAAACTTAAAAACCGATTAGCTTCTTAAGCCCATCATCTTCAAGCACAAAACCTCACCGCATCCATTTTAAAACAGTGCAATTACACATTTTTTAGGCAAAAATAAATTACTCATATTTTAACAATTACTAAATCTGATTCCAATTCCCTCTTTCTAACATACATTTTTGGTCTCAAGACATCAACGTAGACAGGAAAATACTTGGCGCTAGACCTACGAGGAAACATGGCAGCACCATTCCTCCAAACTTCAAGATGCTTGAAACGGATTGCACAGCTTCAAGCAGCAACTATATCAATTGTATAGAACAATCTAACGGACCTGTAAGCATAAGGCTGTACATAGGAGTTATAATTTTTAAATGCACTACTTGCATTTTGTTTACAGAATCAGTGTTTCCAGCAAATACTGCTCAAACTGGAACCTACACTATCTGGTAAATGATGTTTGTTTAAGAGCTCTCCATTTACACAGACATTCTAGCCTGGCATTATCATTGGGGACAATGGCCTATCTTTGCCCTTTGAACTGAGAACTATCTATGGCTGGAAGATTTACTGATTATTCACACCAAAAGGTTAAACAAACATACTACCTCAATTTACAAGCAACCTGAAATCACTCATCAATCTCTTGACACAAGGTAGGAATGCAGTGGAGCAGTTTCTATTGCCACATTAAAACAAAAACATGCTGATCCTCATTAGTCTTTCAAAATAAGACATCAGTCCACAGCATGTGCACTGACATAACAGGGAGGGTTCAAAATAGAATAAAATATTGTCCATCATATCTGCAATAGAAAAAATAGCTCTTTGTAGTACTAGCTCTCTCTCGCGCGCACTCTCTCGTTGTAATAACATTACCAAAAAAGGTACCATAAAACTTTACAAGCTTATTCTGGGTTTAACACAGTGCTAGAAACTAGGATATGGGAACAAAAAGTAATGACATATCAAACAGCTAATCAAGTAATATATTTAAGTGAAGTTGCTATTGTTAAGGTCACAGCCATTAGTACCTTGAGCGCACGCACACATGGAAGAAATATCCATTCATCCACACTGGCCTTGAGTTATTTACACAGGAATCCTTCTATAAAAACATACAATATTCCATTAAGGCATATGAAATAGTGAAATATGAAAAGGGGAAAAAAATAAAAAATAAAAAAAATAAATAAAAAAGGCACCTAAATGTGTAAGATGTATTACCAGAAAACATGAAACAATATATGCAGTCTTCAATTCTTTAATTCCAATCTCTACAATTTACCTTAATGTATAGTGTGATAGAAAAGTAATTTACAGCTACATAAATATCCAAAATGAATTTATATTTTTAAACAAATTTGCGTTTGTGATTAAAAACATGCGCACGCACACACACAGCCTCACAAAAAGAACAACAAAAGCTTACCAAATAAAGAGCACATTTTAATCAAATCAAGTCTAAAAAAGGAAGCCTTACCCAGACTTTCTGAGCTAGGCATAGTACACCATTGCACCATTACAGTATGTAGAACATCTTAAAGATTCCATTGCCTAATAAGAGGGGATGTGGAGACATACCATAACAGACTGCTGCTCAAAAAGGCTACACAGTAGCTCATGTTGTGAAGTCTGGTAGACTGCTCTGGTATGGGGTGGATACTTCCTGTGTAATCTGGGAAAACACCCCTCACCCTTTTCTTGCATTTTTGCAGTGCATAATCTAGTCCCTCTGAGGGGAATAGCATACAAATGAAGTGAAGGCTACATTTAGGCAGCAGAGTGAAAAACTTGGGGGGGGGGGATCTAGCATGTCTATTACTTAGGCCCCTAAAAAGGTTAGCTGTACCTGCCTAATGCACAAAAACAGAAAGCTTTCAAAGAACCAAGCAGTGCACCCATAACAGTAGTAAAAACAAACAAACTGATATTTAAAAGATATCTAGCTGTCAGTTACCTTTCAAACAACTAATGTATTAGGTCTGTCAGATATTAAAAATCTAAGAGGAATATTTTTGCCAAACAAACAAAAGTGGGTAAGCAAGTCTGACATTCTTGCGCATCTCACTTAAACTGAACTGCCTATATTGGCATCACCCCTTGAAAAACCCTTAGTGGCATTAAAAAAAATGTAAAGATAAAAACCACCCCCCCCCCCTTCCCATTACAGGCACCTTAATCAGAGCTGTAAGCAACATCTTTGACAACCTTTCTTTGAGGCTGTTCTTTCATAACCTAAAAACACTGCCTTCACACAATCTCACTTAGGACACAAACATACAGCCAAAGCAGTGGGTACAGTGGAAAATTAAAGAGACAGCAGCCAACAAAGCATTAGTGTTGTAGATGGTGGTGCTTAAATTTGGGGGTCTGTATTGCTGCCATGGTGAGGACCCTCCTGTTCATTGATGGTGTGTAAATGAAGGCAGATGGGAGGTCGTTGTAGAGGTGGGTCTCGGGGCTCAGGGCCTCTCTCTTGGCCAGGAAAGCCCTGCTCCTCATCCCCCGTTGGATGACGGCCATTGCTATGGAGGTTGCAACTATCACAGAAGTTCTGCTCCCTTAACCCATCTCTGTCCAGAAGTCCCTCAAGCTCTTTCATCTCCTCCTCCTCCTCCTCCTCCTCTCCTTCCCCAGGGCCATGGCTGCATACACACACTTCAATTCCTGAGTCACCCGTAAAGCGTCTATGGCGTCCTGGGGTCCTGTCCTTGCCATCAGGACAACTGTCCAGCCCTTGTTCCTCAGACTCTGGGTGTTCTTTGCAACGGCTGCTTTGCTTGCTCATGTCTGGTGAAGTGGCTGATGCTACGTGCTGCAGCTGGTCATCCTCCTCAAAGCTCAGGTATGGTTTGTCGTCATCTACTGCTGGGCAGTGTACAGTAGGACAGTGAGGCTCTTCTATGCAGTCCCCAGTGGAACCGTTTTCTGACATGGGGCCCCTAGGGCTGCACTGAGGCAAGGGGCAAAGCTCATCAGGTTGCTCAGGGTTCAGCATGTCAGGGCCCTGGCAAGGCTGAGAGGCACTGTATGGAGGAGGGGGCGTTGGGGGTCTGTTCTCCACTTCCTCATACGCTGGTAAGAGGTAGCTGGGCAGAAACCCTTCAAGCAGGAGAATGAAAGAGGAAGTTGGGAAACAAGCTTACTAAAAAGGTTCACTATACATACATTCAAACAATCTAGAAAAATGAATAAATGCTAGACAACCCCCCCAGTAAACACTATACAAGTCAAAAAGTGAGAGCCTTTTTTTTGTTGTAGCTGGTGGCAATGCTTACATTTATGAGGCTGAGTTCAGCCTTCTGTTGTTGCTTTATATGTCACTAACTGAGCTAAATGTTTAAATCTATGTGCATATCTCTAGTAGCGTGAACACAGAAGCGCTTACATAGTAGGCAAATGAGAGAAATACAGGCAGACACCAGTGTACAAGGACAAGGCAGGTTACTTACTGAAGTAGAAGGGCAGGGAGGTGTAATTGTGGACCTCTCTGTAGGCAATTAGGTTGATCTCATGCTGCCGCTGTTGTTGTTGCAGTCGATGTTTAGTGCGACGATGATGACAGACACAACAGCAGCTCAGGATAATAATTACAGTCCAGACAAGCCAGAACCCTAAGGAATAGAAACAGATCACATTTATGTTTACTTTAGCAATAACATTAAATGCTGTAATGTAAATGGGAAGTGTTGACCAACACTGAATATGAAAGAATACTGATATTTTAGGGCCCATTTTAGGCACTGCTAATAAAGTAAACTTAACACAGATCAACATTGTAAGATGGACAGTAAGAAAAGTTATGCATAAACATATAGATGTTGCACACATGATCTACAAACATGAATACTACTGTATCTCACAATTTGTTCAATTCTTGGTTGCACAGGAATTCTTCCTTTGCATTAAATGGTATAAAGCACACATGATCCTGGACAATATACACCTCGGCACCAGACATCAAATCACAAATAAAGAATGTGATGAATCTCGGGATGGAACTCTTGCCAGCCCCTGTAGGTCAATGTCATCATTAGACCCAAGCGTGTGAAACTTTGTCCCAAATAAAGCACAAGCCATTTTTGGCAAATTGGCTATACTTCTCCAAATAGAGAGGCTCAAGCATCTGTTTACAAGAGCTGGCCTGATCAGGTTACACACGAGACAGTCCCGTCTGGACCAGCTGTATTAGCCGCAGCATGAAAACAACAAAGTGCAGTCCTTGACTCAGCAGATGACATGCCATAATTATCATAGAGATTAATCAACAGTTATTAAAATAGATAGTATACCAGAGGGAGAGGGTAATCTGATAAGACTGTAGCATGGCCAATGGGAACATAATTGAACAACAAATGTCACAGTCAAAAGTCACAATACCAGTTTGCATCCTTCTACAAATTAGCTTTGTGAAAACAGAATAAGCTATTTAATGCAAAGATGCAAGAAATGCTTGTGTTAAATCAGCAAATCATACGTTATTACAAATTAGTGTTTTACACCTGGCACTGATTGAAAGGATTTTCTTGTTTATTGAAATTCAGCTTTGCAATTGAAACATTAAATAATAAAAACTATTAAAGTTAAATGCTGAAAACTAAACAAACATGCTACTTATTCATCAAGACCCATTTTAATGCAAGCCTAACATGCATAAAATAATTCAATTAGAAGCCAATAAGAGAGGTTCTGGCATGAGTGATAATAAACTAAGCAACACTGGCCACAGAGCCTTAACACATGCATTCAATATATACACAAATTCAGTGTTAATTAATGAACAAATGCCAGTTTAAAACAAGATGTGTTACCATATTCCCCAACTTTGTGCCACAACATGGAAGAATCCAGAAGCTGTTCCCTGTTCAAACATGACCTACATTGTACAGTATTTTTAAGCACCTGGCCCTTCAGCCAAGAGGGGGCAGGAGGTGCTGAGAGATACTTACACCATAGCTCATAGTAGTAGCTGCAGCACTGAGACTCTCCGCAGCAGTGGCCCGAGTCACAGATGTAGGTATGGTTGTTCACTCCAATGCATAGCAGCTTACTCTACAAAATCAGACACAAAAGGGTGATGACAGCTTTGCTCAGGCCCCTTGAGTCATACAATACACTAGGGTAGGCTATGGGTTTTTGTTGGTGTTCTTTAAAATTGTTTGTTAGAATTACACTGTTCAACATAGTGCAGGGTCATTGTCTATTTGCAAATGACCTTGGAAATGCTGGGCACTGCATATTAAAACACAATAAATGTCATCAGGTAATGGTACAAGCACCAAAATAAATCTTAATGTAAGGATATTTTACATAAGTGACAAGTAGCAGAATTCACAGATCATCTAGCATTAATAGCATGGCAAAAGGTGTAGATGTGGGGCATAATGTTGGTAAAACTGAAATCCTTTTGACCATTGAGATGTGCTTACAGTCTGTGCAAAGCCATCAGCATGGGCTCACAGTAGCTCAAACAAAAGCAACAACTCAGAACACTACACAAAACATTAGTTATATACGGACAGTTAGTTATATATGGAACATAATTTATAAGTTAAAATAACTAATGCATGCTGCAGTTGTTTTTTTTTTATAAAACTTCAGTACCTGCTGAAGGCCTGGAAGAAAAGTCATAGTATAGTCCTGAGGAAAGAATTCACCACTACCTCACCTTAGAGACACAGTTAATCTCACACTCATGCGCGCGCACGCACACACACTGAACAGCCAGAGGAAGGTCAAGTCCAGGCTATTCTGTACCCCACATGGGCTACATGAACTACACAGTCTGAAGGCTGGTCTTGATTTAAGTGCACACCCCCCACCATAACCCTTACTTTTAGCATGCAGAAAACCATGCCAGGGAATGCAAGTAAACAGGATGGCACAGGCAAGCTGTCTTTCCCTGTCAGTCACTCAGACACACACAAAAAACAAACCCTGCACTGAATGTTTAGAAAGAATACAAGTCTAATCATGAGATTACTATGTAACCATGCAGATTTTTAGAGTGCGAACCAATATCAAAACTATTACAAGCTAGAGTAAAGGAAAGGAATAGCAACCACTGACATTTTCCATTAATCTACAATCACAGTGGTCTCAGAAACACGTAAATGGTGTAAGATTAACAACATAAATTGAGAAAAAAAAGTTTGTAAATCACTAATAAACTGCTCCTCTCTGAATGGAACACAATTTATAAGGCTTAACTATTACTTCTGAGATTTAAACATAAGATAAAACCTTCAACCAACCAACCTTACCCAGCTAATCAAGGCCTTCAGGACCATGCAAACATTGCATCAAGCATGGTAAATTAGACAAGAAGATTGGTTCAAGAAGCAGGCATTAGTTCTCTTACTCAAAAGTTTAATCTTACAATATGAACTGCATATTTAATCTAACATTTCAATTCAGACACCCCACAATCATTTAGCCTTACACCCATCTAACAGGTACATTTGGTAAATGCATACCATCTGTTTCCATGCACAAGTTATTAGTCCCTAACCACAAGATCACTGCTGAAAGGAAATTACCAGGTTGGCAGACACTTCACTGATGTCAGTGGTTTGGTTGTGGGTGTTGAACTGGTACAAGTTAATGATGCAGAAGAGTATTGCTGGGTGTTTTAGATGTGTCTATGCAAGTGCTGGGATGATACTGGTTTGGCAACCCAAAAAAAACAACAAAAAAACCCCACCACAAAACAAAAACAAAAACAAAAAAGTGCCAACAGTGTGTGTCAGAAACTGACCAGTGATCATCAATCTAGATGATGGCTAATAAATTGTGCATGGCAGACAGGCCTTACAAGATGACCATACAAGACTGGTGTTGCCAATACAGTGTCCCCCAGCAAATCATATGATCTCTTATCATTGGAGACTATGGTGCAAAACACTCTCAAACTAATAAGTACGTAATTGTACCATGGCAAGTCTGGCAACATTGATTTTAACTTGAACTTTGACAGTATTAATGCAAACTGGGGTTTTGAAGGGTTTCCAAATAAAACCCAATTGCTTTTGAATCTTAAATCGTAATGTTAACTGAGTGAAAGGGAAAGAGCTCGCTAATATTTTAAGTGAAGAGCTACATCTATCTCAAGCCACGCGTCACTACATATCAAGGTTATCACCTTTGGATGAATCTTTTATGTATTAGGACCGGAAACCCAAAGTACAACTTAATTGGAAAGCAACAAAAACAGCGCAAAACTATTAAGTTATAGAATAATATGATTAAACGTGATCGTTTTGTTTGGAATTGATCATAGCACTCACTTTCTTCTGCCATGAATAGCACTCGGTAATCAGAGTATGCTCTTGTTCCTTTCGGCGACTGTCAAATTCGTAGTTTTGAGCTCTGTACACGCATGTTGTTTCGGCCTAAGAGGCCTAACGGGCACAAGAAAGCTTCTTCGCTCTCTTAGGTACTCTAGTGACCAGATTTATTTAACCTAATTAATTTATTCATTTATTGCAAATTACTGATAGTTTTAATGCTTCTAATCTAATCTAGATTTGAAGAGACACACCTAATGTTAGTAAGCCTTTATGCTGACTATGCCTACACATTAATAAATTTTGATATATTCAGAAGTCATTTCTGAATATACAAAAAAAGGTCCTTCAAATAGCGTTTATGATTTCGTTAGGTACATTTGGAATTTAATTGCTGCTTATCGAACTGATCAGCGCAGATTACATACAAGGTATTTAGCTAGCTATCCCTACCTAGCCATCTTGTTGAAGAGTAACAACATAGGTTAGCTCGCTAGTTACGTTACCCAGGCTAGCTAATTAACAGCTCGTAACAGGTGCCCACTATACGTCCCAGTAAGATAACCTACCCAACCTAGCTGGCTTATATGAGAAATATGTTATTTACATTCAGTCATAACAGGGCTGCCAGACCCACCAATCCTGTTACGTTTACTAAACTAATTTAAGAACAATATTTACGAACTTTCGTATAAGGCTGAATTTACCTGGTCGAGAATTCTTGGTAACGCTAGCTAAAACAGGTTAGGTTATAAAGGTAGCTAGCTATTCTGACTATCTATTAAGTTAGTTATACGAGATAACCATCCATATTACAGCTCTGTTGTCTAGCTAGCTAGTCATCTGGCTCTACATTGCTAGCTAGCTACCATTATGTTATCCGGACTTTTAAACAAAGCTATCTAGATAATATATGTAGACAGCTGGCTAGCAAAGTTAATATTACATTTTATGATAGAGCTAGCTAGTAGCTACCCAATTCTAGTTTTGATTACAGGTGTGCGTCAACGATAAAAGTTAGTTAGCTATATAACCTAGTCAAGAGTTTCTTGGTGACTTGTTGGCAACATTCTCAAAAGAGTTCAAAGAGTAGTTAGCTAGCCACAAACAAAGACTAGCAGAGGTAGCACACAGTTATCTAGGTCGCTAGCTGGCTATCTTTTTAGCTGGCACGGTTAGCTTTACCTCCGTTATTGCTCCCTCCGCCGACGCCGAGTTGACGGGTCCGACGACGGCATTCAGTAGAAACAAGCCCATTTTCAGCGCTGTATATTCTGCCTCCCACAGTCCACACATTCTGGTAGCTGTCGATACATCTGCGATACGGGATGTCATTTAGCTAACAAGCAAGCCAGCTTTGCTTATTTCTTTTTTTTTTCTTCAACTAACTTTATTAGCCTGAAAGCTACACAACTCTAAAAGTACGCTTACAAGTTCCGCCTTCTTCATACTTTGCTATTGGACAATTTGAGAAGAAACTTCCTGGTAGCGCAATAAGATTGTTTAAGTACAGGCTATTTGATCTGTCACTCCAATAACTGCATCGCTGTCATCGCTGTCAGGGTTCAATAGGGTGCGACTTCGTAACCAAGCGCCTAACAATTGATTGCGAAGAAATCAGGTGATCATGAGTTAAAGGGACAGGAAAAGGGACAGGCTTTCAAACGTGACGAGTGGATTTAAGCATATAATTACATGGACGAATAAGGTTGAATTTGTCATAACATATGTACATGTCTGTGAAATAGCATTACTTTTTAGTTATTATTTTTAATCGCATATATAACATGAGATTAGCCAAAGATTAAAGGCTAATTTAATTATACTGCACACACACACACACACACACACACACACACACACACACACACACACACAAGACAAAAACTCACAATGCAAAGCATATGTGTTGACCTATTATGTATTACACTTTAAATTTCAATACATTCACAACATTTATCAGACACTCTTTTCCAGAGTAACATACTCTGCTTAGTTGTTTAGTTGTGCTTATTTGTCTCCATGGAAGAAATCCTTATGCTGCTACACTAGGCCTGACTCTATGGATACCATTAAGCTTGAACCCTTCATTCAAGTGCTACATGAAGAGGTGTATGATTGAAAACAGCAAGAGACTGATGTACGGATAGGTACTGGGAGTTCATTTTACCTTCTGGGTATCATTTCAGAAAAGAATCTTGAGGAATGTCTTCTCTGTCTCTTAAGGGGTGGTAGTTCAAGTTGTGCTGTTCTAAGGACACAAAGGGTATGAGATATGGTCCGGGGTGAAACAAGTGCTTGCATGTAGGAGGGAATAAGACCAATTCTGGCCTTGTTGGCAAGTGTCAGGTTTTAAATATGTGGGCAAATACAGGAAGTCATTGCAAAGCAGTGGAGTAATGTATGTGAACTTGGGAACACTATATATGAGTCGTGCAGATGCATTCTGGATCAGCTTCAAGGGTCTAGTCACGTGTACAGAGGCTTGCCAAGAGTAAGTTGAGATGACAAGGGAATGCATTTCTGGAAAGAAATGGCAGAATTATCTTGACATTATATAAAGGAATATTGTGTTGTGGGAAGGAATCACTGAGATTCAGTTTGATGATGGACAGCCATCCATGATGACATGTCAGACAAGCATGCCAAGATTCAAGATGAAATATTAGTATCTGAGAAGTTGAAAATTAGTTGACTGTCATGAGTGTAGAAGTGGTAGAAGTGGTATGAGTAACCATCTGAGGATATTGGCACTCCTAGAAAACAAATATAAAGAGAAAAGAGAAGAGGGCCAAGCATTGATCCTTGTGAACTCCTCTGGTGTTATGGATGAGGGAGGGGAGGGGGCATGAGAAGTGAAGAGAAAACAGCACATGTATCTTATGTGGGACTGGCAGATGATTCCAGGTTTTCTTTGCAGAACGATGACTTTGCAGCATTTATGTCTCAAGTGAACTTCGATAGGAGAGTGTAGAATGATTGAAAATTTCTAATTGCAATTGTCTGCACCTTCTCTTAGCTGCACATAGCTCTCTACGATTGCTGCGAAGCAATTTGGACAGCCATGATATGGAAATGTGAGTTTTCATTGTCCTACAGGATATGGGACAGATTCATACAAAAGATAAAATATGTAAAATAATACAAAGCTAAAATATGAGGTTATGTCTGTTCAAATAATCACTTAAAGAACATTGTGTGACATAAAATGGCAAACAAACAAGCAAATAAGCAAACAAATAAAAAATAAATAAATAAATATATATATATATATATATATATATATATATATATATATATATATATATATATATATATATATGGCCTTTATTTTATCATAATCATTTTAGCCTGAATTATTAATGTGTCTTTGCTAATTGCATCCTTGAGAAATGAAAACCTCTCTGACTGATTTAGATAACAATCTCTCAGGCATATTTGGTAATGTTATTTTGACAGACATAGTGATGAGTTCACACCCATTTTCATTACCGCTATGTATCTTTCTTTCCACCACTAGTGTGCCACTCCTTAGGTGAGGCCCTTTGAACCATTCAGCCAACTTAAAAGGAACAAAAGCAAACAAATCACATTGTTCTTTCAGGAATTTTTCTTGTTCAGTGCCTTTCATTTCTTCCTTTTTTAGGCACTTCTCTCATTCAGAACAGAGAAGTCAATGGTTTCTTACATCCCAGCTTGACAAGTTAGGAGGATACAAGCTAATCCCCTTAATCTGTCCATTCTCCCGTGCAGTGCCAAAGGGGGTGTGGGACCTGGCGCAAGTAATCCTATAGAAAAAACAATAGGATTAGTCCCCAACTCTTGGAGTGACAATCAGGTATCTACTGACTGATTTGCAAAGTAGGGTCGAGTTTCTTCAAATGTGCTTTTTTCTTCTTCTCTAGTTAAGGGGTGCCTTTCACTAAGTGCTGGCGGGATTCCATGAGGAGAAATGCTGGAGGTCTGTATGAAAGACATGTATTCTTTGGGTCCAGTGCCAGCAGATGACTGACAGGACCTGGCCTTCTCCCACACCAAAGAGGGTGGGACAGAGGGGAGACATGGTGGGTTCAGGCTAGCCCCACCTCTTTACCCTCTCATTCAACTCTATTATAATTCAAGCAGCATTGCCTCTGCCGACTGGAGTCTGACAGACATATCAAACTGATTTTCTTCTTGCACTGTCCACTTTTTTGTATAGCAAATCAAGATGTTTGAATAGGTTAGAGAGATTAAATTATGCATAAAATTCATAAAGGTGCCTTAGTTCGTAATATTCCTTTATGATTGTATATAGTGTATTGTTGCCCTACATATACTGTAAAACAAATTCCCAAAAAAATAAAATTATACATATTAATTAAAAAAACATATTATGTAGTAAAATGTAAATTTAAACATACTTCCAAAATTAATCCTAAATTTTGAATTAAAAAGTTAATTATAAATTAATATGTGGTTAATAATCTTTAGAGTGCAACTGTGAGAAACTTAAGGCCATTAAATTATGAATACTTAAAGGTGAGCTGATCACAAACTTAACTATGGATTTTTATGTTATGGGGAGGTTTTCCTGTGACCTTTAGATGGCACTATTGGTGTAAAAGTACCACTAAGCTTTCTGAGATGCTTGAGTGAGCTGTAACCTATTCCTGGTTGTGTGATTATCCACTGTGACACCCGATACTTGACCACAAGCTAATGCAGCTCGGGAAAGGCATCATCCTGTAGGAAATACGGGTCACCTGCTCTGAAAAGGAAGTCCTTGATTCCATTTAAGTCCATTGAACTTGGCCAAGCAAAACATGGTCTAACTCCTAACTTATGCTCATGTTACACTCCGAGTCTTTGTGGTTGAGGAAAAATACAGGTGAATCCAGGTGAATAATATAGAATATAAGCTACATTTATGTCTCCAATTTCCAGGTTGTGTAGTAATTTTTATTAACCTTTGTGCCAGGTTCATGGACCGATTCAAATCAGGCTCTTTTGACTCTTTATCCACCCCTTTCATCCTTTATTTCAGTATCTTCTGAAAATATAGCTATAGCAGAAATGGCTGGCTAAATGTGTTCCTGCTCTTTTAAGGTAGAACATAACGTAGAGGATAGTGTTTCACCTGATAAATACTTTGCTCTGTCGTACCAGTTCCCAGTAGCTTCCCAACATCTGCCAGAAGAATCACAGTGTAATTAAAGCTTTCAAGAGGCAGGTTTGAACTCTCACCAGATGCATCATCACTTTTGTCACATTGTGTTTTGTTGTCTAAATTTATGAAGTGGTCTCTGCTCAGGTCACTTGCGGTGGTTTCCCCCGCTTTACTCTTAACACTGTTGTGATACTAAAGCATGTGTCCAGCAGAGGAACAGATGCTTTACAAACAAACACAACAACCAGAGCTATGAATTAAAACAAATGAGATCAAAATGTTTTCAAACTTCACTTTATAATTGTCAGTGTAATTCTCTCCATCCCAGTGTTGTCCTTCATATTACAATGGAATGGTGAATGATGGTATATTTGCTGAGTAATACGGGAAGTCTTGGTGGAGTGAAGACCAAGCAGATAATTTGTCTCTAAACTTCCACTGCCAGTAGCTTGTCTTATACAGGTTCAGAGTTTGAGCTTATGTGGTCTTTATCCTTGGTCAGTAAACATTCATCTCATTCTCTGTTGTGTCTGCATAGACTATCTTGCTCAGTATGGAATGCTTTGAGAAATTGATAGTAAGGTGTAGTAGTGGATCTATTTGTATGCATTTGTATAAGGTAGAATGTGAATGTTGCTAATATATAGGAATATCCAAAGGTGTGTCATGTACTCCCTCAAATGTTCATTCTATAAGGTATCCCCAGACACTCCCCATGGCCTGTGAACTGAGATGAGCCTATAACAGTGTTGTCTACTCTAACACTTACCTTAAAGCTGTTTGGTCACCTACAGTTCCAAATGGGACTCTGGTTGTGTCAGATGGCATGTATGTTTGGGTGACTTCAAATCTGCCCTGTACTAACATTTGTATTTTGAACTTAATTCCTGTTTCAATTAAAGTGCCTAAATTGAATTGTTAGTTGAATTTTCACCAAAGACAGTAATTATTTAGGACAGATTAACCTTAAAACCGCTGCTGTAATAAGAGACACATAGATACGTTTTTTCCGAGTCAAGAATACAGACTGATGTTTTAAACTGGATGCTTTTAGATGCCATTTGGGTCAGATATACTGTAGGTAAAGTTGTGCCCCATTCCCATTAACCTCACCTCATATCGGACAAAAAACTGATTCAGTTACACTTACATGGGTGGTTTTACCACAAAGGTCAAAGGGGATATTAATATGGACAGGGAGGAGAAGACAGGACAGGAAAGTAAAGGGTTAGAAGGACAGTTGTGGCTGGCCAGTAGCTTGGAAAGGTAAGAGTCAGGCCTTGGAAAAGGTAAGAGCAGCAGTCAAACGACAAAAAAAGCAAAAAGCTACAAACCCCTATGGTAAAAAAACAAGGACAGAAAACAATAGGCCTAGTGCAAGAACGTTTTGGAATTTTTATCTTAAATTTCTTGTACTTTTGCTGTAGTCAGTTTGTATGACTGTCACGTCAAATTCAGCAAAAGTGCTTACAATTTAATAAATTGTTGTAAATGACCCTATTAAGTAGCTATGTTCATGCAGGAGTGCACATTCGTGAGAACTGTGAATCAGCCTGTTTGATTGGCACAATATATAAGGCTGATCACCCTGCCTTCTTTGACTGGAAGTTTCATTTATTTAAAAAATTGTCTAAAGCTAAAAAGAGCAACTTTCCTGCTTACAGAGATTAGTAAATGAGAACATATACATTTAGCAACACCAGCAGTGGGAATTTAGAAATTCTGAAGCCAAGAACTGGAAAGCAAAAGTTTCTAGTGTCGCTTGCATCATCACATAAGGTTTGTACCATCCAGTACATCATTCAGACGGGAGGTAATCAAGGGGAAGATGGACGAGAGATTATAGACTGTATCATGATAAGTAATGTTGCACTGTGAGGCATCAGTGTATATAGTGTAATGACCTAAATGAATTTTAATTGCAGGCTAATTTGTCACCACATGTCAGGCCTCAACAAATCAGATGAATGGCTGTTGATGCAATTTAGATGGGAGAATAGCAGAGTAAAATTTAGATGTCATGGGAGAATAGCAAAGTAAAAGGTCAGATACTACTGAAGAACAAAACAAATAAACCCAATATGATTATACATGAAATATAATTTCCATATATCCAAACAAAAATTTCTTTAAGAAAATTAAATATATGCTATCCATTAGTCCATTTTCTTCTTTAGGCTACACCTAAAGAACAGGTCTGGAATATAATTATCCTACAAGAAAATTGTGAAATCTGCAAGTTTTCTAAAATTAATGTTTGTACAAGTGGTCATTGCCTGAAATCCAGTGACACCCTTCTGTAAAAAGATTACTCGTGTCAAATATGACCATTCATAGGTAATGATGTAAAGTGTACACAAAAGAATGTAATTTCAATGTGTCCAAGTGCACGTTTTCTCTCTGCCTAAAATAGTGGATTATTACTTATTTAATTGACCACTGTTTCAGGTCCCAGGAGGCTGTATTTTCTGCATGGCAGTACAATCTGTGCATGAAGGGGCAGGCATTCCTTTTATCCTCAGTGGCAATATCAGCTAATGGATTGTCCCCTGTTGGATATGATCCAATTTATTCCATCAGTCCATAAATTACCCCACAACATACTGAGTGTATACAAGTGTACAGTAAGATGTTAAACTGATGCTTGTGACAATTATAAGTAATGTACCATTATTGTATTTTTAATGGATTGCCTTTCCAGGTTTCATCCCTGGTGGTCTAGTAGCTAGGATTTGGCGCTCTCACTACTGTGGCCCACGTTCGATTCCTGGTCAGTGAAAGTCTTCTGTTTTTGGGTAGTGGTAGCTCAGTGGTTAAGGTACTTGACTTGTAATCAGAAGGTTGCTGGTTCAAGCCCCACCACTGCTAATTTGCCACTGTTGGGGCCCTGAGCATGGCCCTTAATCCTCAATTGCTAAAGTTGTACTCATAATTGTAAATTGCTTTGGATAAAAGCATCAGCTAAATTCCATAAATATAAACATTCCAGTAAATTAGATGACTTGAACCCCATAGTAGCCAAAAATATACATCAGATGTATACATTACATCTGTATGGATTTCAGTCAATGTATCATAAATTATGTAACTTTTCCAATGGTTATTCCATGACATATTTCAATGATTTGTCAAATTGCTTTTCTTTGAGACCTTGATTTTTTTTTTTTTTTTACTGTGATTGAAGTTTTCCCTGGAACACTGAGAGGAAAGATCGCTGACTGGAGTGTTAAGGGGCAACACCTTTCCGGTGTGATCATCTGTCACAGTCAAATCCAGGAGGCTTTAAGATCAGAGTTGTGAGATGGTTTGTTTTGGGATGGCCTGTGGATTAACTGTGTCAGTGCAGGTCCCTGCTCGCTGTTTCTATGGTCATTCACTAAGATACCTGCATGTTGTAAAACAGTGGCAACGGTTCTATCTATCCCCCTCCTGCAGATGTCTATGCTCCAACATCATGGATCGCATGGCCACCCACAGCCATTAAGATTTTCCCACCAATCCGAGTATGCTTAGTTTACACCCCCTGTCAAATGGGGGTCTCCAACCTTTCTGATGTGAGCTACTTTTGAGGGATCAAACCAGCAAAATACTCAATAAGAAATAGCAGAACCTATTTAGTTTTCATGATATTGTGTCAGTTTACAGGCCACAACATGAAATAACATTTCCTTTCAAGCTCTTGAGACCATTGAAAGTTTCAGATATTCAAGTTTCAAAACATACAATACAAACCAAAAGAAACACATTAACAGCAGATAAGGAAGCAAGGATGCATGTTTTTCACTAACTTTATTAAAGATATATCTAATTATCGCTAATGTTCATTGTTCACTCAGCTGTCACAAAGTAGACATGCTGGATGTAACTGAATAAAATTATGATATTTAGTTATTACATCTAAATAAATGTATTTTGTTGGCTGGTTTTAATTTTGAAGTAAGTGATAAGGGATTGGCTGGTATATGCCCTGTATTTAGGACCATAGTAAAATGTATTATATTTCTCTTTGACATGCTGCAAAATACAACTGGCTCAAGACAAACAGGCTGGAGACCCCTAACCTGTGGAAACATTTAACCATGTTTACTACCTAAACTATTTGACAAATAATACAAAGGTGTTGCAAATATGTTCCATTCACACAGAAAAGAGAGGTACTGAACTAAAACAGCAGTTTCACTGTCAGATGATTGTAACCAGAAAAAATGCAAGAAACACAAAGCCAAGCCAAACACATCTTACTGACGTACTGTTGAAAAAATATACATTTCAAGCACAATAGGAAGACAAAGAGTATGTTATCATACTGTATATACTTCAGCATAAATCGCCACAGCGCGTTCTGGCAGCTCTGAGCAGTGTTTGTTTTAGAAGTCCCACAGGTCGCTGGCAATGTGTTAAGTCCGTTAAGACTCAGGCCACAGAAGGTCGTGAACCTTGCTCCCTGTGCTCCCTCTTGGCAGCCAGTGACACTGATAGCGGAAAAAATGGCAACTATCTGCCACTGTCTGCAATGCCAATCCAAGGCCTCACTGGGTACAGATATTTTTATGAGGTTCCAGAAGGGTCCATCTTAAGTTGCAGAGGATCACAAGGCTTACTCCTAAAGCTGGAGGGAGATGTCGGAGTGTAATGTAGAGTGCACCAAGAGTATGCTTGTGCTGAGTGTGTATGTGTGCTTGTTTGAGGGCAGAGCTGTTCTATCTCCTGGGCCTGTGACCAGAAGTTCTAAAGTCCAGTGAGTAGAGGGCTGAGGCTACAGCAGCATACAGGTGTGTGGCGTTGAAGCACAGGCTGTACACTGGGCTGCTGGTGGTGGAGGTGAGCTGGAACATCTGGAACATAAATCATAAAGGGAAATGAAACACAGCTGCTTAAAAACAATTTTACTAAACATATCAGATAAATGAAATTTTATTTTCCACAAATATGTGCTTACCTGCAAACAACGAGTTTGCCTTTTGTCCCACAGGCGTACCACTCCGTAATAGGAGGAGCCACTTGCAATCATATGATTCTCATCAGTCTTGATACAGTAAAGAGCACTGTCATGGGGCTCCTCCCACTCCATCACACACTTCCTGTTGAAGAGGATAATTCTGTTTAATATATACACAATGATTTTTGCTAAATTCTGAGCAGTCAGATCTTCATTTATATGTCATCAATATAAAATTCACAGTTAATCTGCAATGACTTAAAACAGTGTTCATTTTATCCATATTACACTTTGCCAGGTGTTCAGTGCAGGACCAAATCCACTGTGGCTGCTTGTCCATGCAGCTTAAAGACAAGGGTCTTATTTGAACTGGCAAGGATGACACTCTCTTGTTTTAACACAGGCAGAGTAGAGAGGTAGGGAAATATCTGTTTGTGTCCTAAGCCAATAGAGATCAATTCACCATTACTGGTTGTGATGAATAAATCACAGGAAGGAAGTGTGGCTGGGGTGTGCAGCAGAATGATGTGGCATATGTCTGGATTCTCTCTTTCAAACTCAAACACACACACACACACACACACACACACACACACACACACACACACACACACACACACACACACACACACACACACACACACACACACACACACACACACACACACACACACCAATTTTGACATCTGATAATAGTTTCAAGAATGATAGAAAAAAAATGGAAGTGCAACTGATGTGCAAGCAAAACTAATTAGCTGAACTTCATATATTCAACCGACGCCAGATACTCCAACACAGAAACAAAGGAGGGGAGCAGAGAACAGCAGAGCATAAGAGAAAGAGAATGAGTGTGAAATATTTCACTTATAGCTAGGAACAAATTGTTTCCACATTGAGGAAAAACTCACAATTAGTTTAATAACAGTGACAATATGATATGTTGTCATTATTCATTTCACACTGGCACTTGTCGTTAGCAATTAACAAAGAATGTATTTTTAACAATCCTCTTTCCACTGATGATGACAACTTTCAGATGACTACCCACTCTGAATGAGGATTGACCACATATTGGTGCCTGACTGGTCTCTCTGTGAATTATTGATATCTTAAGAGGGGACATTTGCTCCTCCCAAAGCTCTCCAGGGCCCTCTTTCAATCACCTCAGATTTGTGTTACTTGACTGCCCATATGCGATTGGGTGCCGTCACCCCCCCCCCCCCCCCCGGTCCCAAGTCTGACACAGGGGCCCACCCTGCCTTACAAGCAGCTCACTGATCCCCAGAGCTCACCCCGTTGCCCTGGAGATGCACAGCACCACATCAATATTGCCACTGACTTGTGCAGGCTTGGGTGGGTCAGAGTCCTACAGTGAGAGTCCCTCTCAAAGAGGGGGTCCCTTTCAGTCGCTCACAGGAACAATTGGGTACACAGAGCCAAGAGGAGACTTGAGCCTGGCTCCTTTTTTGTCTAAATGGTGCTCTACGCACAGGAGGGCTTATTAGATTAACTGAGAACACTAATCTTCCTCACAGGCTCTCAGAGAGAGACTCACTAACTAACTTTATTACTCTCTGCAGAAAATCCTGGCTCTGCTGCCAGCACAGGTCACTGCATGCACCAAGTCCAATCCAATCTGAGCATCAGCCATGCAGTACTGTTACTCCTGAAGGCCTGCTATAGTAAGACATGGTCCGCGGTTAGTTGCAGACTAGATGAGGCACTGCTTTGAAGGTGGGACAGATTCCCTTCCCGTCCAACCCAGGTACCTGGAGCAGACACGTAGATCCCAGTAGCGGATGAAAGTGTCATATCCACAGGTGAGGAGCTGGAAGGGAGACTCATAAACAATATCCAACACACCTGCACCTCTGCGGAATTCTGTGCCAAGACATGATACCAGATGACACCTAGGAGAGAGCAAATAAAAGAAAAAGTTATAGAAGTCAAGTTATAGACTATTTCTTGTCAAACATCATGAAAGGAAGCAAAGACAACAACCAATTTTAGGGATATGCTTTATCTGACACAGGAGAGTGAATACGGTGTTTGTGCTTTAGGCTAAAACACACACACACACACACACACACACACACATATATACACACACACGTAAACTAACCTTTTTCATATATATATATATATATATATATATATATATATATATATATATATATATATATATATATGAAAAAGGTTACTTTACACCTTAGGAATTGTTGTCTCAAGGTCTTATGTCTCAGTTAACACATTAGTGTGGCCAATTCATCAGCTGTCATTTCAGATCAAATGCCTTAATTTGCGCAGTTAATCTCTCATTACCCCTAAATCCCTTTATATTCCCATATTCCCAAGATCCATAGACCATACAATAGATAAATTAAGTCCTAGGAGATGGAGGAAAAAAGTAAACACCTATCTGAAAGGCCTGAGAAAGCAGATTAGGAGTGGCGCTAGGCTCTATTCTTACATGTGTATGGAAGAGAAAAGGGAGGAGAGAGAAGAGCGGGACACAGGAAAAAAGCAAGATGGGAGTTGGGAGGGGTGTGTGTGTGTGTGTATGTGTGCGCGTGTGTGTGTGCGTGCATGTGTTAGCACCACGCTCCTATGATCACAGGCTGAACAGGCCTGCTGCGGCCCCCTCTCCCCCAGGCCACACTGCAGAAGCCAGATTATTGTAGAATAACAATTTCATTGTTGCCGTTTAATTCCCTCCATGACCGTGACTGTGTGCGACTTGTGGACCTTTGATACCTGGTCCCTAGCAACTATTTAGAAGAACCCAATGGCCATAGCGACCGCCCCCCACGTTTGGGGTCTCCTATGAGCTTGTTCGCCAAGGGCAGACTGGTAATCCTCAACCTTCGCTCTAGGGGGGACAGGGAGGTCTTATTAGACACAGGCTCTTTAAAAGATCCAGATCTAAAGGCAATACCCCTGGTGGGCCTAAAGACAAACTGCCCTCTTGGCCCATGGGTGCTCATGTTAAGCAAGAATCATTTACTCATAACTGCTGAAATGGCATCTTATCAGATTCCGAATACTGTGGCTTGACCAAACAACAATGGAAAAAAAACACCTTACACTTCTCATTACAGTAATTCACATTACTTAAAGAAAATGTGTAAACGTAGGTCAGCATGGCGCATCCGGCGTCTGGCTGGCCCTTTGCAAATGTCAAAGCGTGAAGCGAGAAAAACAAGCATCGTAAAAGAAGTCCTCACATCTGTGCTCTGATTTTAAAACCAGTAATAGCACTGTTCCATGCAGAGGAGCAAACACCAAGATTCTTAAATTGTTAGGTCACAGGTTTTGTGTGTGCCATTTTTTTCCCTTGGGAGGACCTATGAAGATTACAGGATGGAGGATAACCGTATAATCTTTCAAATTGCTGCATCTGCGCGGCGGCCGACCTTGTTCTCCCACAGCCGGCCCAGTGTCTGATCTGACAGCATTGGGGAAGCTCTTAGAGCACTGGAAATGTCAGATGAAACCATACCTGTTCTCTTAGCTGTAGGATGACAGGGGGAAAATACTAAAAACAATTATGAAAGAAGACCTTTCATTTCTGGAAAAATACATCATTTTCTGAAGCCAGAAAATATATATAAGAGTGAAATGGCCTATTCTTTTTTTTTTTTTTATAAAGGTCAATATTCATATTGAAAGTCTATTACAGACAGAACACCAATCAATCAATATGTTAAAAATATATGGGTTAAAAAATATGGAATAAGTCATGCATCTAGTAGTAATACAAATTCCTTTTCTAGCTCCCTGATTGAATAATACAAACAAAACACATTTGCCAGAAAAAAGGTCACTTTCCTCATGTATGCTCATATTTGGAGCAGCCAAAACCAGGCAGCTTTTCAGAGCAAGCATAATCCACAAAAGCAGAGGATCAGCACTTTATCATATTTGAGTTGACAGCTCCGTGCTACATGCTGTGAGAAACTTCTAATGTCCAGACTTGCGGAGGAGTTAAGAGGTCACACATAGACAAGTTAGGAGCATTTGAGATGTTAAACCTGGTAAAGTGATCACACAGACAAATCTACCACTAAATGCAATGAAACAAACTAGAGAGAAAATGTTTTATATTTTAGGCTCTTTTAAATCACTCTACATAGGCTGCTGACCTCACCATAATCCTCTCTGACCCCTGGACACATTTGAGCCAGAGCTTCAAAGCACTAAATTTTGCCTATGTATTTGTTATGTAAGAAAAGAACTAATATATCTGTAAATGTAGCTCTTTTTTGACTTAACACACCTAAATCTTCCTGTGTTTGTGCATTTTTGCCACACATTTAATAACAGTTCCTAAACAGTCTAATAAAGCAAACTTGCAAGTAGTCCATTTGCTTTTATGTCTTGATATTCTTTAAGAGTCGTTAAATCCTAATTCTGGACTATAAAGAATGACATGTGTTAGTGATTAGTTGTGAGTTATGGTCTCCGAGCTAGGAAGCAAAATGGAGGGGCTGGTCTCTTCAACAGTCCTTACTTTCTCTTTGGCCATTTGGGCCACACACACACACACGCACACGCACACGCACGCGCGCACACGCGCACACACGCACACACGCACACACGCACACACAATAAAAGGGGCCTTTAATGAATTGACGGATTAAAAAAAAGTGGGGAGAGAGGATAAGGACATTTCTTTGGGTACTGGAGCCACAGAAAAGGTCATTTTGCACTGACGTTCTTATGAGGTTAAGTATAGAGGGTAAACTGGCACAAGGAAGCTATGGGAAACAGTTAGTGCCCCGAAACGATGTGAGACAGGTACATAAAGAGCCCTGCTGGGGTTTTCAGTGTCTAAAACAAACAGAAATAGCATTGCGCAGTCTGCTCGTCAACCAATTTAGCCAAGAGTTGAAATAACCGCCAGCTAAGAAAGAACGAAAGAAAAAGGGAAAAAAAAAGCTCAGCATGGAATGTCAGGGGGCAGGACAATGGAGACTTTTAAATGTCACATGCGTTCTCTTAAAAAACAATGAGATTGCAATTTGTAAAACACAGCTCCTGCCAGATCCAGACATTTAACCCTCTCTTTTAAGGAAGAATGTGAGGAATTTCACTGCAATTGTGTGTTTCTTTGATGGCTTTTCTCTCTGTTTATCCATGACCGAGGGCCTCATGAAAAGTTAGGGGTGCCTTTAAAGCGCCACTTGTGTGGGACTCAGGGTGATCACAGGCCTCCATACAGAATAGCAAGAAAGGACGGGAACAAAAAGAAACATTGCTAATCAAATGAACCACACAGAAATGTGTTTTCCCCCATAACTAAATGTAATGGTATTAATAAAAGAATTAAGGGCAAAATCTGAATACACTACACATCATTTTTCCTTAGAAATTCAGGTGTTTTATTAATAAATTATTGTTAACATTGAGGTCATTACGTTTGTGAAGACACATGCCTTATCCCTTGTGATGACTCCTAAGCTGATTGTTAGTTTTGTCTCATTTTTGGACATGGTGCAGAGAAAAGAAAGCAGGCCATCTATGGAGTAACTGGTGGCAGCACCACCCCTTTGCCGTGATACACAGCCTCTCTGGTGCTCACTCCTTCTGTCACACCTCCTCAGTCTGTCTCCCCACCAGCTGGTCAGCTGCGCTGTTGAGACATGAGGGTGTGAGTGATCTTGGCCTGTACATGTCTCCTCTATTATTCCCTTTCCCAGTCAACATGCACTGTTCAAAAAGGTGCCCCCATCTTTCGTGAGCATTTTAGAAAAATGTCAGGGACACTTGTCTTTATCCTTAAAGTGGTTCTTGAGGTAGCAAGAAACAAAAAGGCAGGAATACAAGATCTCACATCATTGTAATTTTTTGCAAACATAACACTCTTTTTAACACTCTTGATTATTTAGATGTTTAGAAAAGGGAACTGACCTCATCAGGTCATAGACACTAATGAAAACACAACAATGCTCACCCTCCATGCTGCATTAAAGTCTGCCAAAAGCTGAATAATATAATAAAAGTTGTCCTTAGATTTTTACTGTTTTAATAAAGTCGCTGCTACTTGTTTGAACTGCACAAAATGCATGCACTAACATATTTTAGAAAACCTCTGGAATGAGCTGGGTTTCTTGTCACCAATGTTTTTAAATTTAAGACAGCGCAGAGATGTTTAAGGGTGTGGTGACATTTCATTTGAAGGAAGTCTCTGAGCAGATTTTCTGTGGAAAGCAATCACACTCATTCTGTCACTGTAGTTTTAGGGGGAAAAAAAGCAATGTGAAGAGCTAGAATGATACTTTTGCTTTGACCAGTCTGTAGCTGTGTTTCTGAGGATGAAGAGACTCGTCAAAAAATCTAATAAAGCAAGACTTGGAAAAAAAAGGTATAAAAACCTGTTAAAAAAACTGTGCTGTTTTCACAACAGTAATCATCTGTGTTGTAACTAACATGCTTGTAAGAGTGTTTGTGATGTATGCTCTGATATCTGCCTTTATCAGTGAAATTGTAGCCATCCTAATGTGTTGTCTCATGTTGGTGGTGGCTGTTTGATGAATATGCTGGTGGTCTGTCTGGAGAAATGTTAAAAGAAGAGAGACAGAAACAGAAAAACACACACACGCACACACACACACACACATGCACACACGCACAAAACCCCCATCCCTCCACTCATGGTTGTTTTCTCGACCCCCTGTGACTGGCGGCTTTGTGCTCCTCACAAGGTGCACCTGATTACCAGACAGGAACACATTATGGCAGGACACATCTAACCCCAGTACAGCAGCATAAAGAGAAGAAGAAAGAGAACATAACACACTGGGAGACAGGTTATGGAGCACTATGGAGTAAAATCATGTTTCAGAAAATTAAACAAACAAACAAAAAAAAAACCTTATTTAGGCCAACTGAAGAAAGAGGGGAAAAAAGAAAAAGAAAACAACCATGGTGGACCCATGAATGTGTACGTGTAGCCAGTATGTAACAGGGGCCACATCTGTGTCTGCTACATTTCTCTGTCTTTAATCCTAATTGGTCCCCAGCCTGACAAGGTCACAGCAATGATCTGCAGTGTAGTGAGGCTTGTTCAGTAGCTTACAGGTGCAGGTTCAGCCGACACCAGCTAGCCACGCTTCACAGATCAAGACTCAGCAACATCCCTTGCTCACCTAAATACTGGCCAAATTTTCTATTTCTCCTCCTTCTTTGTAATATGTGATTCCCAGGGATATGCCCACTGCCTCGCCCCTCCTCCTTCCCGGCAATCTGTGCCGTCTCAAATTCCCTTGTCATTTGGTGGCGGAACCCACCTTTTTTTCCCCCCTTCTTCATTTTCCTTTCCCTGGACTGACAACATGTAAGTAGGTTGAATTCTGCAGGTAAACCAGGGGAATTACAGAAGCCAGCCAGGTTGTATCAGGTTTAAGCCTGGCCTTTCATGAGTGGAATTCTGAAGCCAGCTTTGAACTTTTTAAAGAAGCCAAGTAAGGTTGCTGAGAGGATAATGAACAACAACTATCATTATGATAAGTTTCTACTTTTAGTTCTGTGTGATCAGTTATACTGACAAATAGTAAAGGATCTGGAGACTTAGCTACACTTGTCAATGAAATAGATTAGGGTTAAAATCTTTATAGATCTCTGAAGTCTGAAACACATGCTCTTTAGAAGACTTGTAAACACAATGTAATTAAACCAAATCCAGCATAAGGGCAGCATTTACAGTAATATGTGAGAACATACAGTGGATTATTAAGAGTGTTAGGTTAGATGGCAGGTATATTGTATAAGCTACCTCTCTGTGTCCCATATCCGAAGAGGAGCAAAGTTTTCACAGCATGCAGTTCCAGTCACAAAAGTGCTGTTGAGAGAGATTACATGGAATTACATGGAATTCATATAAATGCTTTAATATTACCCAAGCATACAGCATATTTACTTGTAACATTTTTATAAAGTGTCCAACAAAAAATAAAAAATTAGTCAATGAAAAAAGACCTCGCATTCATGAGAGGTTTATACATTTTTATAAAGATGATGCATTTTTGTGGTTAGGAGTCTTGAGCATCTTTTCCCTACATACAACTAGAAATGAATTTTTTAAAAAGTGAGCAGAGTATAGAAAGGTGCACTTGAGGCAAGTTAAGACTGTAAACTTTGCTCAAAGATGTGCATTCTTTCACCAAAATACTGGGGGTGGATTGGGCTAAGTAAGAGAAACAAAAACACTTTGGTAGTTCCTTTGATTTGGATGACAGGTTAAAATTAGTTGGAACAGGTAGGGCGGAGGATGTGTGTGTGTGTGTGTGTGTGTGTGTGTGTGTGTGTGCGCGCACCATAGTTTTGACCTGCCTGATAGTTAGGGATTAGAGCCCTCCTGGACAGCTGGGATTGGCAGGTGAGACTCCAGGCCCCCACCGCTCCCTGCATTGTGTGTGGAGGTGAGCTGCACAATGGGACTCCCACAGTACTGAACACCCAGGAATTTGGTGGCTTTAGTGCACAGGTATTCCTACAACATCCTGCTGTGATGGGCTCTTCCCCCAATACCCCAACTGGCTACTTAGTCTTATAGCTAACTAAATGAAGACGAGAGAGAGAGAGAGAGAGAGAGAGAGAGAGAGAGTGTCTATGTGTGTCTGTGTGTGTATGCACATGGATGTGTGTGTGTGTACACATGCACATGTGTGCATGTGCAGGTATGCGAATATTTTTGGTCACTGCAAGCCTAAACTAAATATAAATAGAAATTTAGTAAACAGCTTCCATGCATCAGACTTGAGAAGACATGAAAATGATTGACAAAGCTGCTTACAGAGACTCTCTCTCTGTTTCTCTCTCTTGAACATACTTTCATACCTCCAGAGAACACCCGAGCAGTGGGCTCTCCGCCCCCACACCAAAGAAATGGGCTCCACAATAGAATACCAGTGTGGCCTCAAATTAACAGCCAGCCTGAGTGAATAAGCTCTGTAGCGCCTGGGGTCCAACTCCAAACCCAAAGCACAAAAACATAGAGGGACAGTAACCCTACAGCACATTCAGCACGGCAAAGCTGATCAAGATTTGAACAAAGGCTATTAGAATGAGGATGCAATAAGATGACGGATACAGACAACTATTAGAAAGTAAAGCAATAAAGAATTTTTACTTTATGTTTACTTATGAAATGTGAAAGTCAAGTTGACAGTTGCACGTGCAACACACACACACACACACGCACCCTGATAGATTTTAATCATCTACACAACAAGACATAACAGAAGACATCTCATTCAATCGGAAACCTATGCTAATAAAAGATACATGAGAAATAACAGAGACAGCTAGTGGATGAAAGAGAACAGGCGTTCCAGGCTCTTCAGTTAGTTTCTTCATTGAGGGCCTAAGTGTACTGGCAAAGACAGCCATGGCAGCTGTCAACCCAGTTAGCGGTGGCCCATCAACCATATTCAGCTTGCTGGGCAAGTACTGGCATTTTAATTACTGTTGGGTAAACTCATTTGCCCCAATGAAGGCCATGTGTCCTAATAGAATATGCAGGCTGCCTGACCTCTGAACCTGTGTGACACAAGATACAATAGGGGCAAAGCCAAGCTCTCTCTTCCCAGCCCTTATTACTCTCTATTACTTCAATTACTCATCCCTCACTGAGTCTGATTGTAGCGAGGAAAAAAAACACAGTGGAAAGAGAGAATGAGAGAAAAATAGAACACCACAATTAAATACATTTTAGTCTGCCAGATGAGTTCTGATTGATCTGAAAGGGAGTCCCAGTGATATTATAGCTGTAAAAGGTCAAAGCCTCTCTCTCGCCTAATGTCCCCCCCCCCCACCCTCCCTCGACCTTACACGCACCCGCTGAACTGAAGAGTAAGCATAGCCTCTGAGTCCCCTGACACCCACATGCCCCATGCTACCCCCTCCAAACAACCCCCAACCCTAACTACTCTTCTAACCCAAAAAAACCCAGTGCACCTCAGGATCATTAGAACATGTCGAGGGTTCACTGCCAACACAACCATTTTGGTAACCTAATCAGCTGACATCATTATTCGAGGTACTGTGTAGCATGAAATTAGTGCTGGGGTCACACAAACTTTAATTCAGCCCCTGCTGGGAGAAGAACTCCAACAGTAACAACATTGTTAGGGCCAAGCCAGCACAACCAACCGTATGTATTGGGACAAGACCAATGCAGAAGATTAAGATACATTTTGAAGGCAACAAGAAACTGCATGTCCTGTTTTGAGGACCTTCTCTGATGTGATAATGTCATACATTTTTAAACAACTCAAGCACAGATACAGAAAACCTACAGTGTACAATATGACGATTATTAATTAAGAGATTTCATTAACCTTTATTTTACAGTCTGATTTTACATCAGATAATTTTTTATGATTAGATTTTCATTGACTTTCATCTCACCCACTATAGGGAAGATGTGAGCATGTGATCATGTGAGCGCACAAAATTTTAAAATAAAATAAAAAATAACTTCACATACACATGTACTAAATAAGATACATCTGATAATATTAACACAAGACAAAGGACATTATGAAATCTTGGAATATTAAAATTGTATATTATTATTAAGTCACTTGGCATATTAAAATTGTAACAAAATAAAAATAAATAAATAAATAAAATGATATTCTGGCTCCTCTAAATGGTTAAAAATGCACAGGTATAAATGGGGTTCAAAGTGAGTGTAAGCCCCACACATCAGCCTGTTTTTCAAGTGGGATAGCTGCGGGCCAGAAGGAGGTTGTTCATTTGTTCTGGTTGACCCCTGGCTTTGTAAGAGGGGATGTATCTAGTTTGTAAAAGTGCTTTCATCTTGGCCTCTAAATATGTTTGAATTGAAAAGGGTTATGATGTATTTATATCGCTCTGAATGGGACAATGGGCAAGGGCTCCCTTACTCTTTCTCCCTCTTGCCCTCTCTGTGGCTATGCCCCCCACCCCCCACCCCAAACTCACCCCGGAGTTCACAGACCTTTTGGCTTTCTGTTCATGTCCCCTGTGTCTGAGGTCAGAGGAACATTCCACACACTGCCTTTTGCTTAGCTGAGTGGAACATCCCCAGTTTGGACAAAAATACAACATAAGATTCATGAGGAATTTTGCAGCCAGTTACACACATTTTGTACATATTGCACCAGGGCAACAGTCACTTGTCTCATTATAACACAAGCAAGGTAAAATGCAAGCCTACAATGCTGTGGGTAATTACTGTTTCACTTTTGCCAGCAGTGTTATTTACATCTGGAATTTACAATCACATTTTTTAAATGTTTGTTCCCATTTGGAGTGGAATCTCTTTGATTACATGGGCTACATTCTATAAAGAGGGATGGGAAAGAACAATATATTAACTATGACTTAATGTATCACTGCAAATTATACTTATAATTACAAAGGTACAGCAGGGAACAGTAGGTTGGTGTAATGCATCATCACTCAATGACAAAGTTTCAATCATAGATCTGATCCACATCTCTGAAATGGCTTTAAGACTACGTGAGTACAAATACTCAGAATTCAGTTTCTAAGGGAAAAATGCTTTTTAGCGAGTACCAGAAGTTTCCATCTCAAATGCACCCAGGGAACACCTGTATGTGGCATGTGCCTAATGATCTGCTTCTGCAAAGCCTGCGTGGAAGGGGCATATTGACTGCAATTATTCAGGACACCACCTGCAGTCAGAGGCTATAGCTCCCATGCAGTGCTTTCAGTAGTAAGCGCCCTGTATTTAACGTGTGGGAACGCACATTCTGTCCGTTATCGCTTTATTGTTGCAGCCTTCTTTTCTTTCTTTCACTTGGTTTTTTTCTAAAAAACTAATTGAATTCTTGACTCCTAAGACACAGCTCGCTCTACTAGACTTGAGAGAGCGAGAGAGAGGCTGAATGAAAGATGTGAATTTTAGTTTTTTTCCCCCCTCTTTCTCTTTTTTGTGCTTGAGTGGGGTGGAGCAGTGGGGGTGAAACTGGGGCGGGGTGGGGTTGAGGCAGCATAGAGGGGTGACTCTCCCTGTACTTTGATACGGAGGGTCAGAGGTCATGCTCCCTCCATTTGCCAGAGAGAGGTGATTTGGGGGTGGTTTATCCAACAATCATTTTCTTTCGAAAGTTTCAAAGGCAGTAGCCCTGCAACATCTTTGTAGTTGTGCTTGACCAGTTCTAGACAAAACATGCTCCCCAAAAAAGGACCCTTTCTCACCTCTCCTTGGGGTTGCTTCTCTCTTCGATGGCTGCACCCCCTTCCCCTCTATCTCTCCTGCCTGATCAGTGCAGACTCACTACAACTGCTGAGGTATTGTGTACTATGCTATTGACACACAAAGACCCACTGTCACAGGCAATACCACTACTGCTTATAGCACAGTCTGAGACAAGACTTGTATATATACTCCAATCTATGCATAATGTCAAAATATGCATACTTAATTTTTAAAGACTTTGACACACTACACTTATTGAATGTATCGACTGTAGACAAAATATCCAGGAGCAATAGAAATTGTTCTATAAATATTATGCCAAGAAAACATGACATGGATCTATTAGAATCTATATGGGTGTAATTCACATAATCACACACACATATGCACGCACAAACAAATTGTTGCCACTATAACTACAGCAAACTTATTTAAATTAATTAATATACCTCAAATACCATTTAGCATACTCAGTGTTGGTGCAGTATAATCAGATGAGATGATCATACCATGACCTGTTCTTCTGGAAAAAGTACTCTCAATGATATACAAGTTACAGTTCACAGAAATTATCTATATAACGTATAGCTATTAGTTAACATACAAGTTAGCAAACATCTGGAGGAAATCCAAGTTACAAATTATAATAGTGAGCTGAATAAACACAAATAAGTGCATATGCAGTATTTATTTGAGGAAAAATACAATTGAATTTCTGTGCTTATAACCAATTTGGAATTCTCAGGTGAATTAACAAGTAATTATAGCTTGTCTTAGAGAGGCTCACACCAAAGAGCTTGAGAGGAAGAGTATCTGAGAACAAATGGTTTGGCATGGCGAGAGTACACACATCAGCTAGAGTTACATTCTCTTAGATGAAGTTTTCCAGACTCTACAAGTCCTGTCTTGTTAGCTAGGGTCTGACATGTCTGGCATTACAGGAAACAATTTAGCACACTATTAATCACACACAAATGCTTCCTTATAATTCTACATTTGGCACCAAAAAGACAACAAGACAAACACAGATAAATAAAACTGCAAACAAAGAGTTCTGAAAGACAAAGTAGAGTAAAAAGTTGTTAAAAAATAATGTATGACATTCGTCAACAATGCCTTATGTATATTTTACAAATGCTTGCTTAATATATTGTGAGGCAAATCACAACTTCAATATGAAGTAATATGACAGCAACATTTTGTCCCAACACATTCTGGCCCTCGAATAATAACCAGATATTCATCATATTACACAAATCACATAAAACATATATTAAACATCAGCTCATCACATGGCACTAACTCTCCATTGCACTTCAAGCAAACAGACAATCTGGGATTTCAGTACTAAGTAAAGTTCCTGTTCCCTCCAGCTGGACTGGCAAATACAAGAGCAACCAAAGATAAATGCAACAATGGTAAACACTACAGAAATTCCTAAACACCACCAATTCTGGGGGATAAAAAAATTCATGTCATCTTTAAAGTCAGACTTCTATCAGCATGCTCAAGCTTCATTTGGAACAACTGAATAACTTGAAAGTGCTGCTTTCTCTACATCCCAGCCAATATCCACCAACTGAACACGTCATCCCAGGTTCTAAACAGTGCCCCCAAAATAAAACCTATGTTAATCAGAGACCATTAGTAGCAATCACAGTCTGTTTTGAGTCTGCACCAGATGAATCCACATTGGAAGCAAGTAACTGAGGCCTGAAATGACAGACAAAGTGTGGACTCAGACGGTAGAGACAGGAGGCTGGATCGGGGGTGGGGTGTCAAGCCCAAGAGATCAAGATCACAAATTAAAAATTATTCAAGTTGCTTTTAGTTTGGTTCTTTTTTCCACTGCATAGCCACTGTCTCTTTCATATAAGATAACAAATGGACAGAGGAGCTAGCCACTGAAGTGAAATGAGAACAATGCAGGGGGCCAGAGCGGCTATTACCTTCACGATGGGAGAGAGGCCATTCTTTCTTTCTTTTTTTTGATAGTTCTCAAAACCAAGACCATATGATGCCATTTAAGGAATTCCATGAGTAGCATTTACAATGCAAGGTGAAAGGGGCTAGTTCTACCATCCGCTTACTTGACTTATAAACTTGGAGTTGTGCTTAAAAAAAAAATTTAAAAATTCTGAAAAACTAGAGTGGGTTTCTGAGAATATGAGTCAATATAAAAGGAATAACTGTGTGATATAACTTGCGAGGTAAAAATTCAACTGTGAAAAGCAATCACAGGAAAAGGAGTACTCGGAACACTGCTGGGATCAATCATATTCGCTGAGAGTGATATGAGATGGAGGAGAATCTTGGCACTTTTCTCCAGCCTATAATATCCCCCTAACGAACCTTGAGATTATGTTCTGAGGAAAAATTGACAAGAAAGTGGGTGGGAGGAGAGACACTGAGAATTAAAGAAACACAGAAGAATAGCATATAAGGGTAGAGACAGAAAGAAAAGAAAGACAAAGGAGAAAGATTAAATGGAAAATAGGCGGAACAGCACTTCAGTAACAAAACTATTATAAAAGTTGTTACTTTTAAAGTTAGTTTTGTTACGATGCTGTTGTGCAATTGGTGCATGCAATAAAATCTCCAACGTGAGTGTCAGAAGCGCACCCACTCATTCTCTTCTTCTCTTTCCCCCTCTCCTTTTTTTTGGATCCTGTCGTTCAGTGCTGTGCCTCCTGTCTCACTCCCTGTCCTTTAGATACCTCAGGCGTGAAGCTGGAACAATTGCATTTGCAACACAAGGGGCTCCCTTGTCTTCTTCACTCAGCTTCCCAAATTAAAACACACATTGTTCAATCAGCATTTTGTAACACCCCCTTACAATCTTTTACCTTCAATACAGTCTAACTAGGTAGATACAATTACAAGGAATCGCCACAAATCTAACATGAGTTACTACTGTTATGGTATTTCCTTCAGGTGGACTGAACATTTCCATGCACTACCAAAAGGTACAACTTGGATACCAATCATTTGATTTTCTAAAAACAAGCGTTTTCCAGACTTATTAGGCTTTATTTAACTTTTTGTACACCTGTATCTCAATAATGCTCGCAGTAAATGATGACCGCACACCTACAGTCAAATAAAACTCAAAATAACACCATGTTTTTACTTCTCCATGACAGCCATAAGAACATATTACAATTCAGAAATTTGCAGGTTAATTTGCAGACTAAAATATTAATTTTAAGGGATTTCATTAACTTTGCCCATTGCCAATATATTAAGACCATTGTGGTCTATTATTTGGGTGCAGCAATCTGCTTCAGAGGCTTGTTATTTCAGCCATCAAATTGGAAAATTAATGACACGGATAATCGTCTCTTATTTAGAAATCTAAATTCATGGCTGAAGAGGCAGGCTACCAGGGTTTAATAATTCAGCTGAGTGGCTAAAACAGCAATGATCCATTGCATTTGCTAAGGTGACTTTCCTCTATTGCATACACTGTGCTATGACAAAAAATTAAGAACGCTAAAGAAAGGGAAGAGTCTCGCAGTGCTCTTAAGTAGCTTTCCATGCACTGTTTCCTTTCACTCTGCAGTGCTGTGAACGTGTGCTTCATGAACGTGAACAGCTGCCCGACACGCAGAGGCAGGTGGAGGCTCAGTGCTAGTGTTACAGCTTCATGCGGCTGTGTGTCATTAAGTGTGTGGGTGTATACATGGATGAGCAATCAAAGGCAGAGGCAGTGAGGGCAGCCCCACTTCAACATTACATCCTGCCAGTTTTTTCGCTTTCCTCACTACCTTTGTGTCATTTTATGCTTCCGCTTTTTAACCAGACCATCACAGTAGGAGAAAATGGATTTGCTAGATGTGACTGGGTAAAGGTCTAAGATGTTCTGACTTCTCTAAGCCATAATGTCAATTGTTGCCTTATTCCACCAGCTGACTGAATTAAAAAAATATGACAAGGATAAGACAAAAAATCTGAGACAGTGGAATGTTACTGTATGCATGATGAAGCAATAGACTAAGAAATAATAAAGACTCAAATCATTGTAGAAAAAGCTGCATTTTCTGCACCATGAGAGGGCACAGTTCTGCTTTCTAACCATTTAGAACCAGGATCTCGTTCTCTTTCATATGCATTTCAGAGGTGTTAGCTAACTGACTTCAAAGCAATGGCATGGCAATAAATTGAAGAGTACATATAAAAAAAAGTCTGGCCACCTGCTTTGGTGCACCCTGTCTCTGACATTTCACCCCTTTACCCACAATTATGCCCTCCGCCCCTTTTCCCAAACCATCGGATCCATTCTTTATTTGGACAATCTCAAATTCACCCTGATGAAAGCTGGGGGTGACGGTGAGGGTCTTGTGATGAATCATATGGTTAGAAGCAATAAGAAATCCCACAAGGATGAATATGAAAACATCATGGGTCATGAATAAGAAGGGAGGAGTATTGTGGACACAGATAGTAAATTACCTCCTTGTAACTTTGTAATAAAAAACTTGGTTATATGGTTATATAAGCCATAACTTTTAGCATCTTCCAAGTATTGTTCCCCTGCATCTCAAATACAAAAACTTACTCCATTCTTTTTGGGGATTATGTTACAATCTTGACCCATGCTCAGACTCTTAAGCACAAATATAACTCATGCATCTAAATGAATGAAGGGGATAACACACTCACCACAGAGATGGACTGATGGCCACTGACCACACTCTGTCATAGGTAGGGATTGTATGAAGACACTTTCCAAAGTGGTTTGGAGTTAAAGCCCATATCTAAAATAATTTTATGAACAAGGCACATTAATGCACTACATAAAAACCACTAAAAGTTCTGAATAAATATCTTGCCATTTTGTTTGACAGGTAGTATTAACAAATGATGATGGTGATTTTGGTCTTTGAGTATGTCATTATATGTTCCATCATCAAGATTTATATATATTTATAAAAAAGACTAACTGTAAAATCAGGGGAAATCATACAAAGTTTCAAGTTCATGCTTGCATATTTTTCTAACCAATCTTACCTTAGCCGTCTTGTCCCTGGAGCCACTGATGATCAAGTGTCCCTTGCAGTCAATACAGTTCACCTCCTGATTATGGCCAAAATACTCCATGCAAAAATCACTTTTTCTGTCATAAACAATGATCTTCCCATCACTGTCAAAAGACAAAAACATGTAATATCCTACATCAAAAAAACACAATCATCATGCTGACACTTAAATACTGAATGATGCCGCACAAATGCAGCAATGCTGGTACATTGAGGTAAACTATTTATTTCAGTAAATGATTGGACTTTGCTTAGACATTGGGAGGTTACTAAATACAAAGGCCAGAGAACAGTGAAAACTCAACCTGGTCAAGTATGATTGGTAGAACCTTGAGCTGAGTTTCCAATAACATACTCTAGTTACTGTGTAACTTTGTAATTGGATGGAAACTAGTAAACCTCAAAAATACTTTTAAAACCAAAACCTTTTTAATTAGAGATAGCTGATAAAATAGTAACTGATTAAACTAAAATGACCAAGAACCATGAAAGGCAAAAATATCTAGCTAAATATATAGCTAAACTGTAAATTACCTTCCAGCACTGACAAGATGCATGTCTGTCAAAGCAAATCTACACACATCCTCTTGGTGTCCTGAGAACATAGCCACCCTATTGTGCTGGAACTTAACCCCTTCAGGACCCCTGAGATGGTATGCTCCAATGTCTGATGCCTGAGACAGATAGAGCACATCACCATCCAGCTGTATCCAAGGCAACAAGCTGTGGGGGGGAGATCAAGAAATGGAAATTTCTCCTACACACGTAGCTAATTTCTAACAATTTAAGGTGATTAAGTAGCTGGTACAAACTACAGTATTGTCTTGTTAATGCTGGCAAGAAGAATGATACACCCAGAACCAATGGATCTTTGATAAAATGTCATGGGATGGACAACAACAACAGACAAAATGTCCCACACTCCTGTCTCTTCGCTTTCTTTTAACTGGAGCAGTGACTTAAAAAAAAAAAAGTAGGCTATATTTAATCAAATGGCCAAAGCTTTGCAGTATCTATATCTAGTTATTTTAAACCTTTAATGGTCTCGAATGTATTGTTATGGCCACAGAATAACACAAAATAAATGTTCTAGATCATTGACCACCCACTAAAGCTTGCAGTATTAACAATAAAAATATTTATCATATTGCCTTAAAACATATTTTACACAATCCGATTAGGCCAGCATATCAATGTGAGAATTCTGTTACTTTCAAACTAATGGTTTTGAGGAGGTTATAAAACTCACTTAATCTTCCATTTAAGAAGGACATCTTTACGACAAACACCATGACTCCAATTCTGTGATACCTTCACTCTGTCCTTTAAAGGAATGGTAGGATACCTGAATGGATCAGTGAAAAAAATTTAATTGCATTGTGAACTGCATAATGAGAGACAACTTCCTTTTTAAACAAACTGTAAAATGTTGATAGCAAATGGTGCCAAGAGGTCAACAAGACAAATTAATTTTGAGTAACTTCATTGGAGCCCTTAGAGGTCTCATTTTTCATAATGGTCTGGATTTCCCTTGGTAACAAAAGTAACATATCTAAAACAGCACTGCGAATAACTACAAGTTTATATGCCGGGAAAATCCCACAACACTGCAGTAATGAACATCGAGTATATCAGGATCACAAAAACCACACAGCTATTCACCTGATGGTTCTTATTGCCTACATGTTGAATTACCTAGCGTTAGCTAACCTAGGTTAGATAGCTAGTAACGTGCATTGTTGCTGGATGACATATTAACCGTATTAAAAGTATATCTAGTATGAATACATAATTTTCCACTTTACCAGCAAGATACAACTCGAATCAAGTATTTTATCACTCAATTATAAAGTAATATATGCTCCAACTGTTTGTCTCTTAATAGTCTACCTAACGCTAGCTAGGTTATCTTAACCCAGTAACTCAAGATTAAATAGGTTACACTTGCCAAATCCTCAGCTAAAAGGTTCTTGTCTATCTTATACCTAAGTAACATTCGCATTTACAGCATTTTGCATACGTAGCTAACCTATAAACTGTTTAGCCATCACCGTGGAAAACTTATTATTATGCTAGTAAAGCTAACCTAGGTTAGCAAGTTTGGAATCAAACCCTAGCTGACTAGCTAAAAACAACGCTACCCAGCACGCCTCGACATTGATGTAGATTGTAAACGGTATCTTTTCCTGAGACATTAGCTAAACAAAGTTGTTTTGCTATCGTTATCGGGGACCCAAAACTGTTAATTTTTTTTCAGGAAAGATGGCGTAAACAAGCCAACTAGTTTTCTAGCCACCTAGCTATTTACTTATTTATTCTGCGAAACATGCAGGTTAGCTAGCTAGCTGGGTACGTAATTGAGGTTCGAGGCCCCATGTTAGCCATTTAGCTGACAAGCTACGTAACGCTATAGCTAACTACACGAACCAGCCAGCTAGCCAACATTCTTACAGGTCTGCTCCATGGCGAGTTACTCCAGTGTTGATAAAGTCTTTTGCTATCCTCCTCCAAACAGGATCGCGGACTGTAAAGTGATGGCTTCTCCTGCAAACTTGAGAGAGGCGACAGAGCGATTTGTAGTCCAAGTACGACAAGATGAGGTAAAGAACATCGTCCGGTAACTGAAACAGAAACATTCTGAATCCTCCTTAAAATTAGCCCCTCGACACTGTTGGCAGATCCACTATATTTATTTTGACGTTTGCTGGCGCCTTTATAACGGACAAATTTATCGGATTTAGATAGTTGTAAACAGAATCCCATTTTTTCAGAGCGTGTGAAAACAGTCAGACGTGGTAGAAGCCATTCCAATGTGACAGCATGTCACGTGTGTTTTGTTGTAAAATAACCTGAAGTTGTCACAGCGGCTTAATTCTTACCTGAGACATAGGCCTACAATTATGGCTGAATTAATGTTTCTGCTCCTTTTGAAATGCATGATGATTCATGATCACTACAGAAAAGTATTGTTATTGTATTTTTAATATTACAAATGTAGTAATTGCAAACGTGTACGCGTGTGTGTGTGTGTGTGTGTGTGTGAGAGTGAGTTTAAACTGGTCACAGTTCCCATGGGAACTGATTTATGTCTCAGCACCTCATTTTCTCCTCAAAATATTTGACTTGTCCTTAGATAACTCCCAGCTATGTATGACTTGTGCACTAAATGTAAGGGTCTTTTTGTTGATTGGAGGTTTCTTTGTGCTCATTTACATATTATCTGCTTTGGTTTCCTCTGCTTCTATAGACTTGATTTCTGCGAAGACATGGTCAGTTGCTTATGGAGTGCAATTTTGTTCTTTTCTTCTCTTAAGGTCTCATTCAATTCCCCTCTCGGTCTATCACTCATTTCAGTAAACCGTACCATGATTTTTCATCATCTTCAGCTTTTTCTTGGTACTGAAAATCTTTTTGCCTGGGGGCCCCTTCTCATATATACATCCGGTGCTTGTCATTGCATGCTTTTATATTTGATTCAAGGTTATGGTGTTCGTCAGAAATGCAACTACTTTATAGCTGCTTGACCTCAACCTACTTAATATGTATAAGTAGTTAAGTGCACTAGGGTCCTCTAAATTGTCTCCTCTCATAAAAGAGAACTTAGCCAATTAAATGTATTTACCCTCTTTAAGGTTAAATGGAAATCAGATTTACATGTTTTTTACTTTATTCTTATAATAGTGATTTCAGTAAGTTTACTTTTGAGAAGTTTTCAATAACTCATTGTTCATCAGACTACATGAACTAGCAGGGCTAGGGCTAAATTACATTAATGACAGTGGTATTAAATGACAGTAACAATTACCTAAGTTGTTGATACATCTGGTATGTTTCTGTCTGCTATAATGTATTAATTAAATTAAAATTGTGTTATAAATATGAGATATTTGTATGTAATAAGATTTAATAATGTAATAAGATACAAATCAGACATTTGTATGTAATTATGAATAAATGACAAAGTACTTTTGTAAGTCGCAATGGATAAGATCAGAACACAGGATCAGAACACTAGAGGCTTTAATGAGTTGTGCAAAATGTGTAAATTATATTTTCATATTACCCCAATGAGGCAAGTGTTGAAATTTAGGCCCTATGAATGGCCATGTCCCCAATACTTGTGCTTCTAAAAATCATTTATGGTTGACTTTCCAGCTGAATTGACATGACTGAAAGGAAATGAAGAAGGAGGGGAGACTATCCTTTTGATCTCTGTAGAGGGGTGCAGGGGTCTCTGTGTGGCTGGCAAACAAATTTAGCCTGTAATTGTTCAGAACATTCTGACAATCACTCTTAGAAATGCATGAGCAAACAAAGATTACAGATCCAATTGGAAAAGTCAACAGGTCTTCCGTAAGTCCCATTTATAAACAATTAAACTGTCGGGGTTCATCTCCTCTTTGAACAATGTTTGCATTTCAATTATGCCTTTCACTCTGCCTGCTACTTCTATACTTAAAGATACAACTTTGTATATTCATATGGCCAAAAGAGATGTATGTTTTTTATAAATTAAAAAGAAGTACAAATGAATTTATAATAGATGTTATACTTTCATCTTTTTTGTCAATTTACTTTTCTGATTATATTTTCAGTAACTAGAAATTTGTTTTGTCTGAAAAAGGTAAAGTCAACATAACTTATTTTACAAGGACATTTAAGTGGGTTTATTTATATTTTTTCCAAAGTATGTTTCCAGTTTCCAGTTGAGCTCCTGTTTGCTAGAATGATTTCATGGTTAGGGTTGGACAGAATGTGAAGCAAGACTGCTTAGAGGTCTGGGTCATCCCATTCTCTCACCCTGGCATTCTACAGATTCAGCAGGGGGCCTTGTACAAGTCTAAATTGCTCTCTAAGCAAATTAACAAGGTAGCTCTGTTTGTTTATCTGGGGTTAAAGATGACGGTTGGAGCTCCATAAAACGGATGAAAGCAGTTTTGCACCACCCCTTTTTCAGTGGAATTGCACCTCATTTGCATGGCATCACAAGCTACACAGAAGGTGTGATTTTTCCCACAACCTGCTGGATCCCTCCGGTTTTCTACAATTTTATGGTTACTGAGACAAACTTAATGGGTCACAAAAGCCAGATAATGCAGGATAACCATGACAAATCATCCAGTCCTGTTAATCAGTAGTGGTTATTCCAAACATGAAAGCTACAGGGAATCACCGACGTTCTGATAGACTATATATATATATATATATATATATATATATATATATATATATATATATATATATATATATATATATATATATATATATATATATATATATATATATATATATATATATATATATGGGGGGAGGGGGGGAGAGAGAGAGAGAGAGATAGATTCAAAATTGAATTAAAGAGTTTCCAGAGAAGCAGAAGGATTCAGACAGAGGTCTTTCATCAGCTGTGCAAGCAAAGTGCTACTGAATTAGTAGTAGGAGGAGCCAGTTTATATATTTATAAATATATCTATTTTGTCAATCAGAACTTCTGTATATATACAGACTTCGATGTGTGTGTATATATATATATATATATATATATATATATATATATATATATATATATTTTATTATTGTTTTAAATTATTTTATTTCAAGATTCTTGAATAATTGATTCCTTGGAAATGAACACTGTTCTGCAGATTCCAGTGCGCCCAAGTAGCCCAAGCAGAATGACGTGGGGCTAAAATGCAGAGATTCCTGTAGCAAGGTTCAGAAATCATGTGCTGCAGAGAGCCCTGCTGAGCTACTGGCCTTTCCACAAGTTTGACCCCTGCAACCTGGGTCAGCTACCAGTATAACATGAGGCAGAACACATGGTGAACTGTGCAATAAAACTTTGCCAGGTTTTACTAATATAGCTACAAAACATACAATAGAAACAACAATTTTTACAAGTCATGACTTGAAAATGTTTTACTACATTCAGAGCTGTCTAATTCTGACTGTGTATTACAACCATAATGACACACTGCTTTGCTACTATTAGCTGGCAAAAACACTATGGGTTAAATTAGCAGTCATATATCTAGATATATAGATATTCAAAACTGTAGTGAAGTACTCATTCTCACGTTCACTCATCATACTATTGGCTCCTGTCTGTAAACATGCTGAACAAAATAGATGCTCTTCCAGTCAGATTAAGATACAGGGTGTTAAAGATCTAAGATTAAAGAAAAACACCTGTCTGATGACAAGGAGCCAGGGCAGAGGAATTGCAGTGTGTCCAGTTCAACCAGAAGAGAGGCCAAACACCGTAGGACCCCTGTAGAGACAGTCCCACTGAGCTGTTGACCTGAGCAGAGTCACTCCAAATAGACTTGGGGAGATGCCTTTATATGTTGGTACCTTCATCTTTGGCTCCACCAGCTACTAGCCAGAAGGGTTACACAAACAATTTTGTTATTTATTATGATGTAATTATGTAATTATGTAATGTAAGATGTAGAATACATTGCTCCTTTTGCCTAGTTTATTTATTTTCTGTTGTTTGACCATAAAAAACAATGTATTGGAGGGAATGATGCAAAATTATTTTAACAACTAATTTTTTAAAAAGTGGCCATGTTTAGGCTTATTTAGAGCCCCGCCAATATAGATCTTAGAATGACAGGCCTGCATAAGCATCAAGCAAAATAAACATTTCAGATCAATAAAGAGGCAGATATCATTATCCTAAGGTAAATTTATTACACATTTTTAAATAAATATTTCCATCATTAAAATTATTTTTACACATCCTCAAATAAAAATATATTTATATATGTATAAAAACAGACAGACAAAATGCAACAAAGGACAAAGGCTTTCCTACAGTTCTTACAATGCATTTACACACCTTGAATTTACGGTTTAAATCATGGTAGGAAACATGTGATTATCAAAATGTAGCTGCCACAAATATATACGGATTTAAAGCTCTGTTTGCTTTAAGTGTGTTTATCTCAAGAACGTTCCAGAACCAAGAACCGGAGAGATTACTCAGATGAACTGGGTGTCTTATCACTGGGTGGTCGAGAGGTGCCCTGGCTGTATGTGTAACTGAATACAGCCTTCTCTTGTCAGTGCATTCTCTCAGGCCCTTCAAGTCCCCATGAGCAGCAATATGAAGAGTATAAAATACTCTGAAACTGTCAAAACAAAATGAAACAAAACCAAAAAAGAGAGATGGTAAAGTCCACACACTGCTAAAATGTCAGCTCCAACATCTGACATTATTCTCAAGTCATGTGCTTCGTTTTCCTAAGATCTTACACAGGTCGGTACCAAAAGTCTTGAGTAGAAAAATAGATTTCTTTTTTAATGTTCCCCCCCCCCCCCCCACCAAAGAATGTGTTTTTCTTTCATTCTAAAAACATTATTAAAAAAAAAACTAAATGTTAGGTATATTAATGCTCGGTACAAAAAGTGTTGGGAGTCCATGAGAAGATTCTGTTCAGTTATTTGAGATGGTGTTTTCTTTTTCTCTTACTCCCTGTCTCTCTCCATTCCCCTGTTTCTCTCTTCAGCGCTCTCCTGAGTAACGGGTGCGTTTAGTCCGTCTGTTGAAAGGGTAATTGATGAAATCAAAAGGTCTGTGCTCTGCAATGTGATGTCCTTTGGGCAGTCGCTTCATGAAGTGGACTTCCCGTTGATGTTGCCTGGTTTTTGAGCCCTTGCGGGGTCTTCCTTTCCGTGTGAACGCCATGTACCAGCCCTCATACTTTACATTCTGGAGAGCCGTGTAGTTATTCTCCAGCACTATCTCTGTGAAAATACAGTCTTTCCCCTGACCATTTCTCTGGAAAAAAAAAAGAAATACAGTAGGCTCAAAAATATTGTTGTTTAAGTCAAAGCAGGTAATATAAAAATATAGCTCTGAAATTCTATTGAAAGATATTTGCAGAAGCCTGTCCCAGTTTCTATGTGAAGTTTCCCCACATGCGCACAGCATATGCTTAAGTCATTATAGTTCAAGATCAAGAGAGCGAGAAATGACAGCAGTAACCAATGACTTTCCCCCTTTGGTAAACACCAATGCAGATTCATCCTCTGAGATGAATAGTTTCTTCCACCTTGGGTTGCTCACAGGTCAACATTTTGAGGTTTGTTATTATAGTGGAAAATATTTTTATAGATGCTTTAAGTTTACATTCTTATTAGTCATAGAAACCTGACCACAATCCTGATTATAACATTGCATTTATCAACATGTAATATATAAATTAAAATTACAGTGTCCATCAATCAACTACTCATTATCAGTAACATCGATGTCTTCTTAATGTATGCTCAAACTGAATGCTAATGACAGGTAATGAACATTCACTTAAGGATGCACATATCTCAGAAACGGCATGTTCTTCATCCCATACCAACACAGCCTACTGAGTTTAACCTGCCAAATGTAAAACACGTCAATTCCTTAATGGGACAAACCAAAAATGCAAACCCATCTTCAAACTTTATAAAAGGCCATTAAAAATAAACCCTATATCCAACACAAAATAAATTGCTCATATATCCAACAATAAAATAAAATTAAAAAAAAAAGACAAACAAACAAACAAATTAAAAAAACCCTCGCTCTCATGCAGTCTGTCGTTGGGCGGCCAATATGTCAGATAGCATAAGATCAGGGGTGCCAAGCAGATGGTCCACCTGGCAGGGTGCTGGGAGGTGGGGGCTGAGTCTCCATCCCACTTTATTACCATTCACAGCAAGAAAGAGGCACAAATCCACCCTGGAACAAGAGTGCCCAGCTAAAAAAGGAGGAAAGATCCTATTCCTTACACTCCATATCCCATACTGCAACTGGAGCAAACTGGAGCATTTACCAGACAAAAGGAGAATGTGTCCATGGAAGCTTTATATTTACTTACAACTTAACTGGATGTTGTGTTTTTAGTATCATAATACGTCATGATGAACCGTAGAAGAGGTGTATTCTGCATGACAGAATGTATACAGTCTCTACATACAAATCGCATCTTATGTTTCCTTTTCAGCCCACAACTACACAACTATTTAATCTAAAGCTGCTGATGTTGATATTTGTCACAAATGGGTCCTGAAATGAGAATGCTGACAAGTTTTCTTCAGAATGTTTTTTCTTACCTTGCCAATCAGTTTCCCTCTTCTGTTCATGCAAATGTAGAGTCCTGTTTCTGCTCCTTTAATTCGTACTCGACTGCCAAAGGTGTCTGTCTCGACGATGAGCTTTGCTGTGAAAGAAAAGACAGGTTTGTGTCAGAACCTATGGTGAAAGAATACGTAGATAACACTGTAAACTACATTCAAAAATCAAATTAGTAAAAATATTTTAATTGGTTTGGGTCAACATCTTATGCAAGGTGTTTTAATGTTAGCATAGATTCAATATATACACAAAGATTCTATGTACACACACAGATTCTACATGTACACACAGATACTATATACATACACACAGACATTCACATTGTCATAGGAAAGACCTGGAGGGTCTATTTCTGTGGATTTATGCAAGCCTATATTCTTTCAAAATAATAAAAATAGAAAGACTTCATCATTTTTGACAAATAAAGATGCTGTCATGGAAAGGTTATTGAGGCTATTAAAATATATATAGTGTATGCACATTGCAGTAATTTTTATCATGTGATTAGACAACCATTTTTCAAATTCAAAATATGAAATTTCATACAACTGAAATTAAATGCTCACTGCAATGTAAAAGCAACTAATAGCAATGAATAGGCTATTCAGAATTCCAAAGACAAATAACATGGGATAAATGTGATATATAAATGCTGTTCACTACGTCCTTAATTTGCACACATTTTTTTTTTTTTCTGTAAAAATGTCCTAATCTAAATAACTGCTATAGTCCAGTATATCTACACATGTTTCCGGGAAGGTTTCTACAAAAGTTACCCTTCCATGACACATGCTCTTCATGCCAAGAATTAGCACTTGCAGCCCTCTTTGACTTAGCTCCCATGCTCTCAGTGATGGTAAAGAGTTACGGTTCAAATGGAGGGGGTCAGATAACCTGCTGGTAGAGAGCCTAACCACAAGCCCAGAGCTGCAGTCAGGCTTTGGCCCAAACTAACAACCCTGCTGTCTCTGCAACATGCTCAGGTGACATGGATGTCACCAGTGCCATGCAGGGCCAGAGCCAGCCTTCCTGAAATACCTCAACAGGACTAGTAATTACAAGGCTTTCTGATGTGCTCAAGCCACATATGAGAAAGCTGGAACTGGAGTCAAGCCAAGACTAAATATACCAGACACTGAAGATGCAATGGAAACTTTTTTCCTAGTCTACATAACTGGAACTATATAAAATAAGTAAAGCTATGCAAAAGAAATTAAGAAGTGTAAACTAAAAAATTAAGATATGTAAATTTCTTAAATAAAAAAGTCTTCTATTTAAAAAAAACCATGAAATCTCAGTGAATGTTTTAGTTTGAGGTGTGATTTAAAACATCTATTTGTGTTCAGGATTATATAATTTTAGGAACAAAACGAGATATGGACATGGTCAAAATAAGTGTTTGGTTACCGCTTGTTTCCACAGCAATATTAAGATTAATACAGAATGTCCGTAGAATTCACACACAGAGGAGGCAATTGGGCTCACATATTTTCATTGTAGAGTTGGTTAAAAAAAAGACGGGACATTATTCAGGAAATGTTCAGGAGGCTGGAGTAAGATGAGTTCTAATGGTTCTTCCAGACATACGCGACTCTCTGGAGAGTCACCTTTAGAACAATCTAGAATCCATTTAACATTTTTACACTAAAAAAAAACCTTATACAGCTCACCAAATGCCCAAGTTCTTCCATCATCTTACGCCGAAGCCAAGTAGGTAAGATGAAGGAATCACTAGAAGCATTAGACCGAGTGTATGTATGTATGTATGTATGAATCTATATATGTATGCATGTAGGCCTACGTACGTATGTATGTATGTATGTAAATACTTACAAAAATACCAAATCATCGATTCAGCGACTTATCATGAATATATTCTTACCATGAACGTCACCATCTTCGGCCATGGCGTTGATTTTTTTGTTGGCCAAGACTTGAACATGCTTGCCACTGGTTCGGCTGTAAAGCTGGTAGGTCCGAATAAGTCTACGGCTGACCCGGTCCGTCACCCTACTTTGCTCATTCACATGCTGTGTAAAATTAGGCGGGGACTGAATGGTTACCTGTCAGAAATTAAGTACGACATAATCAATACCTGCAGAACTACCTCACTGGTCGTTGACATAAGCCTATAAATTACGCGAACATTAAAATAATTAAATGTAGTAGCCACACGCCATTTATTTGGCTACATGAAATGTATAATCTAATGCGTTGGCGTTTTGGATATTCCTCCACATTAACAAAAAAGAAAGCCACAAACTGAACATGTAGCTTCGGAACGCAGAATCGAATTAAACTGTGAAAAGTAAAGTTGATCGAGCTAATTCCATGCCAGTTTTGCAAAAGGCGTTGATGATTGTAGGGGGGGATGTGTCCTATCTTTGCTATTTTTCATCTGAAACAGAATCATGTCATGTCTGACCTTCTTGTTTTTAATCCATGACATTGTTAACTTCTCGTGGGACCCCGAGTGCGCATTATAACCGTGCTTCGTCTGCGCTTGCACGGTAGGTCGCGTTCGCCTGCTACCTGCCAGGTTGCGAGGCATTCTGCATGCGGCGCGAGCTCGCTCCTCGCCCACTGTGATACCCATCTGATGAGATATCACTAACGGAATCTTTCCGTTTTTCTTTACTTTCGCAGCTTAACCCACACATGTCCAGGGTCATGTTCATATCCAGCACTGGACACTTTACCTCCAAAGTCTATACTGGCATAACTTTTTTCCACATTGAGAATATGCGTAAGACTACATGTGCTATAATTTGTGTCATGTACTATAATTGTGTTTGTCTAATTCCTGTAATCTCATTCATTAATATGGCATCAGGACACCAAAATACTGAAATGAATCCATAATATATATAGTATAGTAATATATATTTTTTGCAATAAGATGTAAATTGTACACATACCTGAGCATAGTAGCAAAACGCAAAGAGATGAAGAAATCTGGAAAAGACAGAATCTGACATTAATAATATGAAATAACCAAATAGAAGCAATAACGCGAGAATGGACAGACTATATACTCACAGATAACTTAATCGTGATGGAATGAATCTCATTGTTGATTGAGGGGACGGGCCTCAAAGATAAAATTCAGTAGACCAAATTAGCGTCTGATTTAGAGAGATAACAACTTGGGTCTTCCAGGAGAATTGTGTAAGGTCCTCTCCACGAAAGGCTATTTGTGGACATCCAAAGTATGGACCACAAGGCGATGATCGGTTCAGCATAAAATCTGCTCAGCAGCAGTAAAATGTCCAGGAAATACTACGGAAAGCGTTGCTTTTACACACCGCTTTGACAGAAAACTATGACCCAAGACACAAGTAATTTTCTTCCTATTTTCTTCTTTATATGAAACAGTTAAGTGCACTTAATGCAAAAAAAAACCCAACCAAAAAACAAACAAACAAAAAAACAAACAAAACAGTCCGTAAAGCATGAGCTTTCCAAGTTAAAGAGCACGTATATTACTACAGGCTATTTATCAAAGGAAAATAACTTAAACAAGAAAAAGCCAAATCATGTTGTCCATAAAAGTGACAGCAAATCGCCGCTATCTGTGGTCCAGCGTAGATAGTTCCGACGGGGAATCCTTTGACGTTTTCTTCCAGGCGTGTCCTCTTGATAATTTGGTCTGGGTCCTGTGGTGGACTGATTCCGTTTGGATGTCAGTGAGCAGAAGCAGAACGGTGCATCCTGTACCGTGATGATTTCTCAGGAACAGTGCTGTTGTAGTGCCTCGTCTCTCTTATCCCCTCCTCTTCGCCCATCGCCAGTCTCCAATGTCAACCCCGTTCGCGCTTACAGCCTTGGTTAAAATGGTAGGTTGGTCCTGGTGGAGCAAGCCCCTTTTCAACAGAACAAAAGCGACCCCCCTCCCCCTGAATTTAAAATATACTTCACCTGAGTTGAGAATAAACACTAACAGGAGTCTTAGGTGCAGAGCGCGCAATGGGATTTCTGCGCCAGTAAACTTAATTGTAATATATTGAAAACGCTCTGTCTTCACATGGCAGCGTTAGATGATGTTCAAGCCATACACCGAATATTTCCTCCCTTATTGCTGGGACTTTAAACTCATTTTGCCTAAATTAACTGACAGTTCGAACATCAAACCTACACAAACTTTAGCTCAGCTTTTCAATAACCAAGGGGCAAGTTAACTTTGTTAATTCGGAACCCAGCGCTGAAACTAAGGCTATTGTTCAGTGTCACAGACCACAGAACTCGTTCACTAAAGATTTGTGTATTGTTAAAGAGAAGTGAGAGACATTAAAAGGATTACAGACGATTAGCGTTTTTGAAACAGCACCTTTCTTTTCTCCTTGAAGAATGACACATTTCTTTTTCTATAACGCTGTTGGTCTTAATCTTATCCTTGCAAAAATGAATGTTGATTATAGTGCTTAGACTACCTTTTGTCCCTGTTGTAAATAATTTAAATGATTACATGTATATGTTAAAAGTTAACCTATTTCGTCTTTATTTTGAATAACCATAAATATTCCACTTCACCTTCTGTTTGTTAATGGTTCGTCATTAATTAGGACACGTCCAACGATTTAAAGCTTTTTTAGGTATTCATTTCGGTAAATAGCCAACACCCGAGAGTCAGAAAAACAAGAATTGTTGAAGATAAAGTGTTAATTAATTGCAAGTCAATCTTTTTTTTAGCAAGAGTTTTTCTGAATTTCGGTGTGTAAATGTCTTGCAGGCCAAAACGTCCATAGTTAAAAATCTAATAAAAATACATTACTTTTCGTCTATATCAACATTGTAAACTAAAACATTGAGTGAAAAGTTGAAAGATAATAGAGTGCTGTCAGCTTCTAAAGAGAGTGAGCAGCTTCTAAAGAGAGTGAGCAGCTTCGGTACGCATATGCAGGATAATAAAAGATACGCGTTTTAATCGCTACAAACCATACTTCGTTAGTACCACAAGGGGGCGCCACCTCAAGACAATGTGTCATATGCCGTTTCACATATAACAGCAGCTAAAAAGGAGAAATCTTTGTGTCTTTGGTACTTTGGTGTCTGAATGGCTAAATAACCGAGTGCGTGAGGAAGCCAGTAGGGTCAAAGACACAGATCCCCTCTCTGGTTTTCTAGTGGAAACTCTCAGATGGCAATTGACAAAGGCAAGCAGAGAGAAGGGCCCACACACGCATGCTTCTCCTCTTCCTCTGCTTCGTTCTTTGGAGAACCATTTTTTCCTCCCCTTCCCCCTTCCTCTTTTTTGATGTACGCATCTTGTTTTGTGTTGAAGTGGCCCAGTATTAATGGCCCATTAAAGTCAACAGTCTGACTCCATGGCTGAGCACTTCTGCATGGCGAGGCCTGGGCTCCCCATTAACCTCACATCCAGCTCTCAGTCGCTCACTGCCTAACCAGCAGCAAGATGACTAACATGGGAATGAGCCATTGCTGCTTAGCCTACTGGTCAGAGGGACAGTCCCATTATACAGATGGGAACACTGGGAGGTATGTGTGAGTTTGCATAAGTACCCTGTCCTCCTCAGATTTTGACCAGCATCACAATACATGAACTGTATCATGTAGCTTCTGTTTTGTGTACAGTATCATGTAAGGTGATTACAAAATGAAGCACAGAAATATGATTTACTTGGCCTTGTGACATACCAATAACCAAGGTCCTTTATTAGGTTTTTATGTATAACAACAGGAAGAACAACAACAAACTGATGGAATGCTTCTATTTCCTTTACATAGTATTACCTAATTATGACTAAGAGAAATATCCCACTGTGATATGTATGTCTTGTGCACGGATATACGCATATTATACATGTCATCATGTAGATTGAGTAAACTCATATATAGGTTTATTGATCAGTATTCCATGAGGGTTAAATTAGATATATTGATGTGTGCATGTGTGTGTGTGTGTGTGTGTGTGTGTGTGTGTGAAAGAGAGAGAGAGCGAGAGAGAGATAGAGAGAGAGAGAGAGAAAGTGTGTGTGACTGCCCAGAATGACACTCCAGACAAGCACATATCTTTCATGACAGTGTTGACAACCATGTCTGATGAAGGCAAGGTGTTACCTTGCATGTGAATTCTGAATAGCTGAAATATTCGTTTTAATGTAATTAGACTACACATTGAAAGCAATTTTGATCCCAGAATAATTGATTTTGTTTCTGAATATTTATGAACATTTTAAAAACATTCCAAACACAGTGTGGTTTGCAGACTGCACAGTATTTTCTTCAAAATTCTTTTTCAGTGAAAAAATAAAGTGTAAGAAGGAGGCATGTATGTATTTGATGTTTTTCATTTAGAGACAAACTAAGTCAAGTTTTATCTTTTGCAGTCACTTATGCTGATGTTAAAGGCATAGTGCCACATGCTGTCTTACAGAGACTAGAATGAGGGCCAGAGAGAGAGAGAAGTCAGAAAAGCCGAATACAACTGGAGAGAATCAGATTTGCTGCTGAAGCAAAGAAAGAAGATGGAGTGATATTTTTTTTAGAAAGACAGGGTGCTAAGGGAGAAAAGAGAGAAAAGGAGGGGGCAGGGCCAGAGGAGGACCCCTGCAGCGGTCGAGATGGATGTCCATGCTCCTGGGGTTAAGAGAAGGGCAGGCAGGCCCTGTGCCTGGCTGCAGGGAGCAGCCTACCTGCTGTTTGCCTCTGGGGCCTGATGGCTCTTCCAGAGAGCTCTGACTGCAGCGCAGGAGGGGCCCAGGGGCAGAGGAGAGGCTCCCGGTCCTGGAGCGCCGCGCCCGTCAATCCAGCCGCTTTCAGCCACGTCAGTGATGACGCTGCACGCCCCCGTCACCCAGCGCCTTGCTGTGGTGACGTCCGTCAGACCCACTTACAGTCAGCAACATCGGCGGCCTTGCTGAGCAGAGCAAGAGAGCCAGCAAGACAAAACGCACCCCAGGGAATGGGACTCATTTGAGTTCCAATGCTACACCGTGCTGACTGAGGAGCTGTGTCATTGTTCTCACTTTTAAAGTGTCCTTTCAGAGGGCCTCAGGGTGATGGACAGGCGTCACAGCAACACACACTAGCAGAACAAACCAAGAGTGAGGGACATGTTAATTGGAGGGAGGGAAGGAAATGGATAAACAAACACACTAATGGTGAGGAACCACGACAGCGGAGCTGCAGATTAGTACAGAATGCAAAGAATGTGATTGGCCCAATTGAAGCAAATGATCTTCAAAGTGAAGTCATAGTGATTTGATTTCATGGAGCCATTCACATCTGCTTATGTGAGTGAGGGGGTTTGAGTCTGTGGGAGTTAAAGCACAAATACACAAACATGGCATCTGTAACCCTTCAGTGACTCTCAGTGACTCATTAGGTTATCATTTTTTAATGGAAGGTCTTTGAAGAAATCACATAAAGGTGATAGAGACTTAAGTTGTGTTACAGTTCATTTCCTTAAAGAGGGGTAGGAATAGCATTTCAGTTTCCTTAATGATGTATAAAGATGAATTCTTGTTGAATTCTTGGTATCCTGTCTGAGGTTGGTTCCCACCTTGTGCCCTCAGCTGCCGTGATAGACTCCGGCCCTTCGTAAACCTGAATTGGATTAAGAAGTTTGGAAGATGAATGAATGAATGAATTCCTGTTGAGAGAAAGCTTTACTAATCTCAAGAAAAGCAGGATTTCCATCCATCAGCCCTCACCTGGTTAGTACTTCACACACTTTTAAAAACACAATCATGTAATAAAAGCTGTGAAATCGTTTGGCCACCCCATTAACTAACAGGCATTTTCCTTGTTATTCCTCTGTAGCGAGAGCTCTAGAGGAACACTCTTCTGGAAGCACAGAGCTTGTTAAGTAAGTGCCTCCTAAAATATTTATCCATATGGAGGAAGGTCTTTACCTGGCATCTGCTTATGAAAATCTCTGGCTGCAGATACAGTAACTTATTCCCATACTCAAGTCAGTGGTGTTTTCATAGCCCCACTGGGTTCACCAAAATATACCCTTTTTCATTGAACATATGTTGGTAATACATATACCATATGAACATGTTGAACAATATGGTTTTAGCATCTAGCATTCTTCCACTGATGAAAGGTTCTTTAACCCCCTTATACTGCTGGGGCTCTAGCTCCACAGTTGCAACACAGGCTTCAGATAAATTTACCCAGATTATTGTACTTGTATTGTAATCTGGAATCATCATATAAACAGTTTGGGGGGGATCATTTTTACTGTTATGAGGCTTTACAAGCAGGTCGCCTTTTTCCACTTTTCTACTTTTTCTACTTTTCTCCGTGTGGTCTGAGGCACAGAATGAACAGAATAAGATTAATTGAAATGTCCAGTCATGTGTCTTCTTGCTGCTGCTGTTATGAACTGTGTGGAGGAGCAGTGCATTTGGAGGTGGGGTGGGTGTTCCGCTTCTCACACCACCTGACGTGGGCCTGGCGGCTGTGCTCAATCAGACAGGCTGAAGCTGCCGGCTCCTGGGTGGTAACCTAAAGACCAGCGTCATGCCCTCCTTAAGAGCCTTCATCGGCAGGGGGCTGAAGGCCAGCGGTTAGCCAAAGATCAGGTCAGACCTACCACCTGACACATGCACACCACACACATGCACACACATGCACACGCTCGCAACCAATATACCACTGTAATGCGAATTCACCCACCTGGTTTCGGTATAAGAGTTTCTCATGTTTTCTTAGGTCTGATAAGTTGCAACCTGTAAACCTTTGATTTACTATGTCAGTAGTTCTCCAGAGCTAAAGAGAATGCAAGCAGATCTTAGGCAAGGCAGGCATTTTTGACTTTGTGGCCCCAGTGGGTGTGGGAATTTACATGTATTAAATATAACTGCAGGCTGATGTGACTTAATATGTATGCCAGAAGCATTTTTCTTCAGGATTAGTGCTTGATGATGTCCTGGTTATGCTCAGCCAAAACTGAGGAGGAAAGGGGCCGAGAATAAAAGTAGCTATGACAATCAGCCCACTAGCCCAGACCTCCCTGTCCCACACCCCCCTCTCAGCCTAAGGCAGGGCTAGGCTCTGCATATCACTGTTTCATTATTTTTCACACGCCTCATGCTTGGGGTCTGGGGTCCATTTGCGAGACTGTTGTATTGGACCCCCTCCAAGTGTTGCCCCTGTTCTCAGTGCATTAGCCATTCACATTCCCCAGGCACCTTCTACTCTGCCTGTCCTTCTCCTTTTGGCTGCTTTTTACGTCTTTGCTCTGCTAATACAATAAACCTACATGATCGGTAGTGCACGCACACACACACACACACACACACACACACACACACACACACACAAGGTTGTAAAAGCACCGGCAGGTCACCTCTTGGTATTAGTGGTGAGGAGTGACTGATTGTCTGGAACGGTTGTGAGCAGACTCGCTTTACGTTGGTGCAACTCCCTCGGCTTGGGTGTGACATTAAAAGCTCCATTGCCGCAGGAGTGTGAGTGCCGAGGGTAGGTGAGAGTACGTGGGCAAAGCCCAGCGCCGACCCTTTGAGCACACACAGAGCAGGGCTGGGGAAAAGCGTGGGAAATTGTTCCCACAAGCTGGCAAATGGCACTGCACAGTGCCTGTGGAGGTTTAAAGCCACAAAATGACGGAAGGCTTCTCGTTCCGCCCCAGTGTGCAGTAGTGTGCAGTAGTGTGCAGGGGTCTAGCATGAGCTAGTGCTAGAGCTGCTCCACAGATTAAAATCCCCAACATGTCCGAAGATACCATCCAGCTCATGCCGTGAGAATGTACCTACTGTCTGTCCTGTTAGGTCGGTTAGTATCTAATTGAGAATGTATGTGACTATATGTGTTTGAGTCTTCTAAAATGCAAGTACAGTATAGTGGGCTGTCCACATTCCTTTTAGCTACTGCTGAGCCAATGCCCGATCAAACATACAGCTACCCTTAGATAAGTGCGGCCTTGTGGTCAGGCTTGGTGGTTTGCTGAGTCTGTTTATGATGTCCAGTGAGGGGTCTGGACACGCTGATCACGGAAGTTGGCTCGGAAGCTCGGTCTGGGTGTTATGCATTGTCATTCAGTAGCCTTGTTTTTTGGTTTATGACTTAAACTGGGAGAATTTCCGGAGAAAAAAAAATCAGTTTATGCATGTCCATGAAATCCACCAATTAAACTAGACCAAAAAACCCAGCTCCATACCACAACAAAGAAGACAACTGTAAGGGAAACAACACATGGACAAGCTTGACAGAAGAATTTACACTTCTTTTGACCTTCATTTTGTTAATGCTGCTCTCAGTCAAACTCCAATTGAAAATACTATGAGATACCTTTCGCCATCTTTGAATATGCACACTCATTTTCCATACATCATTTTCACTATTTACTGACTTTCATTTTGAGAGATCATTCCTTTCTGGTACTTTCTGACTCCTTCTGGAATCATTTGGATTACGCTTTAAGTCACTGTTTTTTGCATCAAGAAGTCTGTCTACGTTGAGTGATAGCAGATCAAGTAGTGTGCTTATTTGTCTGATATTGCAAAGTGAAGATGAAATAAGCCTGTAAAGGTTGAGTGTAGCTTTAACATGATGGAATGTAACTTTACTGAGGGAGTCAGTGGTCACACTATGGCCTGACAAACAACACTGTATCCATGTGTCAACTCAGCTTTAATTATCTAGGTAATGTGACACGAAATAAATGTGATAATACTGTATTGAAATTTATTTGCATTATTCAATCAATCATTCACTGTGGTTTCCAGCTAAAGTAGGGTTAATCAATAAACCAGTTTTGAAACTGTCATTGAAAGTAGATTTATACATTTTTAATGAGTGAGAAGGCTGTCCAAACCCTGGGCCCCCACATTCCTTCTCTGACAGTACTTGAATCAGTTTTATGTCTTTCTGTTAACCTGAAACAAGTGGTCAAACTATGCAGATAAAAATGATATGCTCTTGGCCACATTTCAATAACACATGGCCATGTTAGCAAAGTGAGTGTTTATTGTTCTCCTGGCTCAGATGGCCACTTATTTCTCTGAACTGTTACATGGCCTAAGACTCCTGTACAAAGCATAAGTTACAGTCCTGTAAACACCAAAAATGTAAAATGGCACTGAAGAGGTTTTTTCCAGAGACAATACTACTTTTTTTTGCTACTGGATTGTGTGTGCTCCCTGTGGCCTTCACCTGCAGCTGCTCCATCATGTCTATTGGTCCTTTCTTTATTTAATTGTTTTGTCTTTTCATCCCATATTATCCATTCTATGTAATAATATTCATTAACAATTGATTTTTATTTTTCTACTTCTTCTTTGTCCTCTCTTTCTCTCTGACATAAACCAATGTGTTTCACAGCCCTTTTCTCTTGCCCTATTAAACTTGTCTTTTTAATCTCGGGCCCCACAGATACTCAGCTGGCTGGAGCAGCTGTGAAGACAGGGTTAGGGTAAGGGTGAGTCCCACAAACCCAAGAGGAAAAAGGCAGTAGAGAAGAAGAAAGAGATTTCAGTGGCCCAATGGGAGTCTGACAGTCATCCCTGACTAGGCTGCTGAGATATAGAGAAAGAACCGGGGAAAGAGCGAGAGAGAGTGAGAGTGTGTGTGTGTCTGTGTGTGTGTGTGTGTGTGTGTGTGTGTGTGAGAGAGAGAGAGAGAGAGAGAGAGGGAGAGAGAGAGAGAGAGAGAGAGGGAGAGAGAGAGAGAGTGTGTGTGTGTGTGTGTGAGAGAGAGAGAGAGAGAGAGAGAGAGAGAGGGAGAGAGAGAGGGAGAGAGAGAGAGAGAGGGAGAGAGAGAGAGAGAGAGAGAGAGAGAGAGAGAGAGAGAGAGTGTGTGTGTGTGTGTGAGAGAGAGAGAGAGAGAGAGGGAGAGAGAGTGAGTGTGTGTGTGTGTGTGTGTGTGTGTGTGTGTGTGTGTGTGTGTGTGTGTGTGTGTGTGTGTGTGTGTGTGTGTGAGAGAGAGAGATGTCTTGGTGCATCCCCACTCTGTAGATCATGTTTCAGCTAGAGGCCTCTCCTCCCTCTCATCTCAGGCCCCTCTCTGACAGAGACTGCACTAGTCTCCTGAGTCCAACACACACCCTCATACACAAGCACATGTATATGCAGACATGCATGAACACAAACACACACTCTCTCTCTCACACACACACACACACACACACACACACACACACACCAAAAACAACAACAACTCACTGTATGACAACTCACTGATGAGTAGAGGCTGTTAGAACAGGACAGGCATAGAGGAGAAAGGTGGATCAGGGTCAATGAGGGAGGTAAGGATGTAGAAAGAAAAAGCTATAGATAAGAGCCCAGACAGGATGAACAGATTGAAAAAGCAGAGAAGTTGCAGGTCTTGCAGGAATTTGAGGGAAAGGAGAGTTGAAAAGCAAAACAGCATGTAGAGAGCTGTTGTGTTTATGTAGTCCTCTTCAAAGGATAGCCTAATTATTTTTCCATATTGAGTGCAAGAACACTGCATTCAGGTTCAGATCATTTGCTAGCGATTCACTATAACACAAGAGTACTGAGAGTAACAGTCTGTAATAATTATACACAATCTTAGAAATTTTTATTTTAGATCCTAATTTGATATTGCAATAAGAGCAACAGTTTGTAAAAGCAAGGCTATAGTGATAAAAATGAATCAAAACGTGTGTTTCCCATAATTTTTGATAGTAAAATCCAAGGTAATTATTGGGATTCCCACAGTGACCATTCCCAGTTGGGACCTGTAAGTACTATAGTTAAAATGTACTGACCATGCATTTATTTGTATTACAAAGGCTGATATATAACAAAGTCCTGCCATTAAACTCTTTTACATTCTTAAATAAAACCACTTAAATAAAATATTTCACTGCAAATGAAAAAATCTATAAAAGTAGCAACCAACAAAGCAATGGCCAAATTCCCACAGATAGCAATTTAAGCCATAACTCAGGCTAACATAACACCCCATGCCGCTAACATCAGCTAGCCCAAATGTTCAGGCGGTAAAAGCTGTGGAGTATCCACATCGTTCCGAGGTCAGCCTCAGAGGCAGCACAGGCAGGGTGAGTCTCTGCCACCCTCATGCCTCGCCTTGCCTCACCTCACCCCCTAACCCCTCCTGCCTCTCTGCAGCTGTAAAATCATGCTGAAGCATCATTAGCATGGAAACAAGATGTTACCTACACAGACAACCTGGTGAACCAATTAGACGTGACACAAGGCTGGCCCACAACGAGACCCATGTGCTCGGATTTAACCCCTGAAGTATTGGGTGACCTTGCAGCACACAGGCTAAGGAGGGAGCTGAGGTGTGGGAATACTCAGGGTTCACTCAACACATATCAACCCCATCTCACCACAGCAATCCAACCCCCCTACACATTTTCCATCCTACTGATTTACAGAGCCATGGGTTTTCACTGTGGATCACACTTTAGTATCACCACCACTACTATCATGTAACTCTTCATGATACAAAAAAAAATGTCAGTAATATTAGCTAGAGATTATGAGCAAATTTGAAAGAAAAATCACACTGCATACAATTTCTGAGACACTAATTTATTAGAACTTTGGACATGAAGTTAATAAGGGGAAATAATACAGGACTAAAAGTCTTTGAGCAGTTAATAGCCAGCAACAGGCCAGCAGGTAGAGAAGAGTGCTTATCTGCAGCACAGACTCAGTCTGTGATGAAGTGGGATATAAGGCAGGTTCTATTAAGCCAGATGAAGTGACATGCTTAACTAGCTACCTTACAGAGGCCAAAGCTCAAGTGGGACTGGCCTGTCTACTGAACAGAGCTTGTTAAATTCAAAAGGGGCTTGTTAAAGGTGTCAACATGGCCCATCATGAATAAGCACTTTTGATTCTTTATAGTGGTTTATAATGTCCTGATGTTGCTTGAAGTTTTCTTTTTGTTCAATCTATTGTATGTACAATACTGTGGTATGATTTGACTTATTAAATTAATCAGGACATTATTTTGGGGCACTTAATACATTTTTGAAGATTGAGATCCATCACAATTTTTATTATATAAATTGATTGCAGTCATTTATATTTTTAGTATTATATATATTTTTTATTATTCCTTGTAAAATATCATCATATTATAAAACATCATTATATTAACATGATCTTCCCAAATACCTAATTAGGTAAACCGGTGCTATTTAGGACGACAGGATAGGAATGCTTTTAAGAATGTTCAGTTGGACAGGGTAAATGCAAGACATGGAGAAGGGTGGGGGGCAGCAGAGCCAGTGCATTCCACAGGCTCATGCTCACGCTCTCGCTCGCTCGCTCTCTCTCTCTCTCTCTCTCTCTCTCTCTCTCTCTCTCTCTCTCTCTCTCTCTCTCTCTCTCTTCTCACCCTTCATACGTCAATCAGTCTTGTTATCTCTCCACTCTCACCCCTGTGCCCGCCTGTCTTCCAGTTCGAGGCTGTCGATGTGTTAATCACCCTGCTCTGCTGACAGAGGGAGCCAGATATTTTAACGTCCTGATAACCCTGTACTGGACTCGGTTGTCTTTCTCTGCCTTTCCCTCTCACCCTGGCCTGTCTCTGGATCTCACCCCTCTGCCCTCTCCACCACCCAACCCAGCCACCCAAAAAGTCCTTATCAAACCCCACAGAAATAGACCCCCAGGGTCAATGAGAATCTTTGTTGCCACTTTGTGGCCACCTTGAAGGAAAATCTTTCTTTTCTTGACATCTGACTTGTCATATTTTCAGTACTGGTAGGTTTAATGATGTTTTATCATTTATCAATGTTTTATCATTAAAATGACAGATGACCTGCCTATGAAAACACATTGAAAAATACATTTAAGAGACTGATGAGTTATTCTAAATATTCTACAGTTTTTAAGAAAATAGTCTTTAATGTCTTTTAAAAGTCTTTAGTGCTGTGTTTATTATCAATGGGTGAAAAAGCCACACCAGCATCGCTTTACCAAAACCTGATTTATTGCTGACATCATATTGACAGGAAATAGATGTGGATAACAAATGGGTAAACTGAATAGGAGTTTTGATGTATTGGCAATTGGAAAAGGGAGGAGAGAATAGGGAGGGGGTCATTGAAATAAGACCTGTTTTGGCGAGCAGTTGATACATTTGATACGGAGCTCACTGGATCCTCGACATGAGCTGTCAGTGTGCTAGCAGGGGAGACTTATCAATCACTGGCCTTCTATCTGCCTGCCTGTCTCCCGGACCCTGCGGATGCCCTGTTTGTGTTCAACGAGGTCTGAAAAGCCAAAGGCTTCGCTGTTCCAGCTACCCCCCACCCACCCTACACCCAGACTGGGCTAGAGTGACTCCTGGCCTCAGCTCACTGTGCTTGTGGATGTCACTTGTCACTATGTCAGCTTGGGGACCCTCGGGAGTCAAACATGATAGCTCGGAGACAGATACGCTAGGCTTGGCCAGGGCCATGGCCTGTCACCCTGGAAGGTTAATCTGAGAAACTCAAAAAAAGATTTTTCCTTCTAGCAAAAGATGAAAAAACTTATTTCCTCAACCCTTTAATTGAGCTTGAGGATGATTTAGTAGCTGTGTGTAGGCAGAGTGGCTATGGACCATGAGAGGAACGGTGAGGGTTCTGTCACCCATTGCTTGAATGATGGGCCAGTCCACTCCTACTGCTGTGACCCAGAGTGGTAGGTGGCTTTGGAAAGCCTTTGGGGACAGGGAGGCAACCCGCCAGCAATTGTTTAACACCAGCGGAATGGATATGTAAAGTGCAGCTAGCTCATAAATACAACATGAAAAGGCCCCTGCCGGGTATAAAGACAAGTTATTAGGGTTACTTTGAAGAAGTCAACTGGGAGCATTACAATGAGTATGTGTAGCAACTAGGGAATGTATCCCTTGACCCACAAAAGGTACACAGCATTAGAGAGGAAAAAAACATTATTTGGGAAATTGTTTTGTACAAATATCGGAGGAAATGTTTGTCACAGCAATGTAAGCTGTGTCCAGAACCAGACACAATTATGGTGGTTGACATGAGGGAAAAGATAGAAAACTGACAATTCTGTGGGCTTCCTTATTCTGGGCTTGCATTTTCTGCTATGCTCCAGCTTCAGAACAGTAGCTATTATCCAATAGCCACTGTCACAATTTGTGTAAAATCTGTCAGCTACTTTTCAAGTCATGGACATCCAAAAAGGCTGATTTGACAAATTATAGGCAATTCCTCTGACATGCTGGGAGGGTAATAAACATCTGTTTTAACACAAAGTCCTTGGAAGCCAAGTAGTGGACAATCAAAAAGAAGCTTCTTCTTTACCTCTGTATGGTTTCAACAAGAACAATTTCACACTGCTGAAGTTGACACAGATAGCACAGACGCCAGGACCACAGCTATGAGAAATGCATTCAGAATACTTGCGTTACTTTTGACAAAATCACAGACGTTTCTAAGCATCCCAGTTCTCGACATTGGAAATAACTTGTTTACACACACACACACACACACACACACACACACACACACACACACACACACACACACACACACACACACACACACACACACACACACACACGTACCTTTTCTATCCAGAGTTCTACTCCACACCCCATTCCCCAGATCTCCCAGCGGTATACATTGCTATATGTGTGGGGTTCATTTAATATATTACATTTGTGTCCAAGGTGTGTTTTATGCTCTTTCTGATCTTGCAACTTACTGGGAACTAATCACTCCTATAAGAGAATTTTATACTACAGCATTACATGACATGAGTGATGTTCTTTATGACCCCACCACACATCTGTCTGACTTACCGACTTGCTTACCCACACACACTTAACCAGCAGATCATGTCCGCTATTAGTCCAAACCATTCATCCTTACACAATTAGGACTTTTTTTTTTGTTCAGCACCTGCTGCAGTGGGAATACCCATTTGGCTTTGCTAATTACATACATCCAGACTCCACAGCTTGGAGCTGCTACACTCAGTGACCATGATCAGTCTCAAACAGAAGCCCTCATAACATTGCCTCCTCACTTCATCCAGCAATGCAACAATACTCCAGCTAACCAGCTGCTGAAAGATCTAACTCCTGAAGGTTCATCTACTAAACTAATCCAAACTGATTGTTTAGCCCCTGATAGGACATCTGCCCAAAGTGAGGCTGGACCATAATAGCACTGTTGTGCACATCTTTAAAGTGTTTCTGTTTAGGTGAAGTGTTCTCTTCTAAAACATAACCTAAAGTCTGGATTGGAACGTAATTAGAACGTGTGGTCATCTCAGGCTGATGACCCAGAGCATTAAAGGTTAAAGCACTTGCCTTCAAGAACACTTAATAACTCCTGGCTGGTAACAGCCTTTCATTGCTTTCACTTTAAAGAGCTGTAAAGTGCCACCTGAAGAGGGAAAGAAATGCCCTGTGTGACTGAAAAAGAGTCCTGCTCACACTCACTGGCTATAGAGCACAATGCAAACTGGGAAATTGTGCTTATTGTTATTCGTCGAGGGCAGACATTCAGTGTGCTCTTTTTACTGGGTGTACTCCACTGTTACAGGTAGTTGTGAACTATCGCCACTCGTTGAAATTTCGGCCCACTACACAAAAAGAATGGAAGTACAATGACTTCAAATAGGTTTCTAGGTAAACTCCCTTTAGAGCAGCATAAAAGGAAAGACAGGTCTCAGACAAGCTTACCTTGTGTATTCCATCTGTGTATTGGCTTATTGTTTGGCTGTTGTAAATTAAGACAGTAAAATGGCTCTTAGCATTTGTGAATGAATAGAAGTTCGACGTCTCGGTTTTTTCATGACCCCTGAGAGAAAGCTGAGGTTTCGTAAGAATTCTGTGATCTTAAGCATTTGCTTCTAGGAACAGAGAACCATTGGTCTCCGGCCTTTGATGTCACTCACGAAATCTCATGCATTTTACTGGAAGTGAAATATTGGCAAATCCACAAGCTGTAGCAGTTGTAAGCAATTCATGGTAGTGCATACTGGTAAGTTCATGTTACAGGTCAGTTCTTACAGCCAGAGTCTTGGAAGATAATAATGAAAACTAAAAGTACTAAGCTTTCTTTTTAAGTCTGACAGATTAATAATAAGCTCTTTAGTATCTAAGGGTAGAAATGTCTGCTCTTTTCTTAAACCAAGCGTTTCCAAGCAGACAGAGCATGAATGTGCCCTGAGCACCCTCTAGTGTCCATGTAAATACGACATCACAAGCAGACACAAAACACAAAATAAATAAATGAAGAAAATGCATGTTGTGCTCTGACAAATGTGAAGTTGAGTGTTATTGCTATACTATAATATATATGTGGATGTATATATTATTATATTATCATACAAATATGAATATATTTGCAATTTGGATGAGGCATAAGTATAATGTGATATATAATATGTGCTTTTTTGGTTGACATGAGCACATTCTTATGGTTTTAGAGCATTCAAAAATGTTCAAAAACATTGGCAAATCCATTAGCATCTTAAAAATGTTATAAAAAGAGATGTGCAAGGTTAACATAGTTTCATTTCCAGTTCACATTCAGTCAAATGATCTCACAGTCAAATTGCGAAGTTGACAAAATATTTTGCTAAAGGTAAGTGTTATATACAAGGACACAGGAAAGTGAGGTGAACAGAACATATCGCACAGCTGGAAATGCAAACCACGTTCCACTGCAGACCACTGTCACAGTCCTGCACAACAGGACCTAGGGGGGCCAGTGATCTAAAGATACAAATCTACATACACAACAACAAGAAAACCAGTTTAAATACCTGTAGATCTGAAGCACTATAGAATTCTAAATTTTACAAAGGCATTCAAAACAATGTTGGACAACCAGAAACCAAATTTTTGAAACCAGACATGAATGCTTATTGGAAATGATCATATAATAGTGTTTCAATGAAGCCAGCCATGCATGGATATTGAAAAGAAAAAAAATCAACATACATAGTAATGCATATGAGCCTTAAGAAGTTGTAAAAGCTGCAGGAATAAAACCTTCCTGTGTTTCTGCTGCCCTCACGGTCTCTCAGCCTAAAGCCTGTCCTCACTCACATACACCTGGGAAGACAGAGAAAAATACTACGACAGTCGTTTCACCCACTCAACTAGTAACTAGCAGGAATGTGCCATATTTGACAGCAATCTGCTGGCATGCAGACAAAAGGAATTGCCGAGGGCTGACTCTAAAAGATACAAAAGGGGGAAATAAACAAGTCAGGGAGGGATGGGTCTGAGAGAGCCCCAGAGGAGAAACCAGGAGGAGCTCCAAATGCCTGTTCAGGCATCAGGAAAAGGAGTCAGAATAGTTATTGCCCTTCTGGAAGTGATTTTAGCACCAAAGAATTCTTCCTTTCTTTGTTATTTATTTGTTTTTAAATATTTATTCATGTAGAATCTAGTTACAGGAAACATAAATGCAACTTGTTGCAATTTTCCACACTGAGCAGAATTTTCTTCCTGGATCTTTTTAGCATGAAACTAAGTGGTCTGCCAAATGTGAACTTTTCTGATTCACACTTCTGTTTTAGTATTAGGTTTACATGTTTTAAGTCCCATTTGGATTTGATGCCTTGTTCTCACCCAGTGTCAGGCAGGGACCTACTGCTGTAAGCCCAAGGTGTTTTACATCTATTAATGTAACCAGTGCCTTCTCTAGGCCAACTCAGAAAATATCCAGAATGTAGGTGACACAGAGTGATACAAAGTACATAAAGATCCTGCAAGGTCTATAACCTTAGGGAATAACCTTGGTTTCATTAAGCGAGGAGCTGAAATACCAGATGGATTAAGAATGTTAATTCGTAAGAATAGTAACTATGACACAAGTGCAGTGCAGTGAGAGTAGTAACTACGGTGTCGTGCGTAAGCAATCTAGCAGCACATTTCTATACACTAACGCATTAAATTTGAAATAAATCAATGACTAGAAAGTGCAGAATGTCATCTTAATGCAGCCAATAGACATCGCTAGTTTCTTGGTATCTTCTGTCTTCAGTTGCTGTTGGTTTTTTGGGCTTTTTGCTGTCAGTGTGTTAAGTGGAATGCATGTCCAGTGGCGTTCAGGTGTGGAGTTGGTTGGATCCAAAAACACCTACAGTGCTTCCATCCTGCTGATGGCATTGGCAGTTATGTCACGAGGAAACACATGTATGGCAGTTCCACTTGCAGTTTCCCATGGCGATGTTTCACAGGTGAGGTGGTACGCTTTGGGTCATGAGCAATTCCTTTTTCTCACACACATTTTCCTCAGCACCATGGTGCTGCTTCACCTGTCCAGTATACTTTGTCTAAGATTTTTATAGAGATATCAGTATGCTTCTTAACAAACTACATCCTTTTATGCTCATTTTGTAGCAAACTTAAAGGTTCTGCTGATGAATTCTTATAGTAGTGCCAACATTCTTGACAGTACCCTTAAACTATTCAACAGTTTCCTCCTGACTGAAGTACTGGCCCAGCTTTTTTTCTGTTTGTACACATACCATGTACTTCATACCTCTGTCCTGTCTGGAGGTCTTTCAGCTGGTTTTCTCCAGCACCTAATGTTTTCTTTTACACTTATGTCAGTTTTGCACTGACATAATGTCATGTGAATGGATACTGTTCAGCTAGTTTGGACACTCCTAAGGCTTGCCTGTGTCTCTCATTGATGTGCTCACATGGTTCAGTCTCACTGCTTCACTGCTTCACTGGCAGTCACACTCTTCTTTGGTCCTCAAGTTGAGTTAAGAGTAAACAGTAAAAGAGTGTTACTGTTAAGAAAGAAACAACCAAGCTTTTTGAAATGCACTTTGAAAAGCACTTTGAATTGCCGCTGTGTATGAAAACTGCTACACAGATAAACTTGCCTTGCCCTGCCTTGCCTTGCCTTTAATTTGCCTAATTACGTATGGTGACCTAAAGGAATAGAAATGGCTATAATTCCTACGAATTTCATATATGTCCATTAACTAAAGCTGACGTTCAGCAATTTAATAAATATAGTCACAATATTCACAGTTATTGTACTAAATTGTATTGTATTGAAAGCTCATATTGTACCGTGTTACTTGATCATGGGTGGATACTGTCATGTAAGTCGCTCTGGATAAGAGCGTCTACTAAATGCCATAAATGTAAATGTAAATGTAATGGGAACAAGTGACATTTTCTAAATATTCAATTTCGCTTGTTTATTACTATATAAGCAATCAAATGTATAAGAGGGATACTACTCTGTTTAAGCCTTTTGGTTGTAGGAGTAGCTTCCCCCCTAAGGCAGGAACAGTAGCTGTCCTTATATATTGCTGATATAAACAGACTCTAGGTGGCACACCACACAGGCTTTGTGAGCTCTTTCACATAGTAGTAGTGTGCCATAGTCCTTACATGCCTACATTATAAAAGAGATCATAATAATTGTGCTTAAACAACACGGAATGCATGACACTAGCAATTCATTATCATCAATTTCACATCTGCATATTCCATATTTTACTTTTGTTCTGCTGCAATAATATTATTAATAACAATTCCCTTCATTCCAGAGAAATTCAAACTATCACAGATTCATCCTCACTTTCACTCGCACGCACGCACACGCACACACACACACACACACTCACACACACACACACATATACACACACACACATACACACACGCACACACACACACACACACACACACACACACACACATACACACACACACACACACACACACGCGGACGCACGCTCATCCCTCCCTGCTTCTCATCTATAAATACCCGCTCCTCAGTGATGGCTGTCAGGGCCTGTACCCTTGGCTTTTCCACTAGTGCTCTGATTTATGGTAGGGCCAGATTGGACTGGCCTTGCACTTGGTCTCAAGCAGTATAAGTAATGGTGGGTCATCGGTGCTGAAACTGGTGGCCATCTTAGCACAGGGCTAGCATGTTGCCTTTGTCTGGGTCCCTGTCCACTCCCTCTAGTCCTGGATCTGAAGAATGGTGATGATTGGCTCGGCACTTTGTGAGCTATTGCGCAGGACTGTCGGAGTAAAAGCTTAACTGCAGCGGGGATCAGGCAGCGGTCAGCGATAGCTAGCTTTAATTTCATGCCTAATTTCTCCCCTTGCTCAAAGAATTGATCTTCCTCCTCTGTCTTTCTAACCTCGGCCTGGCTGTCGGGAGCCCCTGCCGGATGGGGTGTGATGGGGGCCAGCCTCCGGCCATCCATCACCCGCCTCCCTAGCCCTGGATTCATGGCCCCGCACTGAGCAGGCCTACTCTGATGAAAGCCAAGCCACACAATGAGCTTATTTGATCTTCATAAACTCAACAGGCTAGATTCATCAAACAAGCACTCACTGCGAAGCAAAATTCATTCTTATTGCTTAGTGTGGGCCGAGTGTGCTATGCTTTATAGATGTTTGAGCATAAAAGACACCCACATACAGACAACTCATGCACACTTCAGGAGGATAGGTTCCATTGTTATATGCAAAACCATTGGCTTGTTTTATTACAGCCTAATATAATACTGTGCAACAATTCATTTTAAGGTTTTTATTTTAAATTACACATCTTCTGTATTCAATATTAGTAAGGTAATACCTTTACCTAAAATCTATCAAAATATTTTTTATGTCCAACAAAGCATTAAAGCATTTTGTTAGGACATGTACTACAGTAGATGTTTGGCCATGTGACAGTGCAGTTACCCAACAAATATCATTTTGGATATCAACATGGTTAATGTTCAAATAGATGCACAAGGGCAGGATCCTTGGCAACTATCCCATTGTCCAATTACAGATTGCTAATCTTGAACTTGAACTAATCTGTTAATCTTGTACTTGAACTAATCTGTTAATCTTGTACTTGAACTAATCTGTTAATCTTTAGCCAGATCACCCAGCAGGTGGTTTTCTGGTACTGAAATCCTCTCATTTGCTGTGTATAAAAATGCAAAACACATCTATTTGTTTTCATTAGGCCAGAACAGTGAGATCTGTGAACACAAAGACGAATACACCAAAAGTTCTCTAACTGTTCCTTGCTCATGCATATACTTTAAAGAGGCTGAGGAAAAATAGAAGATGTCTGGTGGCCTTTTTCATCTTCACATAATGTGTGAAGACTGTCACAATACCAAAACATCCCCCCCTCCCTCAGCCATTACTCTCAGATAGAAACTACCAGCTCGGTGCAATAAAAACTCTCATATCATCCTGCAGATCCTCAGTGTGGCGAGGAGCCCCTCGAGGCTTTCTGGAAGATGACCTCATAGATGGAGTCTCCTTCAGAGGTCAGTCCGCAGAGCGTCTAGTCTGCTGCTCTGTGAGGGCTGTGCTCTATGCTTTCTTGTTGTCAGTATCCAGTTATCAGTAAAAATAAAAAAAATGAAATATAATCAAGTGGACAACAATTTAAAGAGGCAAATGAAATGCATAGAGAGCTGGGCATTGTCAACATGTGTTGCGCAGTGCAGTTACCAGTTACTGTAAATTAAATTCCAGCTGTTTGAGTTTTACAAAGATATCTGAGTCTGCAGCAATTTCACTCTTGAACTGAGTGGTCTGTAACCTGATTGATACAGTATTGAAAGACAATTGAAGCATGGGTCTAATATTCTAAGAGTTTAGCAGTCACATCCCTCAGGTATTCCTGTCTAATCAGCAAAGCTTTTTTAAAAAATGTTTGACTCTGACTCTGCATTCTAGTAAGCTCTAAGGTATTCAGTTTGAATTGGGGCCCACGGTAATTTGAATGGGAATAATACTCTTGCAATCCCGTTGATGCAGGAGATCCAGGTGGTACTAGGATGTCAAGGATAGTAATGGCCTAACCTCAAGCTGATACTAACAGGCACTGTGTTATCAAAACAGACAGACCTCTTTGTCTAGACATTGTCAAGTCATTTAACATTTAATCCTCGAAAAGTCCTTAAGGAGCATAACAAGCATTCACTGATAATGAAATCAATGGGTGACACACAGACGTCAGTGAAGGATGGAATACTCCAAGTGCACCACTGACACACAGTCAATCCTTATTTACTTAATTGCATGGCAAGTGGTTCACATGGAGCTATTTGTCTCTCTGTCTGTCCCACTGTTTGTCAGGATGTTTCATCACTGGCTGGGTTTGTCTCTGCTCCCATCTGTGCCCGTCTGTACGTGTGAGCTGGCGCAGAGACGGTGCCTTTGCCATCACGGCCAGCACAGGCTGCATCCCCACCATAAATCCTGAAATAACGGAATGCACAAAGATGCGCTCCAGTGTGAGCCACAGCAAGAGACAGGGAGGGGTGAGACGGGGAGAAGGAGAGAGAGGATGAGGGAGAGAAAGAGAGGGAGACAGAGAGAGGGAGAGAGAGACGGAAAGAGAGAGAGGGGGAGAGGGAGAGAAAGAGAGGGAGAGAGAGAGAGAGGGAGAGCAGGAGAGAGAGAGGGAGAGAGAGAGAGAGGGAGAGAGAAGGAGACAGAGAGAGGGAGAGAGAGACGGAAAGAGAGAGAGGGGGCGAGGGAGAGAAAGAGAGAGAGAGAGAGAGAGAGAGGGAGAGCAGGAGAGAGAGAGGGAGAGAGAGAGAGGGAGAGGGAGAGAGTCGAATGAGAGCGAGGGAGAGAGAGACAGAGACAGAGAGAGGGAGAGAGAGACGGAAAGAGAGAGAGGGGGAGAGGGAGAGAAAGAGAGGGAGAGAGAGAGAGGGAGAGCAGGAGAGAGAGAGGGAGAGAGTGAGAGAGAGAGGGAGAGAGAAGGAGACAGAGAGAAGGAGAGAGAGACGGAAAGAGAGGGAGAGAGAGGGAGAGGGAGTGAAAGTAGGAGACAGAGGGAGAGAGATGGAGAGAGAGAGAGAGAGAGAGAGAGAATGAGCGAGAGAAGCTACACAAACCCTACTAATTGGATCAGTAGAGCCAAAGGCACTTTCTCCTTCTCTCTCTCTCTCTCTCTCTCTCTCTATCCCCCTCTTCTCCCCATCTTAATTGGAAGCCGGAGAGACCAGTCGAAATCGCATTAACAGAGGTCCTGACAGAGAGGACCATCAATCTTTTTTTATTACGGTGTAATGGGGGTTCTTGGGAGCCGCGATTCGATTTGTCACCGGCCTCGTTCGCTGATAACAGGCATTTGTCATCACTTTCCCCCTGCGTTAATGTTATCATCCCAAGCCTGACAGCTGCCTCCATCCAGGGAGTGCCAGCGACACAGCACATCCGTCAACATAATATTTCCACGGCCAAGGGGACTGCTACAGCAATAAGCCACATTAAAGCACTTATGAGGAGAAAATCTGTTGTCATTAATTAAAATGTTAGGGGGCGCAGCGGGTCTTCTTTGTGAGGGTACTGTGTCTGTTTGTGCTCTTCATGAGGTGGCAACATTGTCGTACTTATTTCCATTCTGTTGTCCATATGTTTAATTTGTCATTTTTGGATCCAAACTTTAATACGTGCAAGAGCAGATTCTGGGCTATATTATATACACAGATTGTAGGTTGATCCTCAGAATATGTAAGAAGTATTGAAACTTCTCCGTAAGAAAGCAAAGAACACCTAATCACTGAAGCAGTGCACAGTACAGTACCTAAGCGTCTTTTCACTCTCCAGCCACAAGGGGGCAGGGTTGAGCCTGCAGTGACAGGTGCTGAGGAGACGGTAGATTCCTCTGCTGCTAATTAGACCAACATCATCTCCTCCTGCTGACCTACAGGACGACAGTCATTCCATCAGGGGAGTCAATTCAGAGTGAAATATTAGCTTCTCTGTTTAGTGCTGTGCAAGGGAGGTAGGTGTGAACGTAAGAATAATTAAATTCCCTGTGTTCAGCAGCAGCAGAAGAAAACATGGGTGGAATTAATATACTACAGGCTTACATGCACATTTTTCAACATCTAAAATATCAAAATGCCTTCCGCTGCTTCTTTTTGGTTTATTCGTCCAAAGTCACAATGGCTGGAACGTGTGGTCCTGTGTGGTTAGCTCTGATAATGAACTCAGAGAGTACAAGCTGTGCAGTGGAGGCCCAGCGAGATAACATTTAACCAGTCACCTTGAGCCCAGTGGATGAGGACTCAGAAACAGAAAGCCAGACACGATTTAGCTCGCCATTTCTCTTGTTGCACCAGGAGACGTGGGTGTTTTATATCATTTATCTATGCGGGCATCTTCTGGGGAGCTACAGAGCCTCACACAGATGGAGTGCACTGCCTAGGGGCTAGCAAAGCTAGCAGCGCGTTCACCATCCGCGGCTCTCTACACCTGATAGACCAGTCTTCTTTTAGTTACGATACTGCCACAGACACGGTTCATGGCTGATTCTGAACACTGTGTTTCTAGAAAAGATGCACACCACAAAGATATAGAATCAAACTGATCTGGAATTAACATGGAATTTCTGCTGTTTCGATTAATTGAATTGAAACTTAATCCGATTCGGTTAGATTTAAGTTTAAATTTATTTACAGAATCATATGTTTACTGGGGTGAGAGAAAATATGGTAACTACTGGTTGTGCCTCAAAGTGGATAAGAATAAGACCATGTGGAAAAAAATTCTTTTAGAGGCTGTCTGGCTGTAGATGATTGATAACCAAGCTGAGCTCAGTACCCATAGAGCAAGAGTGGAAAGATAACCCTTTTCTTTAATTAAGCATCAAGTCCGCTTCCTCAGTGAGTTAATGAAGCTGCTCTGAGTTGGCACTGGAGCTGTTTGGCAGAAACTGCCACATCTCTACTCAGATCCTGCTTGGTAAGCTTTTATCACCCTGCCCCCTGATGCTTCCAATAATTGGACTACCACAGATCCATTTAAAACTCTTTTATTTGTAATAAAAACCATGAATATTCTTAAAAGGAATCTCAATGCACATTAGGTTAAATACAGTTATATTAGAAAATAAACTCTGGGTTTTTTTTTAACACCGATCTTCATACATAACAACTATAGCCAACCTTATGTTCAACATTAGATAATTTTGAAATGAAAATGATGTAATAAACCAGAAGCAGAATCCACTGCATCTCAGTGGTGCACAACCACTAAGATAAATCATCACATATGTACAAAGACTTTCAATTGGAAATCAGAGTAAAATCAGTAAAGGAGAATCCTAATATCACAGCACCTGTGCACATTGTCATACAATACAAATAATACAGTGTATTGAAATTTAATTTTACCTGAATTAAGCAATACTTTATTCTTTATTAAATAAGACTTATTAATACTTCATTAAATAAGACTCAAAAAAGATTCCAGTAATTGTCCTACCCATGTGAGCATCAGTATTGTTCTGATACAGGAAATAAACTAATTTTGTATAAAGAAATGATGGGAGGAAATACAGGAATAAGCGGGTTCCTGGGTTCAGGGACAGGAGGAGCAGTCAGACTCGAATGAGCTATTTTCGAGTGCTCCATATCCATTGATCCTCTTCAGGTGGAGTTGATCCATGTGGTTCAGGGCCTGGCTCTCTACCAGTGCCTCTTTAGTAGCAAACATCTGACTGATCTCCATGAACGTCTTGTTCTTCGTCTCAGGAATGATAAAGAACACGTACACAGCTACAGCCAAGCACACACTGCAGAACACCAGGTAGCAGTAGGATCCTGCAGACATCTGTGACAGAAGAGGACAAGTTATTTCAGCGTTTGGCTAAAGGAATGAGAGGAGAACGAATGGTCCATGATCTCTGGGAGTAAGGTGGATCTCTCATTGCCACCTTATGCCTCATACAGTACGTTTGGCAGTCAAATACACTGAGGTTTAGTCTGCCTTACTGACTTTTGGCAGCATTCACTGCTGCTAATTTGCCGTGGTCCAGCTCTAAAGGGCCTAATGAATATTGGTTAAATTCCTCCAAACTGTCTTCAGGGCAAAGAATCACTATGTAGTGGATTTTGGTTGGAGCGCTTTTTTAATGAATGGTGAAGATAAAAGGGGCAACTACACCTGCAAAAAAGGGAAGATAAAGCCAATGGTGAAGTTGGCCATCCAGTTGAGAGAGCCTCCCACAGTGTATGCGGCAGGACGATGCGATTGCTTAAAGAGCTCAGCCGTGATCAGGAAAGGAACTCCCGCTTAAAAACACAACCAAAACCACATTCAATATCACATTTGATTTCTCATTCATGTTTTAATAAGTCAAATGTTCTCAACATTGTGTGTGTGTGTATGTATAAATATATATATATGCATAAGGGCACTGCTTTTCCATAATGCAACAGTTCATGCTGGGAGTAGGACAATAAACTAGCTTTACGAGGTGCTCGTTATCTCAATATGCAGGAAGTGGGGATTGTTCCAGTGCTTAACTTCTAATCCCTTTTGGTTACAAGTGAAAAATAAGCAGGCGCAAGGTGTTATTTCAAGTCTAATGAATTCAGGAACAAGCCAAGCGGCAGCTTCATTATTTGTGCATGATAATTGCAGTAGAAGGCATGCTGCAGTTAAACTGATATGCAGCTCTGGTTGTAATTCATTGTTCATGCAGGATTTTTGTCTTAAAAAGCCATATTCATCATTGTTTATGAACAATGAGCCATAAAAAATCCTAATTAAAGACGTAATTACAGCGATTGAGACTGCGGCCTGAGAATGAATTATAGATTTTGGAGTGGGGTTGGATAATACATCAGCGGAGTAAAGCACATGTGGTCTCATTCATCATTCCGGCAGTGCTCCTCTGCTCTGGTCTTGTGGTATGCATAAACGTGGTGCTTGATATTGATATATCACTAAAAAGCAACTTATGCACTTACAAAGTTATGAACTATATTTACATCTTCTCTTTTCCCAGGTTTGTGACTAATGTCATGCAGTTCAATTGTGTCACAGTTGTAAAAAGTGTAGACAATAGGATGTTAGACTTGCACATTCATACACCACTATATAGCTTGTAAGTATGCTGCTAGACTACTGTTGGTATTCACAGTTTGTGTTAGTTGTCCTTTAGCCCTTCATTAGTGATCATTTTCTCGTGACTGGACTGTCATTGGCTGGATATTTTTGGATGAGGGACTCACAAATTGCTTAACACTCAAAAGTGAGCTATTACAATGGTGTAGTGAGAATGGTCTATCAACCAAACCAGGTAGGTCATCAGTGGTCCTGTGGACAGAAACTGACCAGTGGTGAATAGTAGAGGAACAATGGTGAATTGTGCACAGTTAGGTGTATATTTGTGTGCTTTTTAAGTACAAAGTAAGTGTTATTTTAAAGTGGTCAGTACTATATATATACTTGCATTGTTTCGATGTTACTTTGCTATTATTTCATGATAATGAAATAACAAGGAAAAAGGGTTATGCGTAATGTGATCTAAGGAACATCATTTGATCATTATGTGAACCATTTGACTTAATTATGTTAAGAATTTTTTAAAATGCTTTCTCTATATAATTAATTAATTTCTTGCTGTAAGGTAAATAATTTAATGCTTGGAACGTCATGGGCAGTTTTATACGTTGTGGTTTGATGTGGTTTGCCTCCAGGTGTCGCTATTTCCCTATTTCCAGACATCGTCATCAGAATCTGGGGTCAAAGGATAGCCATCTGTTGATCCAGTCTAAACAATACTCTAGAGACCGTGTCTGAACATATGCAGCAAGACAGCACCATTTGACATGATGAAAGTATGGTTTTGATGGATAGCGATTTCAAAACAGTAGAAGATACAGGTGCACTACTCACCTGGTCCTATACAGAACCCAGCAATGATACCAACCACACAGGCCACACTCACATACTTCATGAAGTGCACATGTGTCTAAGGAACGGGGGAGAGGAAAGCACAACTAGAACTCTTACACAGGACACATAACACAGAAACACGTCATGCTACTGATTCATATTGTTACATCACATGACAAATCCTGTATATACAGAGATAAGTCATTTTAATAGCTCTAGAAAATCTCACCTGTAGTATGAGGGAAAGTGTTATTCCAGCACAACACATTCCCATAACCCCAAAACCTCCAATTATCAATGGCCTTCTTCCAAGCCGTTCAATAGTAAAACACTAAGGACAAATGAATTCAGATAAAATGAAATCAATGTTTTCCTTGATTTTGATTCATTGACATTGTTTCAAAAAATCTTGATGAAACTAGCATGGTAGTTTATGGTACTGACAAAAATAGAGGATTGCAAACAGCACCACTGGTACCAGACCACAAGCACTTCATATATCTTCACTGTTCTGGCTGTTGGTAAACCCCATGGGGTATTGCTCATGGCACCGTTTTGGAAATTCCACTTTGGTTCTTTATCCCATTTGATACTGTACTTTCCAACAGCAACTCAAACTCTAGGACAATATGAGAGGAATGTTATATTTGTCATTAAGTCCTAGTAAAGATGAGAGCCAAAGCAGTGTGCAGAGAGCAGCTGACAGCAGAATGAATAGCTGTAATTTTATAACCAATCTCTGGCCTTCCTCCCGTGTGCCATTCGCCTCCCAAGTGAGGACCAATTGACACTGACAGCAATGAGTTCTCCTGACTAACAGCACGCCTCGCCCCCTCCAGTCGCTGCTGGTGCATCACTAAATCCTGGCTAAGCGATGCGACTGGGAGAGGGAGCCTTCGTCTGGCCTCCATTACGGCTTTGAGATGTGACCCAGGGAAGGAGCCGATGGGAGCGAGGCTCATCCGTCTCTCTAATGCCTTCAACTCATCTCATGCAGTGTTTCCTATGAGTGTCAGAGCGGAAAACGAGAGAAAGTGAGGTGCAGAAGATGGAGATCAAAGCAAAGTAGAGCAGACGGAGGAGCAGACAGAGGAGCAGAGAGTCTCTGGAGGGAGAGGGAGCTCACACAGGCCTGTTTTCCACACAACTCCAGCACAGTGATGCAGGGAGCCACTCGTTTTCACTCAACACCCATGACTTCTCAACAACACTTCTGCAGTGTCAAAAAGAAACATGTAAGAGCACAAACGCTGTGCTATTTCATGACAGCCTCTATGACAGCCCTGATTTGCTACTATGGGCCAAATGTGATGATTTTGCAGGGGTTTTATTCGAACCACAAGACTCACCCCTATTAAGCCTGCAATGATCTCTATTGCCCCGGTTCCTACAGTGGTGTACTGGATCTCAGGGGCTGGAATTCCTGCATTATGGAAGATGTCGTTGGTGTAGAACCAGATCTGTAGTCCAGGAGAGAAAAAAAGAGTGGGTGAAACAGAGGGCCATGGTCAGAGAGGATGAGGGAAGGAGATGGCGAGTTTGGCGTGTACAGGTGGCGCATCGTGGCTGCGTGGTTACGGTGTACAACACTTCAGATTCAATTTTGGGGCTGGAGGGGTGTATGTGAGTTTAGGCAGGGGGGTAATCAGAGGGAACACAGACGGTTTTAGAGCTGATAGGAGTGCAGAGGACACACACGACCAGCCTGTCTCCTGCTGCTCTGGCTCAACTCAGCCAAGACTCGCCACCTGTCAGCCCCATTTACCTCACACACACACACACACACACACACACCCACACACACCCACACACACACACACACACACACACACACACACACACACACACACACACACCCACACACACACTCACACACACACACACACACACACACACCCACACACACACACACCCACACACACCCACACACACACTCACACACACACACACACACACACACACCCACACACACACACACACACACACACACCCACACACACACTCACACACACACACACACACACACACACCCACACACACACACACCCACACACACCCACACACACACTCACACACACCCACACACACACACACACCCACACACACACACACACACACTCACACACACCCACACACACACACACACACACACACACACACACCCACACACACACACACACACCCACACACACACACACACACACACACCCACACACACACACACACACACACACACACACACACACACACACACACACACACATCCTTCATGCAGGCACATTCATGATCCTATATATAATTGCAATCTACAATCACCATCTTCTTCGGTCAGGGCTTATTGTCTTTTCTCTTGTCTTCATCTCCCTTAAAAGGCATTTCTGATATTTTAGCAAGTAATCACATCTTTGATATGTGAACATTTATGACATTACTGAGTATCAAAATATTTTCTAACCTTTTTTGTCACCAAGCTTTTCTCTTATAGAAGCAGAATTGTTTTCATGCAGGGTTTACAAATGGACCTCAATACCCATTCAAAACTGACATGTAAAAATCTTACATAAGCTAGCAAAGTAAAACCTTTTATGTGCTAGCAAGTGTCCAAGAATATTTTGATAATAAAAATGTTTCATTTACTGTCAGATCACAGTGCTTTAGAGCATGTGGTTTTAAAAATCAATTTTGTATCTGCTTGTAATGATAAAGGAGTGTTATGGTAGGTGTTGCTGGTCTTGGCAAACATCTGCTTGGAGAACAGAAGAATAAAATAGAACTTGGAGAAATGCAATTAAGGCTTGATTCTGAAAGCACAGTAGGTAGGTAATATACAATGTAGCTCTGACTGCACATGTTGTCAGTCAAATAAAAAAAAACAAAACATAGAACTTTATCACATTACAGAAGCCAGTATACTTAGTTACCAGAGCAGTGAGAGCCCCACTTTATAATAAAAGCATTTCCATACAGGAATGGCCCGTCAAATGATTGATATGATTTTAACTAATCATATTTAAAATCATAATCCTTCCTCAAAGGCATCTTTATTTTTCATCTTAACATACAGACAAAAATAACACTGTTAAAATCGCACAATTAAAGGTTTTGTTAAGAGTTTGAACATGTGAGAATGCTTGTGATGGATATAGAGGGATTACTGAACATGAAAACCTGCAGCTGTGTATTGCATCTATGCTCCGTATTACAGAATCAATGGTTGGAGCAAAGGTGCGGAGTACATAACAAGCTTTTCACAAATATCATCATTCAGCAATATCATATCCTCCCAACGGGTCCTTCCCTGCTCCAGCTCCACCTTGGCCCTGCTTGTTAATCATCACTTACACCTGCTTTAGATTATAGACTCATTAGTACCAGTGAATGTAGACCTCTTTCCCTGGCTCTTAAGATCTCTTTTGCATTTCTACAATACTAGGTCCTTTAGTCCTTTAGTCCTTTTTGCCTTAGTGCAGTTTTACTTGTTTTTTTAAACTGCATGTTTTTTCAGTAATAGATTTGCCTGCAGCATCTGATCCCTGCTGATCCCTGCTGATTGTTAGGACACCAGTTTGGGTTGTTGCTAATAAAACTTTTTTGCATATACAGCCTGCTTCCAGTTCATCATCATGATCTCAATCTACCATCATGGTACAAATATTTCAACTCTCACATAACATGTCTTTACCTAATCTATGTGACCAATGCAAGCTTTGTTGTATTTAATGGAAATAAATTTTTGGTAATATCTTTATTTGTTTTCATGATAGAGTACAGCACATTCAAGGCTTAAAACAAATTCTAGAAATAAGGATTCAAATTTGTTGAGTTTTCACAGAAAATATGAGCGTTCCTCCATATCTGTTCACTTAATTGATTTTATTGTAATGAATTCACTTAATTAATTTGCACCTAAGCGCAGTAAATATCTTTGGATTGGCTTGCATAGGCTTACTCTATAAAATAACCTAGAAGCATCTTATGCAGACCTGGAAAAGTGCTATTCTGGTGAGGTTATCTGTTTCTCCATGGCCTGCAATATCATGGCAAGTTCTTGGTGAGATCACTATCAAAGCCTGGGCTTGGGCCTACAGTGCCAGCTTTGCTCATATCTATACCAGGTTTTCATGAAATATGTACGAGGCTATGCAACATGCACACTCTCATCCCTGCAGTGAACTGCAAAAATAAACACGGCCTTACTGCATCAATACCCGACAGCTGCATCCCAATGTTGATGACGACCACAGAGAGGACCTGCCAGCGGACGGTGCGGTCTAGTAGGAGCTGCCACACAGACACAGTCTCCACTGTAGACAGGGAGCGCTGCTCCTCCTGCATCTCTTCAATCTCAGCCTGGATGTTACACTTGGCCCTGTACCACTTCAGAGCTGCAGGATACAGATGAGCATTAGACAAAAACATAGAAGGTCACATTCAAAAAACAGAATTTTATTTAACTGACATTTAAACGATTAAATTCCGAAATCAAACAAATCTTTAAAACAATAGAGAATGAACCAAGCTGGATATTTCACCTGTGATGGTGGCATGGACATTGTGCTTCTCAATTAACAAATAACGAGGACTTTCTGGAAACCATGGCAACAGCATCACCTGGATGAATGTTGGGACAACCACCAGGGAGAGTAACAAGGGCCAGTGTTCTTCCTGCCAGTCAAAGCAGCACAGGTATACTTATAATATCAAAATGATGAAGAACTAATCTATAATCCTCACCTAGCTACAATGGAATATAACAACATACAGTTCTGTTTGCCCCTGTTCTTTTTAGACCGGTCAGCAAAACTCTACAAGAAAGAAATATTGTTTAATAAGTTTATAATAGAACTATTCTCTCATGTACCTTTCCAAGGAGTTCATGCAGACCCAGAAGCTGAGCAGAGAAGACCCCAGTGCAGATAAAGATACTGGGCATGAGGCCCAAGAAGCCTCTCAGGTTTTTAGGAGCAATCTCCCCCAGGTACATGGGCACCACACTCAGAGAGATCCCTGGAATAGGGAAAAGGACCCACCACAGGCTAAAGTTAAGCTGCATTAAAAATCTCTGCTGTTCAGTTTCTGACACCATGTTACCTGAATGTACTCCTGTGATGAAACGACCACAAATGACCATCTCAGGTGAGTTGGAGATTCTGCTAAAGCCCAGAAGGGAGCCTGCTATGAAGACCAGCACAGTTGAGTTGACCACGGTTCCTTTCCTGCAAAGACCGACACACTGAGTCCTGTTCCTGCCACCACTCATTAAGCTAGGGCACTTATGCTCAACAGCCAGCCACCAGGGAGTTTAACTATCAAAACCAGATAATTGATGTTCCACGACCGCAGTGCTGAGTAAAATAGCTGGCCTCCTTGATTAGTTCTATCAGGTGGTAAACTTTCCCTGTGATTTACACCCAGCTGTGCCATGCTCTGCGTTATGATGGCCTTAGTCCTATAAAACACTTTGCTGGGCCAAAATTGATTAGAACATTAAATGGAGTTGTGAATCATCATCTTTCATTTGCATTTAAATGTCTGCAGTCTAATCTTGTGGTTCCCGTGAGATGCTCAGAGCAGACGAGACAAGTGCAGGAGTGCCCATTTCCCTCTGTGAGCATGTCAAAGAACTCTGTCTCACACTCCTACATGAATGGACCTAAACATACATTCCATCATACATTAGTATAAGCTGTCAGGTTAGCATTTAATTTTATTATTCTTTTGTTTGTTTGTTTGTTTATATCAATGCTACATTTGTAATGGTGCCAGTCAGTCAGTGAGAGAAGTTTGGAGTCTGCAGGGCAGTACAATGACATTGTCTCTCCTCCATAATGTGCCCAAGGTCATCCAGAGTGGTAAGAGAGGTCAGATAGGCTAACAGATGAGGTGGCATGTAGGCATACCTCACTGGTCCTCACACTCTGGAGAGTACCTGGCAGAGTGACCAGTCAGAGCCAGATGTTTTGGGGCCTCCTCTTGACTTACCTTCCAAATTTGGTGACGAGCATGCCCACCATCAAGGAGCCGATCAGGCCACCGATGGCAAAGATGGATACGGTGAGTGAGTACATGAGCGTCAGGGCCTCCCCGTTGAGCCCAGTCCCATTTCGACTCACAATGGTATGGTTATAGAAGTCCTTAATGTACTGTGTGTGTGTGTGTGTGTGTGTGTGTAGGGAAAGGAGAGAGAGAAAATATTGCATAATGACCCACAATCCTGTAAATGAATTTTACTTTGCATTATGAATGTAAGCAACAGTATGGCATCATAAGAACCTATTTCAGATCAAATGTTTCAGATTTAAAGCTCCTGTTAATACAGAATTATCAGACTGGAAGAACTGGCTTCAATCAACATGTGGCAATCACTCCTTTGAGTCTCTGTCTCTTTCCCTCTCTCTCTCACACAGTCATTCTGCATTCTCAGGTCACATTCAGGTCACATTGCATGTTCCTCCTGTGTGGGTTTGCTCCATGTACTCTGGTTTTTAAATTGGGTGTCTTTAAATTGGCATGGTGTGAATGAGTTGTGACCCTGAATTGGATTGAGGTGGTTTAGAAGGTGAATTAATTAATGTCCTGTGTGATCCATCAAGTGAATGTTCTATAGCTCAGCACAGTTTTG
>NC_137508.1:6565000-6655000 GCF_041902795.1 Electrophorus electricus | reverse complement strand
TGTTGAGCACTCCAGAATACAACCTTATGAGTGTGTCAAACTGTGCAGAACATATACACAGGAGCTTTAAAAGGAGGATCTAAATGCATGCCGCAGCATCTGTGAGCCTGCATACATCACTCTGTTTATCGCCACCGCTGCTAATTGAACAGAGGCTCACGGAATGGTGCCCCCATGTGTTCCTCAGCGCTGTGCAGCCATTGGCTGTTGTTGCGGCGACGCGGCCATTAATGAGACAGGGCCAGGAAGATGGATTACCCAGTGCCATATTGCCCATCATCCCCAATCAAGAACCACCCATGGAAATTGATTGTTCTAATTTGCTCTCATTATTATTATAATACCCGGACAAAATAACACACACGGCTCGCTGTCAAAGCCGTGAAAACCAGCCATTAGTTATGCGGGAGACAGCAAATGCGTTTTATGAGTTTTGCAGTGAGTTGAAACGTTGGATGCAAACACATCTTAATCAGATTTCCCCTCCTTCCATCATGGTGATATAGCATCTCATTACCTCCACCTCAGAGAGTTGGGGAGAGGAGAGAATACACATCCATTTGGATTTTAATGTCAGTGTCACAGTTTTACTTTGTGAATAATGCCTTGAACTTTCCCTGAACAAGAACAGTAGCAGTCACTGATTCAAGCGTCAGAGGAAAAAAGAACACCCTTCCGGCTGACACCCCAAGACAAAACAGGAAGATTTCATCTTGTTTTGTTGATGCCCTCCCTTAATAAATTCTGCTTTACTCAGCAACTTCATATGCTCTCGTTATAATCTCTCCATTTCTTTACCTTCTCTCATCAGTTTCCCTGAGAGCCCAGCAGACCTTCACCTGCTGTTTAGCACCATGTCTAACCAAAAAGAACAAGTGGTCAATAGCTCACAATGTGTCATGCGGGATGTGCGTAAGTAGGTCTATCTCCACTTCAGCCAGTGATGTACATCATAAGGCCTCAGCCTCCAGAGGTAGATAAAGCCTGCAACTCCGCGCTGCTGCCTGAACTGCTCTGCTTACACTGCACTCTGCTTGTTTCATGAGTCCCTCTCATTACATATTATAAGGGTTATAAGGCATGAAAATGATCAAAGTGGGGTATGATTATGCATCCCTAATCACAAACTAGCCCCACAAAGCCATGCTGCTCTTGCCCTTTTTATTATTGATGGTGAGGAAATGGCAGGTAAATCAGCTGAAGATTACACCTCAGATATTTTTATGACAGAGCCAGGAGTCCCATCAGGAAGGAATATTTAGCAAGGTCAGCAACACATTAATGGTGGGGGACATCATCTGGAATTAGGGCTGTAATTTAAAGCAGCCTTATTACCACGATCACTAACGTCCAAGCTTTTATTAGCGACACAACTTAATAAAAATTAAAATTATGAGCACAGAGCCTTAATATGTCTTATGCTAGTCTCTAAAGATGCTTTGTAATTTCACATGACACCAAATATAGTATCAGTCAATGTAAATTATAGAGACACTAGAGATTGTAGGGGAATCAAGGATGTCTTGTTTGAATGCATTTTAAGCACTAGAAAGTGCTAGAACTTAGTTAAGGTGCAGCAGTAGCCCCATTTCATCATGCTGACCTTCTGATTAGTATGGTCCCAGGCACACAAATACTTACCTCAGGGGTGTGGCAAACGAGTTCCACCAAAACTCGTAACAGCCTCATTAAGATTGTAACATTTTTCTTTGTTTAATGAACAACTCGCTATGTTGACGTGCGTGCGTGCGTGCGTGCGTGCGTCTGTTTGGGTGTCTATGGCAGCCCGTAGGCTGTGGAGTATGGAGCAGATCCATCCCCTCGCCCCCTTCTCCTGTTTTTTCCCAACAGGCTCTGGGTAACCTTCAGCCCTACAGGGGAGAGGCTTGTAAATTACCACTGGAGTTTTCCCTTCCCGCTCCCGCTGCTAGCATTTCATTAACCCCATCCTGATCTCCACCGACCTTGACTGCTCGCCTTCACTCACAGGGGAATGGGCTCTCTCCTCAGCTCTCTTTTTCTCTCCCTCACTGCCAAACAGCTTTGAGCTTCAGCCAGTGCATATGTCACCCACAGCACTATGGCATCGGCAATTGAGAAATGAGAGAGAGAGAGAGAGGGAGAGAGAGAGAGAGAGAGAGAGAGAGAGAGAGAGAGAGAGAGAGAGAGAGAGAGAGGGAGAGACAGAGAGGGAGAGAGAGAGGTAGAGAGGAAGAGAGAGAGAGGGAGAGATGGAGAGAGAGGGGGAGAGAGAGAGAGAGAGAGAGAGGGGGAGAGAGAGAGAGAGAGAGAGAGAGAGAGAGAGGGGGGAGAGAGAGAGAGAGAGAGAGAGATGCAGCTGCGCTGCTGTTGTCGGTGTGCATGCACATTGTGTCAGGCATTCATATATAGCTTAGTCGCTGATGAGCATTTAATTAGTATTATACATACTAATTAACTGATCATCATTATACATATATATAGTATTATATATTTGCTCATTCAATTTCTATGCTTTTATGTTGTGGGTGTGTCTAGCTAGATAAATATGCAGATTTATATAATTATTGATTTGTCTTACTTGTATTAAGTATTGTGTGATCAAAGACTTATTATGTCTGCCATACAGAGTTTTAATATATTGAAGGAACTGACCTTATTGAGGCTGGCCATTGTTTTATTAGTTCTGTATATTTTTGAATATTTCCAACTGAATGTCTTGGAATGTGGACTTAAAAAGAACAAGCATAAGAGCTGGACATCTGTGCATACAGCGTGCTCTCCTGCAACCCAAATGCTCCTCAGGGTGGGCTGCGTGCAGAGCAGCGGTTCCCTACCCAGGCTTTGGCTGGAGTCGAAGCAGCCCAGAGTGAGAGTGTGGAGCACTCTGCTGATGCTGCTCTCTCTCTGCCCCCAGATGCAGTCGGTAAACCTCCTTTGTTCTCCTAGAATTTATGCACTTGCTCAGCAATGCTATTACAAGTCAGTTTATTGGGAAATTGTTACATTATGTGAAGTGTCTAACAAATTGCTTATGCTTCCGTAATTGGATTACGACAGCCATGTGCTCTCCCATCGGTGAGATTAGGCAGGCAGGGTTTCAACCGATCTCCCAACCCAAGCAGTCATTTTATTTGTCTTGCTTCACTCTCCCTCTCCTAACAACATGGTTCTCTCTACCACTTCCTGCCAGATGTCTTTTTGGAGGAGCAGACTTGTTTTTTGGCCCCTCACAACACAATTACAGCCACTGCAATCATAGTGTGCATGCATTAACATCCTCTGTAAGAATAGGACCAATTAATAAAGGACTACTCAGAACTAATGAGGGAGCTCAAGGGTCCGTCACACACAGCAGAGTCGCTAGAGTCAGGGGTCAGACCAGTACATATCTTGCATGTGTGCGTGTGTGTGTCTGAGTCTGTGTGTGTGGATGGGTACAAGTGTGTGCATGAGTGTGTGTGTGTGTGTGTGTGTTTGTGTGCGCGTGTGTGCACGTGTGTGTGTGTGTGTTGCATCACCACATAAGATGATAAGACCAGGGGGCTTATGGATGTTGTACCTTATCCACATCAGTTTTATTCTTTGGGTAAAGAGACATGCACACTCTTGGGCATTCATACTAGCTGACCACAGGGATGCTGTTGTTCACTCATCTGATATATAGCCAAGCGGTGGTGCACGAATGCTGGCAATATGTGGCAATCTTGAAATAACTCATGTCTATGGCCTCATTTCCCAGATCAAGACAAGTACTAAACCTAGGCAAAAAAAACTCACTTTCAATGGAGAAGCATTACTGAAAGTACAGATTTGTCTAAGGCTGCTCTTAATCCTATATGTTTATGTTGCATTTTAGCATACCAGGAATTAAATTTATATTCTCATTGACATATACATACATATTATAAATACACACACGCACACACACACACACACACACACACACACACACACACACACACACACACACACACACACACACACACATATATATATATATTACATATATATTACATTTTATACATTTTTTCATGAAATATGAAAGATAGCACTGGAATTCATTACATGCTTGTATTTATGAATGTTTCTATTCTAGTGTTTCACACATTTGAGATATTATACACCACAGCTGCAGGAAAACAGCCTCAGACTGCATATGACATATTGGAGTAATCTTATTAGTCAAGCCAGCCGCTTACATAAAACAAACACAAAAAAGAAATAATCGACCCTGCTGCTAAGATATGTGCACCCTGAAAATGGCTTAATTTTTATAATGTTCTACTGACAAGAGATTATCCAGCAAAGTAATGGCTAATCGATAGGGACTAAAGTTGTCAGTAGAAACAGATAACATACTAAAAGGGATTGATTAGATGAATTTTCTCCTTTTATGAGAAAGTCTATACTGAAGGTAGCAGTAGAGCTTGTTAAGGAGAGGGTGAAGTTATCCTTGCAGGTGATAAAAAATGAAAGCTGAAGGCTGATTGTCTGAGAGAACGACTGGAGGAGAGGAACCGTTGAACTCTGTGTTCTATTTGACATTAGGCTGATTTATAATAAAGGATAATCCTTGTCTAAGAGGGGACTGAGAGTTATCTCCAGGTAAATGATAATAAATGAGATCCCACTATTGTCACAGGAGGAATACTGGCAGAGAAGAAATGTAGATCTCGGTGATGTGACCCTGTTGGTCCAATTAAAGCATAGTGAGAAAACAATTCATGACAGACACATTTCTTTTACATCGACACAGAATTATTACAGCAACCACAATTGATTTGCTGTGATAGGTGTGATGCAATGCCTCATCATCTGAGCTATAAAAAATCTTAACTTGGACCTTTTAAAGTATCCAGAAGTTACTTTTTATAATTTAAATATGCATAACCTATTACATCATATCTACAGTTCTTGCCATATAGTGTGAGCTGACAGGTCAGCTTCTTACATTTGTTACATGCTGCGATGTTCAATGTAGACTGTTTTTTTTTTTCAGTCTGAGTAAATCTGAGTACTGAGGATATATCGTGTGATCAGAATGACATCTGGTCTCTGGCTCTTCGAAGTGTGGCAGCTGTTGCTCTGTATGAAAATATTCATCTTCTTTAGAGCCACATGATGCTCCCAATTTATCCAGTCTTGCATCTCCACTGGTGCTACCACTCATCCAAACTGGATCTGTTAAGGTGCTATGACTTTTTTTAACATTCATTTCAGATTATGGGCAGAGAAAGATGACAATTGCACAATAGGGAGGAGTACAATGTGTAGATGGTACAAAACCTCTTTCTTTATATAAAGTGATTTCATAATAACTACTTGATTTTCCTATGTTTGACTTATGAGAGAAAAACATGATTAAAAACATTCAGCCATTTAATATTTTTTGCTTTCTGGTGTTTTTGTATTAATCATTTACTCAACAATGGAAATATTTAAATAAACGTTTATGGATAATGCATTCTCTAGACTATCAGGGTCCATATTGTGAAAAGGTGGTGTCATCTTGTGTCTATTGTTTGGGTCTCTGCTCAACTAGGTTTCCTCTGTCTTTATGAAGTGTGTGATGTAGAGACGCACATGCTGTTCACTTTATTTCAGGGGGCTCAGTGACAGCCTCGACAAAAGAGTCTGACCTTTGTACCTCCTCATTTCCAAACATTAGGGTAATTCCCTATGCAAATGGCCTGCTTCATTGTGCACGGCCTCGTGTGTCTCTCCAACGCCTTATACAAACCCAGCTTTGACTGATTACTCTCTGACAGCTCCAATGTGGCCGCACTTACCCAGATTGACATAATCATTAGGGGTGGGCGGAGCTAGACCTGAAGCTCGGCAGTTTTATCTGTTTGAAAACACCCCTCCCACTCTTCCCCCTGCTTTAGTGAGGCAGCTGAGACTCTCTCACACACTTCACTCTCTCACTTTCACACAAAGCACACACACATAAAAGTGGCAGACCACTCAGTCCTCTCCCGGCCACCCCTTGCATTCATCATTCTGAAGTTAATTGGTATGGGCTTTAAGCAAATTTCCTAGGGCCCAACCATCAGCCGCCGGCCTGAAGACACGGGGCAGAAAACTGACTGCTCACCTGCCGTCATATGCTGCCTATTGATTAAAGTGAAGGAGCAGCCCCCTCTGATAGACTTCCACTCTGGAGAATGCATTATCCCTATGAAATATAAGGGGTGCGTGCAAGTCGTGTGTGTGTGTGCGTGCGTGCGTGTGTGTGTGTGTGTGTGTGTGTGTGTGTGTGTGTGTGTGTGTGTGTGTGTGTGTCCGGGGCCATCAATATGCAAGATGAATAGGGGGTTAAAATCATCTGATTTAGAGTTGCTGTTTGAGCTTTCTCTGGGCTAATCTGCTGCTTTCCTGTCCTGTGCTCAACTCAAATCACAAATGCTCTGCCTGTCAGCTATATTGAAATGTCAGAGGGAGAATAGATCACTGTGGCAAGAATAATCAAGGTTTTAATTGATTATAATTGAATTGATCTAATGAAATAGGGAGCTGATGATCATCTCATTTTTGTTAAATGAAAGGAGATCTAGGCCAGCAGTGAAACCCTGTTTATTTACCGCTTAAATTATACCCAGATAAAGACGTCACAGATTAATACCCTCTACCAACTATTCTGAGTCTAGAGGAATGGAGCATTACTCTTACAACTGAATGTCTGCCTGGCTCCATAATGAATGCAGATCACTGACCCATAAAATAGAATAAAAAAAGCAATCTTGTGTTGTGGATTCACATTATCACCGTTTCCAACCCCCCTCCTCCCCATTCCTGCCATTCCCTAAGAACCGCTGAGTCTCAATCAGGAGGGAATGGGCGTTTGTGACAAGCCGTTCACCGTAGGGTTAATTAAACAGCGCGCTTTAGCACCGCGGCTGTCATCTGCCCAAACACAGAGCCATCAGTCACACACACACTTTATCCCCGCACACACCATACACATGTCAAAGTGCCAGAGGTTGGCGGTCCCTCGGTGACAGGCAGGGCCATTAAATCTTATCTGGTTTATCAATTATTCCCGTGATTACTCGAACGGATTAGTCTGTGGGCTCAAGGCTTTGCTCAGATTTATGGTCCTGCCCCTCATTTTTGCATTTGCCAGTGTAGGTAGTGAGTGGTGAGCAGAAGCCGTCGCTCTGCATGGAGCGCAGGTGATGTATTTTTCTTATTTAGTACTCAGCTGGAGAAGTGCCTTTTATTATGGCCACCCATGACACCGGCCAGACAGGCTTTCAGCAAATCACTGCCTGGCACCTTACTTTATTGGGTTCATTAATAAATATCATTGGCCTGCGCACTACACAACTCTTGCCTCTCTGAATACAAACAGCTCACACTATAGATTAGCTGGGCTTTAAGCAGTAATGCATGTCATAAGCTGTGTAATGCCTCTTCATCAACATCTGCACTGCAATCCAAAAAAAGAAGAAGCCAAAAACAGTTCAAGGGGATGTCTTCTTTAGGACTGTGGTTTTTGGAGCTCCGCAATGATGAACATAAGTTTCTCTCATATATCAATTTGGTATACCATTGCATTTTCTTTACTGACCTCCTTAAGTTAAAAGGAACACACAAGCAGAATCTCTATCTCTGGACAGATTGTCTCATGGGGGATAAACACAGTTCCCTGCTGGACAAATACGGGGTTTCTATGGGTTTAATGCACTATAAACAGAATGTATCAGAGCCATTGGTACTTTTCTTCCAGCATATGTGGGCTGACATTTAACAGGGAGACATTGAGCAGGAAAGCACTTTGCCGGCCCTTTTAATATGGCACAGCAATATGAGCATCCAGCTTCTCTCTCCCTCACCGATTCATACAGGCTTAATGTACCTCTCCCAAATCCCATTAGCTGACAGGCTGTTGAAACAGCTTGAATGTGTGAGGCTCATGCTTGAGGGATCAGGCCAAACTGGAAGGCCTGGCACCCAGTCAACTCGACAGAAGCCGTTGCCTCTCCTCTTTAGAGAAGCATGGGCGACAAAGAGCTCGTCAGCGCTCGCCACTCAAAAACCAGCAGGGAGGCAAACAGTACAGTAGTTAACTCGCTAACACGGACACCATACAAGTTCTTGCTTTAGGTGTTTCTGAGCATAACGGAGGGGAATTTTGGGACAGCAAGCTCACCATCCTGGCAGATGGAGAGTATGTTACTATATGCTCGCTAAAATACACAGTTTATTTTCTTCTGTCCACTTCTATTCATATTCCTTTTGCCTTTTCCTAGTGCCTTTTTATAGTGTAACCTCTGGTAACCCTCTTAGAGAGGGGAATGACATACCCTGGAGCTGTTTCTGGGTTCGCTCATACCAGAGAGCAAAGCCAATCTTTTACGACATATTGCAGCCCTCCTGTATTGAAAGAGCAGAAGTCAGCTTATAGCTGCTACAAAAAAAATAGGTCATTTCATTTAAAGGTGACAAACGTATGTCTTTAACGGTCACACTGAACAAATGTTTTTTTTAGCCCCCTTCCCTGTCCGTTGGGTAAATATGGGAACGTAACATTTGGGCTCGCTGATCAAAGCTCAGATCCAATTTGTGTTGGTGTGTGCGGGAGAGTGAGCGTCCACGGGGCCCCTGGGGCAGTAGTGGCCCTCTCAGCACTGACATTTCATCCACTCCATACACTGCTGAGTCCTGCTCATGCATTTAAAGCAACAAAGAGCACAGAGGCAATGCAGGTGAGCTCTGTGCCTCTGCCGAACTTCTCCCAAATATTTACCCTGGGAATGGAGTCAATGTAAATAGATGGCACCAGCTCAACCCACCACATCATTATTGTAAGAAGCCATAAGACGGATGCCTTGTGTCTATTCTCAGCCATAATAATCAGTCTCAGACCTTTTCACAGAGGTTGTAAGGCATTCAAAATGTGTATATTGCCTCGAAGATGTAAGGCGCTGTCTACGGACCACACGTTGTTAATATGCATGTTCACAAATGAAGAGCGATTTTAATTTCAGCTTTTCTAATGAGATAAGGAGATGTGTCTTGTCCAGAGTGAATATGAATGCTATTTTTCATCATATTCATCAACCATTCCATGCTGATGGGTTCATTACCATCAAATTAGAGATAAAAATCATGCTAGTGCCCTGAAATGATGTGGAAAGACAGCACTGATAAGATTAATGATAAATACATTAGACTTGGGCCAGCCATAAGACACGTTTCAGATCCTTCACCATGCACGCGCCATGCCCTGAGCAGCTACTGGCCTTAATTCAGCCAACACGGCATTGGCAGCGCCTTACAGTGGATACAGAACTGAGTAAAGCTCTATGCTCCCTTCGAGGCGGGCAGCTCTGCATAGAGCCATGGTGAAGGCAGAGGGGCAGCCAGAGCGGCTGGCACTGGCACCGGTTGCCATGCCTTTGAGGCACCAGAGAAGGTAGGCATCTCCACGAAGGAAGAGGACGTCCTATGGACAGAGCCGCATCGCTGTGACATATCTCCACAGCTGACAGCTTTTAACGTCCCATCTAATTTATGTCGTGTGGGGAATGGGAATGAAATGTTAATAAAGAATCTCTGCATCACATATTCTTAACTGCAGCCTGAGGCTTCTTCCTGCATCTGTCATAGAGATGCAGACAGGAAATGGTAGGGGAGGGGAGTTACTGAGCAAAAGAAAGATGGCGACGAGACTGCCGTGTGTATTTTTGAAGATCAAGAAATTTTGAGTGTTTTAAAGAAAGGGGCTTTTAAGAAATGCAAATGATATTGCCAAACACACCAGTATAAACTGGCGATTAGTTCTGTGTACTAGATTTCCTAAGAGAGTATTTAGGCAACATGAATTGACTGCAGACTGCTTTGAGTGGCTAACATTTATCTCATGTCTCCAGGCTGTCATTAAATGGATTCTCATGTCTGATTAGTTAAACATGATATTGAGCTGTTTGGATTTCCTCCAGCCAGAATGACAGATGAACAGGGTCATCTTACACAGCCAGGCCTGAAGAGGGCAATGTGTGCACGTGGCTGCATGAATGCTGAGCTCATTAGTAGGACTCAGGATACACAAGCCAATCCTGACCTTTCAGAGATAATGGCAACAATCACAATATCTCTGTTATTTTTCATCTCACTATAATTTGTTAATATAAAAAAAACTGTAAAATCACAATATGCATAAAATGATAAAATCTTAAAAACTCTGAACTTTAACTGAGTAAGAACAAATTAAAAGGAAAGTTACAGTCGCTTTATCTGCAATATCTCCACTTTATGAACCTCCAAGACTTCTTGATTCCTGCAGTTAATAGCAGTTAAAGTGTGGCTGGTCTGTGTCAGTATTACTGGAAAGCACCCTAAGTGGAAAAGTTGGGTTTAAATAGTTTTTGGTAATTACCAGGAGGTTAAAGTTAATATATCGCACGCAGCGGGAGGATTTTATGGCCTTTTGCCTTATCGTCTACCCAGTTACCCCAGCCCTCTGAGCGCAGGCAGACATGCGAGAAATTAAAAGTGGGGCCAAGACCGATTACTGAGGGCTCTGATATCCAGGCAGAAGAAGAGAGCCGGGCACTGAAGAGACAGCTCCAGAGTGCTGGGACATCCATAATCAAACAGCAGATAAAAAGCAAACAAACAAAAAAACTTATGAACTAAAAGAAACTCATATCTGTAATGGTCAGTGGCTCAGGCCCTGTGCCTGGACCATTGGCTTTTGTGGTCAGATTCAATTTCAGATATTTTATTGTGGCACTGCCACTCCATTAAGACTCATTTCCTTCTCACCAGTAGTGACTTTGGGGGACCCGAGGAATTTGAAGGCCAATTGACTTTTAATATGAATCATGCTGTGATCGCTCCATACCCGTCCTCTGCCTGCAAATTAGAAATGGCAAACAGTGTCCGTATCCAAACACTCTTTTCATGTTTTTTCTTCATGGTCCAGAAATCACACACCTCCAGCCTCTCTGCAGCAGTGCATATGTGTGTGAGAGTGCTGTGAGAGTGTAGGACTGTATGTGTGTGTGTGTGTGTGTGTGTGTGTGTGTGTGTGTTTGTGTGTGTAATAGCAGAGACCTATGGGTGTGTCTTTTTATGTAGGACAAAACATATAGACTCTGTAAAAACTATATTTGTGACCATTTATAGTTTTTGATCATGCAGAAACTGTTCTGAAGTGTCTCAGCACTTACTGAGTTTACATAAGATATGGTAAACATAAGAAAATATAGTGTGAGGCTTTATACTACTTTGTGAGCTGTTCTACTTTTGGGCAAACTCTGAATGATTTACTTTTTGTGAATGATTTACAGTAATTAATTAGCAATAAGTAGTTACAGTCAGCAAGCAAGCAGTGAGTGTCATTAAACAAAAACAGAAAATAGTAGGACCCTAACACAACAATGCAAAACATACAAACTTTGCTTGCAACCTTCAGTTTACACACTATGGGAACTTGTCCAAAATTGTCTCCGAAGCAGCATGTTGAACCTTTTAGTGCTGGCCAGAAAGATCCTTCAAAAACAAAATAACAACCACACGTCCAGCTTTCAGCTTTATACTTCCAGACTTCCAGACCTCTGCCCCCTACAGGCTGCTCCAGTGCACTGTGACGCCGCAGATCCCAGGGCTCTGTGGCACGCTCTCATTAGTATGCACAGACTCTCTCTCATTGTGTGCGGCAAGAGCGGGCCAGAGCGAAGGGAAGACAGTATTTTATCCACGCTTGCCAGTATTATGTGGCTGAGCGAGAGATTCACATTATCGTAATGGGAAAGTCAGCGCAGCGAGATGATGCCCCGGAGCCACGCCACTGATTGGCTGCAAAGCTGTATTTATATATAGCAAAGCAGAGTTCACTTTTAGTTCAGAGCTGAAGAAGAAGAGGGACCTGACAGGCTGCCTGCTACTTTGTCTGCCTCACACACACACACACACACACACACACACACACACACACACACACACACACACACACACACACACACACACACACACACACGCCTAAGTTTATTGAATCAAACCCAGGAAGGTGGTCATTTTTATGCAGTGCATCATGATTATGATTTTATTGGATTTCAAAACTGTTGTAGCAGTGTGGTCCTATATTTTTATATATATAAATGTTTATATATATCAGTGTGTGTGTGTGTGTGTGTGTGTGTGTGTGTGTGTGTGTGTGGCTGTTTATGAGTGCATGTGTGAGTGAGTGTGAGTGTGTATGCGTGTATACTTGTTTGTACATGCACTAGAGCAACTAGGTATAGTGGCCAGATAGTAAATAGTGGGACACTATAGTCAGCCAAAATGACTGTACCAAGTCAGAGCATCTCTGAGCAATTTACTATGTTCACTGCTCTGACAGTAAAAAGCACATGGCATCTTATAAAGAAACATTTTTCTGGCCAGTCAGGTCAAGATTACCCTCCAAAGGCAATGTTTTCAATAGGACACTGTAACTAAATGTGTAGTTTTGAACATTTTTTTGAAAATTAAAGAGATTAAGGGGACAGGAAGAGCATAAAACTGTTACAGAGAGACAAATCATAAGGTGCTAATGGTTCATTACATATTTGAATAATGTAGTCAATGGCTATTCAAGTACTTAAAGGCAAAATCCTACACGATAGCTCTTACTTATTACCTTCCTACAGGACCATGCCAGTATACCACTTTAATGTGATGTAATGTCAAGGTAGTGATGTACATTTGCCACTCTATGCTTTCTTCTGTGTTAGTATTAGTGTATTGAGCCTGCTCTGTTATTTGAAGCCAAACCAAGACTGTTGGCTTGTAAGGGGTATGGTTAACAATGGAGATGTTACATTGGCATATAAATGTAAGAGAAATCATCTTCTTAAAGAGGCATGTAGCATCACTTTCAAATGATCAGGTGACATTCTATCTTTTCCAATCTTTTAATGATTGCCAGGAAGAAAAAATATTTAAAAATAATTAGAACTAAAAGAACACGAGTTTGTCTAGAGTTGATCTTGCTATCCCAGCTGTATCTATTATGAAATGATAATAAGGTAGGCAATCCTTGGTGATGACAACACTATTAGTATTATGACTAGTTCAGTGTCTCTGATTTCACCGACCTTAGAAATACACTAAAAAAGCACTGCATATGTTTATTTCATAGTTTCCAGTTCATTTTACTTTGCCTATTACAGCACATTTTCTGTAGTGTAAATGCAATATATCAAGCCAACAAGCCTATGCACCTGGAGTTAAAAATAGGCAACACTTTAAATGAAACCCATCAAATGATCCTGCAATAGTGTAATTAGGAGCATTACTGGTTCTTTGTGGAACACACAAGTCCTTGGGAACACAGTCAGCATTTATATCATCTGTTTACCCCTGACTCTGCAATCTCAATGGGTTTTATGCAACTAAAAGCTAATGAGTGTGAGTGTGTACATGGATGAGTGCAGGCATGTGTGGGTGTGTGCATGCTTGTGTGTGTATGTGAGCTTGCATGTGTGCGTGCTTGTGTACATGTGTGCATGCATACATCTGTTTTGACATTTTATCAGTAGACATTTGACCATAAGGTTTGTGAAACATATACTTCCTCACATAGTCTTCACACGGACATTTAAAGCCAATCTCTTTATAAGAAGCTCTTGCACTATACAGATGTCCTACAGTTCAGTTTTAATGTGTATAAGCATACCAGTGGTTGAATCTCTAAGCAGACTCATTGGGGTTAAGTACTCAAGAGAGCAGAACAAATTATATCAGAAAAGCCAGTTGTCCACTTTATTCTGCTGTTATACTAGCTTGTGTGGTCAATTTGTGTGAGGGTAAGAATGTGTTTGATTTACCTCATAAAAGGGTTGTTATGGGGAAAAAATGTGAGTGTGTGTGTGTGTATGCTGCACAATGCGATTTGGAGGCTTTGAAGGATTTTCCCTTAGAAAGTGAATCTCAGCTGGGAGAAAATGCTGATACCAGTAGCTCACACCTGCTAGAGCAAAGCAGATGAGCATACTCTCCTAGCGCTGAGTTCTGAGTTTGCTCACATGTATAAACACATGTATAAACACGCACACATGGGCACACACAATGCACAGACACACACACACACACACACACACAAACACACGTACCTGTTCAGCACACCTGTTCAGCTAGTCTATTCAGCTAGTTCTTTACTATGTATTTCTGTTCTTAAAGTTACTGTCATATTTGTATGTGTTACATTGTCAGCTACATCCAGATTAGTGCAACTGTTTAGGTTTTTTTTCCTTCTGTCTCTCCACAGGTTTGGAAGCCTCTGCAAGTTTGAAAGCAGTCTGGAGACACAAAATCCATACCGATATTCAATTAGAGCTTCTATCAAGCTAATTAATTAAGAGCTCAGTTGGAACGAGGGGCATGTTGGGCGTTCCGTCTCTGTGGACTCTGGGATTGAAAGGCATTCATGTGGAAAATGTTACACACTCACTAGGCTCAGGTGGGTTTCCCATAGGTGTGTTTGATTCTTTTGCCATCCCTGTGGCACACAGCATTGCCAAGTGTAGTTAAATCTGCCATACAGCACAGGCTGGCACAGCCCCAGACATTCACTAAAAGCACACAATGCACAGCGTCTAATGTCCAAATAGTCACGTCATTTAGGATTTTGACAAGTTCATCTGAGCTGATGTGGGTTCTGGTCCTATAATAGTACTTGCTACTGAGCTTCTCTTTTTGAGGGGAGGTGGAGATAGAAGGAGACTACTTAATTTACTAGATGTTAATGACATATTCATTGATTTAGAAAACAGTTGTGTTAGCTTCCATCTCAACATCATTTCTTTGATGAGCTTCCCTACAAAATAATTGTGCCTGTTAATTAGCCTCGTAATGACTGTAAAGCCCCAAAGCTCTCTGGCAAAAGGCTTGACTTTCTATGTTTGAACAGCTCTTTCTCTGCATTTATAATCTTTTACGGGAAGTTCACTAGTTTTGTGTGAAACAATTAACCAAAACGTTTAAAAATATTTCGTTCAGTGATGAGGAGGGTATCTTGGATATCTCCCCTTCCACGTGAATGTACAAGTGTACAGAGTAGCTGAAAGGGCAAAATGTTTAATGTATTCATATGACACCTTTAACAGAACTTTCCACATTTTGTGTTGTAGCTGCAGGTGCATTTAATTTGATTGATGTAGAGTAGAACTGTTCATTGTTGGATTTAGACTATTTTAATGATGTAGTATTAAAATGATGTAGTATTTTATTGTATTTCAGATGAATTCGAATAAGACAGAGGTGCTTATAAAACAGGCAGACAATCGTGCAGACAAAACAGTTTGCTTCAAGAAAATAGCAACCACTTCAACCATCATTTTTATCATTAAAAAATGACAGGACCTGAAGCTTTACTGCTTGTGTTTCACAACTGAGTGTGTCTAAAGTGGCAGCCAAAGTGACAGGGAGAACCCGGGATCAAGCCTTTTGTCCTGTAGATTCCTTTGTTCTATTGGGGCCCAGATGCGGTGTTTTGCCCTGTGCTCTGATAGAACTGGCCGTGTGATTAAAGACCCTGCGTGCGGAGGCACTCGGCCGTTATTCAGTGCAGAGATTGATGGACTTCATGATTTGCGCTCCGTGTCAGGCCGAAACGTGCACCTAACTAGGCCTGAATAATTCACAAATGCCGTTATGAAAGAGCGACCGCTCGTCGGGATAATGCCGTGGCTCGAGGTACGGAGGGAATCGGAGGAGTGCCAGCCATGTCTGAATAGTTAATGTGGAGTTTGAGCCTAAGTGTTGACGGCAGGCGAGGAAGAGGAAACTCGCTGGATAATGAACAGAGGATGAAGGAGACAGCTATGCTAGAGTGCACGGCAATCTCTGGTTTGGGGCGGCGAGCTAACACCTCTCTGAATCTTGTCGTAAAGAAGCGAGAAAATCCTCCACCAGGTTCTCTTATAAATATGCTAAGGTGGAATAATATTATAAATTTCAGTTTTATGAGTGCCAGAGCAGAGAGAGAGAGAGAGAGAGAGAGAGAGAGAGAGAGAGAGAGAGAGAGAGAGAGAGAGAGAGAGAGCCTGGGGATATGCAGCTATGGCAAAGTGCTTGGCAAACAGAGGAAGGGCAATAATTCACTACATTTGCTGCCAGTGTTGTTCTGTGTGTGGTTACAATAACAACAGCGTACTTGCCTCACATGCCTACACAATGGCTTTTTACACACAGCGTTACCCATGTAGGCAACAGACGCTTGGATCACATGTCAGTTTAGGTTGAGCTTCTTGTCATACGAGGAGTTAAAGGTATTCAGCGCATCAGCATGGTTTATAATTTGGGAGAGAGAAAAAACGTTTCTATCACCAGCGGTGATCAGTGTTAGTTCTTGAACTGTACTTTGTGAGAGTTCAGTTAGAAGAATGTAAAGCAGAGGGCTGAATAGGGTCATATCTATTTCTCCATTGTGTCACTGTAACTTCATCGTGTTTGCCCGGCTTTCTGAGCCTGTTCTCCTAACAAGTGTCCAGACCAGAGTGCTGCTGCTGTTGGCGGCCTTGGCGGCCCCTGACCCACACTGATCCTCTCCCACTCTGACTAGCCTGCTCATAAAAGTGACTGACAGGATTTCTGTGTAGAAAAATGTTTGCACGTCTGGCTTCCTCGCAGGCCTACGCAGGGCTTGCCGTATTCATTTCATAAACAACAGTTTATAGAAAGACAAATGAGATAGTAGATATTGTCACCTAAGGGGTGTTGACTTTATGATTATATGTGCCATGACTTGTGACTGGCATATGAAAGGCTGGAACAGACAAACTGATATTTATCTATAGTTGAGATCTTTTGTCTTCGAGTACATGCTCTATACTTCAAGATTGTACTGAGCCATGTGGTTATATGCTGGGTAATACATTATTAAGAATAACACATCAATATATCAGAGGAATTTGTGGTCTCTGTGGTGTGTAAGTGAACTAGTTTGTGCTCAGTAGTTTATGGGAGGCCAGGGAAATGTCCCTTGCGTGTGGTTAACCTCTTGCTTCTGCTGTTGTTGTATGCAGCCGCAGTGTTAGCCAATCTTTGCACTGATAGCAAAATCCAACACCTGTTGCATGTCACAAATGTAAAACACAATCCTCATGGCCTTCCTGTGCTGATCAGCAAGCTAGCCTGGATATCCTTAGCTATTGTTACGTGACAGTATTAGGCTGGTTGATTCAAAGGCTAAACGCTAGAGCTGACATATGATAACATTTAACATGGCGAAGAACATATTTTAAATAACAGTCCAGCACATGCTAGCATGCATGTGACAAGCAACACATTAATAAACATACAGCCCAAAGACTGGTTTGACTTTCTAAAATGCTTATATCCTTGACATAGGTATTATATGACACATTATGTCTAAAAATACAACAGTTTGTACCTATTCAGTGACTGATGTTCTTGATGTTCACTTGCTTATAAAGTGAATTCATTTAATATATTTCTCAAGTATATTAGTACATAGTATTTGCCTACCAATGGATCTGTGTAAGATGCTTTGGTAATATAAATTAATGTGTTAATCTTGATATTTAGGCATGTAGTCTTTCAAACTCAGAATTCCCTAAAGCTGTGTCCAGAGGTTAATAGGGTTCAGGTGAACCAAATCACATATGTTGCGATTGCCATTTCTGCAAACAGAGAGCGAGAGATCTGTTTCAATGGCTTAGCTTAGACTGTGGCAGTTCACTTTTCTTTTTCGGGCCATCTGTGTATTTGATCTGGTGTAGGCCATTGACCTCGCTGCGTTCCTGTGCCCTAGAGCCAACATAGGGGTCAGAGCACTACACCGCCTGTAGCCACACCACTGGTGCACACTAAGCCCAAGGCCTTTCCCCAGCAGCTGATTCAACACGGAGATACACACCAAGTGGAGGCTTGAACACAATCTGTGTTAAGTCTGACACCTTTTTTATTATTTTTGCATTTCCCTTTATCCCAGAGATTTAGGCTGGTTTTAGTGTTTCTCAGTGTTCCAGACCACAGCGGCACAAATTCATGGTTTGATAAGTCATTTTCTGCCATTACCACACCAAAGGGATTGACCTCTAAACAGGAACTGTGAGCCATGTATTCCCATCATAATGTAGAGCTTAGTCCAGGTAAATGGAAAAATGATCAGAGCCAAGGAAAATGCTTACGACAAAGCTGGCTGAAATATGACTGAAACAACACATCTGCGGTCTCGCTCTCTGAAGTGTTTGAGCAGAGATCACAACACTGATGATTTTGTGTGGCAAATGTAATTCAGTAATGGTGGATGGTGTATTACTGACTTCAAACTAAAGGCTTCACAATAAGAGTCCTTATAGAAATGGGATAGTTCAGAGAGGCCATGATGGACCCAGTATGATGCTGAGAGGGTCTGAGAGAAATGTTCTGTAGTCTTAATATACTAGCTTGATCACTCAGCTGGTGTGTCAGTGTACTTACTGTATGTAGGGGCTGTGAAGAGACATTGGAGCACACTTGTGACTTTCAGTATGGTCTACTTTCATAGCTCCAACAAATAAACGTGGTGATCCTGTAGATTACTAGGCGTATCATAGTCGCTGCTCATTCTGTGTGTGAAGAATAAAACATAATAGAATATGACTATGAAACTAACAACAGGGGTGTGTCATTTGTGCTCATTGTAGCTTTGAAAATAGACTTAAAGAATTATATCAACATTCCTTTGCCATACATTGCCAGGAAATGGCACGCTGGCTGACTTTCTCTGATTCATTACCATGATGTAAAATGTCAGGCACTGGCAGCGTGGAAATTCTATAGACAAACAGAGGAAAAGGGGATTGTAATAAATCTGAGTTATCTGTGGCTGGGGATCAGCAGCAGGTATGAGCACGCTGCAGTCACGCCTGTTAGAGGTGCGCTGGGATCCCGCTGCTCCCCTCGCCTGGCTCGGGTGTCAGGCCTGAGGCTCTGATTGAGTTACACCAAAAACAGCGACAGGTCAAGCTTCTGTAGCCACGCTCTAACCGTGCACCAGCAACTCTCAAGAAAAGCTGAGGTCATTTGAAAGGTGCAGCGTAGAGCCTGCGTCCGGCTGGGGGTGTGCATGGAGAAATAAAGGCTGGCAGTGGGCCGCTTCACGAAACATTGTCATCCTACACCGACTATAAAGACTGACTGAGCTTTTTATCACTAATACACTGTAATAGACTCATTTCACGATTAGCAGGAGTATAATGTTCACTTTCATACTCCCTACACTGGCCATTAGCCTGGCCCTGCATTACACAAATAACTTCCGTTAGATTTGAGAGAGAGGTGATATGTATGACATATTAGGAAATACATTAAAATAATTGCTTCAAGCTTGAATAATTTAATGTTCTATTCTGATTCTGACTCTTAATTATCCCTGAGCCCTATTTTAATTTTGTTATCAGCATACATCCAAGAATAACTGTTATTTAAGGAAAATAATTTTTGTGTTGGTGAGGTATACGTTTTTTATATATTAAAATAAATCCTTTTTGTAACTCATTATAGTGTGTGACCCATGAGCCGTTCAGCACCCTCTGGTGAACTAAACCAGTGACATGTCTTGACTCATCAATTTATTTATGTGTTAACATGCATAATTTGATAACCAAAGAAATTAGTGGTTTATGAGCTATGCTGGAACTCAGTGGTCAGTGGCCAATTAAGAAATATTATATTACATTAGAGTACATGCATTAATTTATTAATGTTTTGAATTGAACTAGATGATTGATGAAAACCAGTTTACATTCCATGTCCAATAAATGCTGCAAGAATCAGAAAAGGTGTGATTTTAAATACATATACATTTAATACATATAATATATATTATAATTAATTTTAACACATAATACATTTTCTCAAATGCATGTGCACATTCATTTTCACACATTCTCCACTACAATCACAAAACATAACCAGACCAGCATAAAAACTGATGTGCCGCTGGGGATCGTCCAGCTAGGCAATAAGAGACCTCAGAAGTTCTGTAAATAGACCGTGCTCTCTGGTCGTAGGTTTGTTATGGTGATGTTCTTAGACCACCTACCATGGAGCTGTTCTGGAATTTTCCATAGAGCTGTTACCGAACACGACTTCAGTCTTGCCACGAACCTGTGTGATCTAGTGAAGACAGAGGAATTTTGAAAGTGGTACTATGTGGTACAATAAGAAAAGAGGCTGAAAAGAATTGGTGCACTAGGTGCGCTTCGCTAGAGCTTTTCCCATTAGGATTTCCTGTCTACTAATACACTGTGTCTAAGCTTTTAAAACATCTGACGTTGACTATTGTGATTCTCCACAGACTCAGCATGCATAATTAGATGTGGATGCGCGTTCTCCCTCTCAAATGATCATCATGCCTGTTTAGGGTTGACGTGGGCCTCGAGCTGTACCCAGACTAAATTATATTCCGTCTCTTCTCTGCTCTCGCCTGAGTGAATGCTGATACAAGCAGAAATTCATGCACACCTCACCATCTTTCTTCATTCCCTGGGCTCCCTGCTTCTCTTTCTCAGGGAGAACCACAGAGAGAGTGAGAGTCCGCGAGCGCGTCCTCCAGACCTCCGCTCTCCTTCTCTCTTTTGCTTCTGCCTTTTTTGTAATACTCAAGATAAAAGCTGTCCGGATTAGAGAGTATCAGGGACACTCATTATATACCACCCGTGTAATCTGTCGCCTCCCAGCACCAACGAGCGAAAATTCTGCTTTTTGTCGGCTGGCCTGCTTCGCCTGGAAAGGTTAGCCTAGGATGCGAGCCTATTTATCTGCTGTCTATCCCTGTCTACCCCCACCATCACGCCTCGCTCGAGGCCCGGCACTCTCCCCCTGCTCTTCTGGGGAAAGCATGATATACTGGCTAAATGAGCTTCTTTATCAATCCATGGGAGCAGAGGGGAGGATGCCTGCCTTCTCAGCTTATGTCATCAATATCCTCTTATATAAATGTCAGCTGTACCATTTTACTCATAGCTATTTCCCACACTGCTGATTACATTATCCTGTAATGGAGGGGAGCTGGTCTTGGATCTCTCTCTCTCTCTCTCTCTCTCTCTCTCTCTTCTTCTCTAACTCTCCCAACGGTAGTGTGTCAATAGCCTGCCTCCATGAAACAAGTCAATTTTCTGCTGGCTTGGCAGCAGAATAAATCTCAGAGCTATCCAGAGCACTGGAGATATTTATATTGAGAGCATGCCTGGGTGTGTGTGCTTGTGTGTGATGTGGGTTTCTGTCCTTGGCTGAATGGGAGTGATTTCTTGCTTGGGCTCCACTGCAGAGGGAGAGAGGGAGAGAGGGGCAGAGAGTATGAGAAATACGGGGAGAGAGAGAGAGAGAGAGAGAGAGAGAGAGGGAGGGAGGGAGGGAGGGAGAGAGAGAGAGAGAAATGGAAAACAATAGAGAGAGAGAAAGAAAGAAGGAGAGAGTGAATGTGAGACAGCAAAAAAGAAAGGAGCGCGAAGGAGATAGAGAAAAGATAAAGAAAACAAGAGGAAGAAGAGGGGTAATGGGGGCAGAACAGAAGGCTAGAGATGGCGCTACACCCACTGGGTGGAAGCAGGAAGTGCGCGGGGCCGTTTCTCGTTGAGCCCTTACAGCATGACTGGCAGTGATCACCTGCTGCATTTGTTTTACTCGCTGCAGTTGAGGTGGCAGGAGGAGACTTATGTGCAGATGGATGCTGTTTTAAAGCTCAAGGGCCTCTCTCGCTCTTTCAGGGGAGGGGATATTGTGTTGGCCAGTGATTCATTACAAGCAGTTCAGGTGTGAAAGGAAGAGGCCTGGTCACTTTTTTTTCAGTTCCCCAGTGATGCAGAGGAAAAGGGCTCTCAAAGCTAAAAGACACTTAACACACAGCTGACATTTAACTGCATCAGCGCAATGTCACATTTCAGCTGAGTTCCATTCATCATGCACTCAGCTGCATACATGATTATTTGGGCTAATTTAATAGCTTAATCATAACGTTATAACAGTTCAGTTGATTTCTTCATATACGTTGACATATATTTTTTTTCATATGATACCACCTTACTTTTGTCAGTTTGTGACTGTTTTAAACATTATTTGGGACATTCCGAGTTGCTTTTGGCATGTCAAAAGGGTAAAGGGGATTTTAATCCACTGATGGTATTTCCACTCTTGAACCTTACACAAGGGGGCAGTAGAACAGAACTAGGCAGGCGTGAAGTAAGAAATATGGAATGTCAACTTTTTCCCACTTACACCAATTTGATTAAAGAGTTTATATTTCCCATTTGTGTTTAAATAATTTAAATACAATCAAATGCATGTTTTGATCACAAATATATTTAAGAGACAGATACATCATGATAGCCATTGGACACTGGCCATTTAAAACCACTCCACAATACTTTACGCACACCGCATTAAGCGAATGATCTTTAGCAATATGCAGTAATGATAGCATCTAATGGAAAAGCATATGTATGATGGCGCCACTAAGCATCGACCTTTTCTTTCAATTATACCAGGATCAAAGGTTACAACCTCTTATAGTTCTTTTTGCCTCAGGTTTTCTTATATTTTCAAATTGATTCAAGAAAAAGAGGCAGACTGGCCAGCTAACATGAAATCAATGTGAGAGTGATGCGATATTAAAGCAGCGATTTGGGCCCCGCTCCTGCTGCGCGGCGCAGGCTAAACAGCTCCAAGCCTTTGGTGGCTTGACAGGCCAGAGATGTGACATTTTGGAATGTGCTCCAAGTAACAGCAGACATTCAGTGTTTTATTTAAAATCAATGCTTTGACTGTACTGGCCAGTTCAAGAGATGTGACTCTTATGTAGCTATTCTTTTTTATATAGATATTCTACTTTTTCACTGGTGGGAGAGGTCATTTGACTTGTTTCTGCTGATTTAGAAAATACTCTTTTAAAAGTCTGCATATTTAGGTTGAGACACTGGAAGCATAAAAACTAACTGTGAAATATGATACAGTTTATAAGTAATTAAAACATTTTGCGATTTTGTTGCTATGAGTTCAAATACAGTCTATACAAAACTTTGCAAAATTGTGACAAAGTGGTTCATCAAATACACTATGCAAATTTCAACGTTTTTATCAGTTTATTTTAATAAGAAAAACAAACATTTTAAAACAGATTATTTGCCCCATTTTGTATGCTAGAGTTAACAGCCGGTGGATATGACTGAAAAATGACATGGGTGTTTGACAAATGACATTAACAGTTCATTGGGTTTAGTTTTGTTAACCTAAGAGAATGCTTCCTTGGCCCGTTGGGTGTGTTAAAATTCATGACTATGGAGGTTGAGGTTTTTATTCATAACCCTCAGTCTTGATAAAGCTGTCAGGGCTGGGAGACACACGAGGGGTCAAACACACTCTTTCACACACGCGTGACCTCACGCTGATGAGCCTAATTCACTCATCCTCCAGACCTCCCCCTGGAGCCCGCCAATCCCAATAGCTCCCACTTGACCTCCGCTCCTCCACGGGGGTCCCCTATTGGCCGCCCAGTGAAAGGAGAGGCCCCGACGTCCCCGCTCCTCATCTCCATCACAAAGGCAGCATATGTTTGTGTGTATTTCAGCGCATGAAGCTGGCAGTGTCCATATTAGCCTGACTAGAGAGACCAGGTGCTGGAGCTGAAAACACCCACAGGCAGTTCATTCTCCCACTGATGGAGGAGAACAGCAGCAGTGCTTCTAGAGCACACTGCCTTTGCCTCTTAACAAGTGCTCTCCCTCTCTCTCTCTCTCTCTCTCTCTCTCTCTCTCTCTCTCTCTCTCTCTCTCTCTCTCTCTCTCTCGCTCTCTCTCTCTCTCATTGAACAGCCTGAGTGCTGCTCTTCCTGGTGTCCACCAGTGCAGTGATACATCTGAAAAGCCCTGGAGAATATAGCTGCTTCATGGAAGGCTGTTTAGTTTTGCTGTGATCAAATGGAATTTGGCATATTGAACCACAGAGTTGTAGATGTTGACTGATTGCATACGCTGAGATAATTATAGCACTAAATCCACCTTCATTCAGGACCCTTTTTCTGCCCTCTGTACCACACAGGCAGACAGCTTACCACTGATTAAACATTGATTTTTTCCTTAACATTGCCTTGACACCCCCTTACATTACAAATACTCCATAACATTGGGAAATCATAACATTTGTTATTACAGAGCAACCAAAATATTTTGAGCAACACTTTATATGGATTATTCCACTTAAGTAGAGGTAGTCCACAACAGCAGCATTTCAATAAAGACATATGTGTCTTATTGAGAAAGGCATGTTTGGAGAAACTGAGCGAATGTTCTGATTTTGTTTAGTGGGCTACAGATGCTGCATGGTTGCTGGAGGACTAGCGAAAAGGTGAGCAGGAGGTGGTAGCGAGAGGAAAACAGAGCGAAGAGGGAAGCAGAGTTTGGCTGGGAGCGCAGGGCCTCTCTCTATGATGGTAAGTGAGCTCCTCCTAATTACTATTCAATAAACTCCCGTTAAATTAACAGCTCAATAGGCAGCAACATCTGCTGTATGTGGCAGGCCACTGAGTCGTACATCTTCCCAATCCCCTTTTCTCCCTCTATCTCTTACTCTCTCTCTTTCTGTCTCCTAGTCTCTCTCTCTCGCTCTCTCTCTGTGTGTCTGTCTGTCTTTCTCTCTGTCTATCTCTCTCTCTCTCTCTCTCTGTCTGTCTGTCTTTCTCTCTGTCTATCTCTCTCTCTCTGTGTCTGTCTGTCTGTCTCTCTCTCTCTCTCTCTCTCTCTCTGTGTCTGTCTCTCTCTGTCTCTCTCTCTCTCTGTGTCTGTCTTTCTCTCTGTCTGTCTTTCTCTCTGTCTATCTCTCTCTCTGTGTCTGTCTTTCTCTCTGTCTCTCTGTCTCTCTCTCTCTCTCTCTGTGTCTGTCTGTCTTTCTCTCTGTCTATCTCTCTCTGTGTCTGTCTGTCTTTCTCTCTGTCTCTCTGTCTCTCTCTCTCTCTCTCTCTCTCTGTGTCTCTGTCTTTCTCTCTGTCTATCTCTCTCTCTGTGTCTGTCTCTTTCTCTCTGTCTATCTCTCTCGCTCTCTCTCTGTGTCTGTCTCTCTCTGTCTCTCTCTCTCTCTCTGTGTCTGTCTTTCTCTCTGTCTGTCTTTCTCTCTGTCTATCTCTCTCTCTGTGTCTGTCTCTCTCTCTGTTGCTCTATCTCTCATGTGTCTCTCTTCCTTTATTATCCTTCATTTGTGCATTCTTTTCAGTAGTTTCATTCCTCCGTTCCCTCTATGTTACTTAAACACACACTTTTCCCAGTCCTCAGCCACATTTCCATGGCTAGCTCGCTGACCAAAGGTTGAATGCGAGGATGCATCTGTGTGTGTGTGTGTGTGTGTGTGTGTGTGTGGTGACAGAGCTGCTGTAGCCAGCCTTTGTATAGCTACTATTCTCCACCTCTCCCCTTTGATGTCTTAAAGCAGACGAGAGCATTCGCGAGGTGTGTCTGTCAGTGAGAAATGGCTGCTGCACTCAGTTTGACTGCTCTCCCACTCCTCAGCTTGCATAAAGAGCTGCACAGCTGCTGGATCCATCCAGGGGCATCACTCACGCCTAATGAATATATCAAGTTAACCCCAGCACCCAAGCCATGGGACTCATCTCCAGTGTGGCTGTGCAGGAGAAGGTGAGGAGAGGGCAACAGAATTAGCCATGCTCAAGTGGCTATGATGGGCCAGAAGAAATTGTAGCTAATGCAAGCCTATGTTTTGTGTGTGTGTGTGTGTGTGTGTGTGTGTGTGTGTGTGTGTGTGTGTGTGTGTGTGTGTGTGTGTGTGTGTGTGTGTCTGTGTCTGTGTGTCTGTGTGAGTGTGTGTATCATGTTTATGAGAATTATCAATGTGCTTTGAAATGGCAAATCATGGTGCAAGGCCAGACCCCAACCACCATTTCTCATTTTCCTCTCACCTGTTCCACACTACAAAGCTCTCAACATTGATCCAGACACACCCAGCTCCTCACCATCAATCACAACAACAGCTCTCTCCTCACTCTGACCAAGGTCCGCACGTCCTCCTTTCCTCTTTTAACCACCCATCTTATTTCTCACTCTCCTTTTCTCTCCCTCACGCTCTTCAAGACTCTTGTCTCTGTAGTGAGGCTTCTGTGTCCTGTTCTGTGATGCAACTTGGAGAGCAGAGCCAATGACACCTCTGAGAGAGACAAGAGAGAGAAAAAGAAGGTGCGAGAGAGAAAGAAAGAAAGAGAGAGACGAGCAAACAATCACTGACACAAAGAGGTCACTCCATAAATCTTAGGTAGATGGAGCAATCCCATCTAAGCGAGTTGTGGACAAAGCCTGAAACTGGAGTCACTAGGGTCAAGAGAGAAGGTGAGTAAGAAATATCATGAGAGAGAAAATTGAGATATCATCCATGAGGAGGCAAGGAGAGTGGTTATTAGATAACTCACTGTGCTTTTTGCTCTGCTTTTTCCTCTTTGTTCAAACAGAATTCTTTCACTGCTCCTAGCCCTGCCATGTGGTCTAATCAGGCAAATGAAAACTATTGTGTTAATTAATCCCGTGAAAAGGCCAGGGCTAATTATAACAGGTGAGTGATGATTCTCTCTCTCCCATATGCTCTATTCTCTGTTTCTTTCTGTCTCTCCCTCTTCCTCAGTGTACATCAGTCTTATTACACTCACCTCTTCACCTGTGATTGATAGTCTCTTTCTGTGCCAGCAAATTTTCCCTGCTTCCTTTAAGTGTATGCGGTGTAATTTTCACAGGTGTATTTGATGTCGTTCTAATATTTTTTAAGGAAAAAAACATAAATGAAAGTATTGAATAAAAGCTAAAGGGTGGACAGCTGGGTGCCCCCGATTAAGTTCTAATGAGAAGAGCCCTGCAAGTGCTGTGGTGGAAAACTTGCAGTTGCAGTGTTTTGTCATTTATGTGTTAGTTGACTTTTGGGAATGCTCTCGGTAAAGCAGGTGAAGCATGACATGTTCATTTGGTAGCAAGGCATTCGCAGTCGGGGAGGAATATTTCTGTGCCGTTGTCAGCAGGCATTCGTTAACACAGCAGTCACACTCAGTGGATTTGCTTGTAGGAGCGTTATCTGTACACCCAAATTAGCTTTGATAGCCAGATGCAGCCAAACGTGACTGCTATCACTATCGTCTTTCAGATTTCATTTTGTAATAAAAAGCACCAAGAATCCATATGATTAAGAATTAAGATATTTATTTTACATCAAGTAATGTCAGCTTGCTCAAATATTTTTTTTTGCAAAACTTGCTTGAAAATAGCAGTTTAAAGGGGTATTTGCCTTGTTCGTGTTAGATAAAAAATAAGCACATATGTGCAGCTGTCTTTATGCTGGCTGGGCATGAGATGAGATCTAAGATTTTGACTTAATCTGTACATAATCTGTACTTGTTCAGACATTTGGCCTTGTAATGCATCGTATATGCTTTTAAAAAATGTACAGAAATTCTTTTCATCAGTTGATATCAGTTAATCTGTTGTGACAATGTAATATATGTATTGATAAGTCTTATAATGCAGTCATTTTGCAGCATAGGTCATCCAAAATTTTAGATGTCTTTAATAACGCAATCAGGGCAGAGAGATAGCCCATCGCTCTTTTCTGTATGCCTCAGGTCAGGGGGACTCGCACTTCTCTTTGGCTGCAGACACTGGACTTGGGCCAGTGCTAGCTAACCTCAGGTGCATACCTGACATGCTTTGTCCTCTCAGTATCTTTGCACTGACACGAGTCTATTTCTCACCTCCGCCGCAGGGCTTCTCCCGGCTGTGACATTCCAAACAGCACTGTCAGAGAGTGAGAGGCGATACGTGTGTTGTGTCTGACTGTGAGCTACTTGTTATCTGTGTCGCCACTCTCTTTCGGCTCTAACTCCCCTTCCTCAACTAATAGATTTTGCACTCCGGTTCCAGCTGTTGACCATAACAGGGCTGACATGTAGATCACTCCTCACCACTGACAGCAATCTGGATGTGTGGTCGATGTTGCCCATAAGTTGCTAACATTTATAATATTGGCCATTAGTTGACACTAAAACTGGTACATTCGTGGTGTGCTAACCAAAGTGGTTTGCTATTTTTCTGAGACTTAAACTACAGCAGAAAGAAAATCACCACTGCACTGAATACGTAGAGTTTGTGATTTTTCGAAGTTACAAGGACAGAAATAAAGAAATTCTTCTTCTGAAATTCAGCTCATTAATGTTAAGGAAATAAAAATTGATTAATAAAATGTTTTTGTATAATTTTGAATGCTTATTAAGTAATCAGAACATTTTTGTATATGTGAAGTTTACTGAGATCTCAGAGTTTAAACACAACTAAAAACCAAGACGGCAATTAGAGTGAAATGTCACTGGGCCCAGTGTGCGCCACGGCTCACGTGAGCGCCTCTCTGCGTCGCCCAACCCATTCCACTGTTTCTGATGGGACCATGAGTGTGGAGGCAGGCATGCATTCCACCTCATCTACCACTCCCTCCCAGCATAACACTGTTCACACAGGACTCGGTTCCACATTCACTTTTCAACGAGTTGTCAGCTCTGGTTTCACTCAGGTCCTGTGCCAGCCTCACATCCATTACTCGCCTAATTGATGCGCAGGCCTGTGAGCCGAGTGGTCGCCGTGCAGATTAACCACCCGGAGCCTATTTCACTCCAGCCACTGCGGCCCACAAAGCCGCTCAGTTCGGAGTTTCATCTGGCGTTCCATTAGACAGAGTTGTCCCGGAGGGCATGGGAAAAATCTCGGGTACCTCCACAGCGGATGGAGCAGAACATAGGTTCTGCATCAAGCACTGTACTGGGTGCCTTGAAGAGCCAACAATAAACATGCATTTGTGTTAGTAGCTCTGGGTTCCCAGAAGTATCATAGCACAAATGTTGCAGGATTATTCTTTAAAAGTTAAAGTGCGGAGCTCTTGGGAAACTGAGCATTTTGGAGCTAATTTGATGTTTAAAGTCTCAGTGAGGTACTGCAGCAGTTGGAGGATCGGTTTTTGGCTATTGCAGAATAACAAAAATGAAACAAAAAATATTTCATTGTTACAGTCGTAGTATGCTTTGACCTAGTCATTCAGAAATTAGGATAGTTAGTGCCAACCTCGCTATGTCATAACATGGATTTTTCTTTGTTTGTAGTTTTGGAGTGAAGGAAAGTAAGTAGTTCGGGATATAAACAGAAAAAAAATTTGCTAAAAGGTTTATAAGATACAGACATTATTTGTAGTTATTTATCCTCTAACAATGAACTTCTTGTCTTAGAATAAAACACACACACTTTTGTTTGGGAAAACTTCATGGGTATCTTTCAACTAGGAAGAGGCTGGTTACCTGAATTTCTCCCAGTAATGTTTGTTTTTGCCTGTGTGGAGATTTGCTATAGAATTTATATCATGTTTTCTAGCTTGTTGTTTGTTGTTTATGGTTATTATTATGTCAAATTTGGTGTGTGGATTTTTTTAATCAGGCAAAAGGGAAACACAGTTGTTGTAGATGTGAATTAAGAGAGGCTGTCATTTCAGAGAAATGCTGTAATCATGTGAGATTGACCTTGTATTTCTATTTTGTGGAGGGTAATTTACAAGGGAATGACGGGACAGTTGGTGCCAGTGCTGTGCTTGCCAAATGCTAATCCACCTCAGTTGGGCCTGTATCCAAGCTACTGTTGTTAATAATGAATGTGGGGTCTGGTTTGCAAAATACATGCATTCATAGTTTATTGTGCCTTCATACAAATTACTATAGTAAATAAAAATGAATGCTATTTTACTTAGATCTCTATATTTATCATAGTGTGAACACTGTAAATATTTTACATGAACACAAGCCATATATACTACAGAGAACAACATTAAACAATGTGCTTGTCTGTGATAGCATAGTTTAAGCTCTGCTTGGAGAGAATGCGTGATACAGAAATATCAAATTTATGCTACATGACAGAAATATAGCTCTGCTTACAGGATGCTATTATATCACACAAGACTGGATTATATGATGTGATTTTCGTTCAAAGTCCGTAGAAGAGAACTGGAGTGTTTGGGTTGGGAGGGCACTCCATCAGTAGAATGTGCTCTAAAGTGCTCACCAAACCTCTAGATCAGCTTTGGAGTTCTTTGGCATGTTGTTTGCTGGGTGTCACTTGAGCTCCCTCATATGTTCAGGTCTTGAGGACACTACGAGCTCCATAATTACAAACATGTGTGGGTGGAACTAGGACATTATCATCAGGAGGACAGTCAATAAAAGACTTCATTTAGTCATGGGCATCAGTACTAGCTTCTGAGAATGAGAATGGACAATATGTAGCACTACTAACACTGAATTCTATGTGACTGGTATTAGAATTAGAAAAGAAGGGGGCGAAAATTAGTGATAGATCTTTTTGGACAGGTTTGAGAAGCTTGTCTAAAGTTATAAAGTTCTGCCAAGCCAACTGTTGGTCAACAATTCACTATATCCATATTTACTGTAACAACTGTCAGGAAAATAAAAAAAAACTCCAGAATGTTCTACATGTATGTTTTACATACACCGATTATTTAGACTCAATCGATCAAAGTATTATATAATAATGTGATTATTTTTATTATAAAATAAAAAGCTGAAAATGGAAATTCTTTCTAAAGATTGCAGAGAGAGGAAATGATACCTGAAATACAGATAGCTAGCAAATGTACCTATTACACAGAACAAAGGATTTTTCCCCCCAATACAATGTCAGAAATTCATTAATATTATTGATCTTACCACAAGTATTTCTGGAAAAATGTAAATGCATAAAAATATCTACAAGGTATTAAACAGAGTCATCCAGGAAATTAAGCAGTCTTTCTCTTTTAGTGACGTGTAGAGAACTACAATAATAATTTTCCTGAAGTGATATATGTTAAATACATATATTACTTATATTAAATTAGGCTAAAGTAGTACTTTGTTAAACTACTCCACTTCAGCAGAAACTAGGAATGTTTTATGTATTTAGCATTTAACAGTTTTATTGTAGAATTGTATAGTGCAAGGAAGCATAGCAGGAACACCTCTTTATCTGCTTGCTTTAACATTAATTTTAAATAAAGGAAATGTTTTTCACAGAAAAATTATCAAGTGTTACAACTGTAGCAAGTCAACAGGAGTTCTAGTTGTTGAACAATTAGGGCATATGACTGCTTTTAACTAGGCGGTATACGCGGCTTTAAAAGTAGTCTGATGCAGAAAGTAAAATAATATTTCTTCAACGTGTGTCGAGATTTTAAGTTGTGTGGTTGGCTGTGTTCTATTACAACGTCGTACAAACTAGGTTTCCAGAGCTTTGTAGGCATATGCCCTAACTGCTGCTTAAAGATTAAATGAAGTCGTACGTGGAAACCTTGCAGCTTCTCGATTTAGAGAGTATCCGATGGAAACATTGCATCTATCACAGCAGATGTGTGGATGGGTGATTTACTATCTAAACAAAGAGCATACGAGCAAAAGGCAAACTTGCTGAAAAGATCCAACATTGCCTGTGAAATCGGATCCCTCACGCTCGGAAGCAGCGAATAAGTTATATTATAAAAGTGTCCAGAAAGCTTTCCATAATGTTATAACAAATTGACAGATTTCCAAGAGACGTATGAGTTATATATTTACTGCTACCATAATTTATAGACACCCTTAAACCGAGATCCAAATGAACAGGAATCAGAACTACCAGCTGAAATATAATTATTATTGTATGTCTACTCAAATCAACTATTTGATGTATTCTCGTAAGGTTAACTGAAATCACTGCATGAAAGAAAGTCCCCTGTACTATAATGCTAATTTATCCGAAATTCGTGATCGTATTGTATTCCGCGTGTAAAAATGTAATATGTAATAGGCCTATGTTACATTTCATTTTTTTTTAGAATTAAATAACATAAGTGCAAGTAAAATAGGCTAGTATTTACATTATCTATTGGGCTAGGTTAGTGGCCAAGTTGAATTAATAGAAGCAGAATAGAAGTTAGTAGAAAGTATAGCCAAAAACGCGATTTTATTTTAGGTCTATTTATTCTTCGAGAATTTGCCAAAATGGTATAAAATGTTGCAGGGCACGTGGCGTTATTGGAGATGGATCATAGCGTAGTATGTCTTCTAGACAGGTTTGTTATTTATGCTTCGTCCATTGGTACATTAAACCTTTCATTTTGACACTAAAGCAATTTTGTGTAACAATACCTTCCGGTTTACCTTCACGTAAAAATGAACAGTGCGTCACATGTTACGCAAACAACGTCCCGCAGCCTGTGCTATTCCAGAGAGCTCAGCTCCAGCAGACTTGCTAACGATTTCACTTACAGCATAATCCTGACTATATTATTTAAGATTGACTCACACAGAGTACATTTGTGGTATTCCAGTTTTGTTAATTCGTTAATAATTACGGTTTAATTTACAGATGGATTTATGTGAACCAAAAAGATGTCTGCCTGAGTTACATTTTTAACGAAGACAAATGCCTTACTTCAACAAAAAAATGTATTTATAGCTGATTTCGATATTTAAGAAGACACGATTTATAAACGACTCAGTAACGTTAAAAGACCCATCATAAGATTTGCTATCATAGCTTGCTGCCCAGAATACTACGCTCAGACTTTCCAATCGTAGATCATCATCCATTACTGACAAACGGTTGCTTCTCATCCATACCTGGCGGTAACCCTTCATGCAGAGCTCTTTGCTAGTTAAACCATGACCCGCATTGTTTGGGTTTGTAAAGATCAAATAGTAATCCTCCTTATAATATATAAACAATTTTACAAGAAGTCAGAAATTATTATCGTTTAATCGAAATACACATAGAGAAATCGTAAATCAGATAGGCTAATAGCGTATGTCTTTTTGCATATCAGTAAGTTTAGCATTACCCATATCTCATATGTTGCCCAAGTCGACCGGAAAAAAGGGGAAAAAGCCCCACAACGCGAAAAATATAGGCGGAAGAACAACGAGCGATTTTTAGAGATGAAATATCTTACTGCTGATGTGTGCTGGCCCTTTGCGCTTGAATTATGGCATCGAAGATTTGGTGCAGCTGAAAGGGACGATCTCTCTCTCTCTCTCTCTCTCTCTCTCTCTCTCTCTCTCTCTCTCTCTCTCTCTCTCTCTCTCTCTCTCTCTCTCTCTCTCTCTCTCTCTGTCTCTGCCTACAAGTATTATCATCTGTGATATACTGCCTGGCTTCATAATACCTAAATGAAACAAAAGACATTGTTTTAGAGGTACATGTTCGTTATTCCTGTATAAATATTTGGAGGTGTAATAATAATAATGATAATAATAATAATAATAATAATAATAAGAAGAAGAAGAAGAAGAAGAAGAAGAAGAAGAAGAAGAAGAAGAAAAAGAAGAAGAAGAAGAAGAAGAAGAAGAAGAAGAAGAAGAAGAAGAAGAAGAAGAAGAAGAACCAAGTTTTCGATTTATTTTAATTACCGTCTGGGAATTTTTTATTAAATTGTCTTTGTACGTTAACTGAAGGCCACTACAATATTATAAAATTATATAATGCTAAATACGTTCAACTAAAATGAACATTTCTATCGACAAATCATTAATTTGGAAAAAAAAAATAGTGAGAGCATTAAGTATTGTAATCCGGATGGGCTCCTCCTCCCGGCCATGCCCTCTAATTAACGAGACTCCGTCTTCGCTAAAGCTTGCACTGGACTGCAACATAGTCAAAGAGCAAGAGAGAAAGGAGGGAGAGAGAGAGAGAGAGAGAGAGAGAGAGAGAGCGAGAGAGAGAGAGAGAGAAAGTGCCACTGGATATAATTGATTGTCTCGCTATCAACAATAACTTGTTAGTATAGTCGATTCAAGCCGCTTTTGAGGCTCACTGCTTCTACTGAGGCTTCAGAGGCTGTCGGATTGTTACTCGTCGAGCCAGACCATATCCAGGAACTGTGGGAAGGAGAACTGGCACTTAAAAAGGACTTGAAGTTCTCCAACCCTGCGGCAAAACGAAAAACATCATGTTGGCGGGCATGTAATTTCACACATTTTTGGACGCATCATCCAACTTGCTTTTCTCGCCGTAATTTAATACGAGTGTAAGTACTGTATATTAGGTTGCAGCAACTTCATACGTTGTTGAAATATTGAAGCATTTGTGAAACGAGCTGAAAATAACAAAAATGACCTCCAAAGAAGACGCAAAAGGCGCCTCGGTTGAGGATAGAAGGCGCAGTCCACTGGATCATCTCCCTCCTCCCGCGAACTCAAACAAGCCTCTCACGCCTTTCAGCATTGAGGACATATTAAACAAACCTTCTGTCAAACGTAGTTACTCAATTTGCGGCACGACGCATCTCCTCTCGTCCGGTGAGAAGCACAGCTCATCGAGTCACCCTTTATCCAACCGTGCGCTGCTCACGCAGACCTCTCCACTATGCGCACTGGAGGAATTAGCCAGCAAAACCTTCAAAGGTCTAGAAGTCAGTGTTCTGCAGGCCGCGGAAGGTAAATAAACCGAACCATCATACAGCCCATCTAAAATTTGTGAAATATTCTAATTTTGTTTACAAAAGAAGTGAAAAATGTATTAAAATGTAAAGATTTATTTTGCATGTTTACACAATTTTGTAAAATTCTTCTTGTTCTTCTTCTTTCTTTCTTTCTTTCTTTCTTTCTTTCTTTCTTTCTTTCTTTCTTCCATTCTCAATATTTTAAGATATGCCGGTTTGAAGCTGTGAAATGTAACGTCTGACACTATAATTTAACCATTTGTTTCGCAATTGATTTTTTTTTTTGCTATTAATTTTCTTTGCTACAAATTAGTACTATCAAAGCGGGTTTAATGCCGTTATTGCCAAATACTTGGTATTTAAAATGAAGAAATAACGGTGGATAGTCAGGCAACTTAAAAGTGGAGGAGCAGAATAAAATTGAATTACAAATAATAATTACAATCGCTACTATTTTTACTTATTATTATTATTATTATTATTATTATTATTATTATTATTATTAGTAGTAGTAGTAGTAGTAGTAGTAGTAGTAGTAGTAGTCTTGGTATTAGTATTAGTATTATTATTGTTGTTGTTGTTGTTGTTGTTGTTGTGGCTCCTGGTAATTTAATTTTGCTACAACAACATTATTATTGAAAAACATTTCTGAAAGTGCTGGCATGATTGTTTTTCTTTTCCTTTTTAGGAAGAGACGGCATGACACTGTTTGGTCAGAGGAATACTCCTAAGAAGCGAAGAAAGTCGAGAACAGCCTTCACTAATCATCAGATTTATGAGCTGGAGAAGAGATTTCTCTATCAGAAATATTTATCTCCCGCTGATCGGGATCAAATAGCGCAGCAACTGGGGTTAACAAACGCCCAGGTCATCACCTGGTTCCAGAACCGCCGAGCCAAACTTAAGCGCGACCTGGAGGAGATGAAAGCAGACGTGGAGTCCGCTAAAGCACTGGGCTCTGTACCCTTTGAGAAAATCGCCAAATTAGCAGACCTGGAAAAATGCGCTAATGGCACTGCTGGAGCTCCAGTGCCCGAGTCCCCAACGCTGTCTAGTCACGAGCGAGAGGGCTCCAACAAACTGCCAACGTCACCCTCGTCACCATTTACAGACCACACGACGAGCAAAGAGTGCTCAGAGGACGAAGACGAGGAAATTGACGTCGATGACTGATGCTCATGAGCAAGATCAGAATCTGAAATCCTCTTCCTTAAAACGCCAGAGTTCAAAGTGCCATTAATGCACCAAATGTATTTAAATGACTTCTGAAGAAAAAATCTAAACAAGCATGGACACTTCCCTCAGATTTATTTATGCAGCGACTGCTATCTAAATGTCGCAACCATTTAGTCTATTTATTTAAAGCAAACTGGTAGTTGAAGGAAAGCAATAAGTATTTGACATCCTCCCTCTCTCTCTCTCTCTCTCTCTCTCTCTCTCTCTCTCTCTCTCTCACACACACACACACACTCGCATTGCAAAGAAGACTGCCCATTTAGGCCATATAGAAACATTACAGTGTTTTGAGTAATTAATAATGCATGTTATTTTATTTTACCGTTTTATTTTTAATAAATTACTGCAGATATGAATATCTCCAAAACGTTCATAGGCTATAAAATTCGCACGTGTAGGACGTGTGTATCAGTGTAATGCGTATATAGGACTGTAACACCTTCACCGTTTGATACATTTTGTTATAAAACATTTCATATAAAATTTATTGCGTGGGGGAAAATTACGTTGACTCTGGTTAAATCTAGGCGATCACATTTTAAATATATTTCTTATGGTTTGTATGCCTGTAAGTGCCTTTTAAACCAAGACACCATTTAAACACAATGTACAAAGTGTAATGTATTTAAAGGAAATAAAATCTCTTTCTCAAAATTTCGCATATTAGTCTTAGTTTCATTTTTGCTATTGCAATAATAATAATAATAATAATAATAATAATAATAATAATAATAATAATAATAATAATTGGTCCTATTAGAGACATTTAATTTAAAATATTCAGAAATGTGGATGTTTTATATTATCAACATCAGTTATGTCCCGTAGTAGTGTTCCGTTATTTATACAAAAGTAGACAGTTAGACTTAGTTAACAAGCCTCCGCCTTTCTAATCTCGCCTCATTTTCTCCTTTTATTTGCAGATAGGCGTAACCTTGTCCATTCGACGTGTGATTTCAATATGCTATCTTCAATAGATTTATGTGAGAAACAGAAATCTGGATCGGTGAATGTGTGCATAAATGAGGCCTGAAAATTTCGAGTTTTGGGCCAGTTTCTCTGCGGCTCTGACGTGCTTTTCCCGAAAAGCGACGGGGCTGTCATTTTTAGCATCAAGCGTGAAAACCGGGGACAAATGAGCAGTCTTCCCTGATGTGACAAGCTACAATGGAGCATATTCTGCCTCCCGCGGCTCTCAATACGGAGACAAGCGTGTCCTATCGCACAAAAAGGACACAAACGTTTGGAGGCCATATGGTTTTTGAATTTTCTTCACAATTTCAGACAATTTGATGGATTGAGTTAGCCCTCCCTTCAAAGTCTTTCGCTCAATTTTCACAAAGGCACTAATGCATACATAGGCCTTCTCCTCGTGCGAGGGCATCTGGGCCTATTAATGTCCTTTCTTTTCATTCTTTTCTTACTCGGGTGTTTTAAACAAGTCAGTGAATTACAATGAAACGGACTTGGTTTGTTAAAAGGTTGGCTTCTATCTTGTGTGTTTGTATGAAGGCCATTTTGGCAGCATTTTAAAGCGGTTCATCTTGTAGCTGGAGTGGCCTATTTTTAATAGCCTACTAAGTGGGAGAGTCAGTCAGTTGACTGTAGCATTTGCGCAATTACGTGGATTCTCCCAGCCTTCGGTTTTGGACGTATATTAGCCCATTCAGCACTTCATAGAATGGATACTTTAGGTCTTAATATTTTTGCAAGTACCATTTATTTTCGATACACACATGCTGTTGACAATTTAATATAACGTAATTATTGCATAGCCTACATTTAATATTTATGCAGGTGACATAATAATAATAATAATAATAATAATAATAATAATAATAATAATAATAATAATAATAATTATTATTATTATTATTATTATTATTATTATTATTATTATTATTCCAAAGTGTAATGTTGGATCTTTGTGATACGGTGACATTTGCGCTATTATTATATTTTTAAAAAAATCTTTTATACGTGTTTTTTTTATTTAGTCTGTGGACCAGTTTGTAAATTTAGTCCAACACTGGATATTTCATACTTGTATTCCAAAACCATTGTCACCGTTGTCATTTTGCAGCCGCAATAAAATGGATCAGATTTCCGCGGAAGGCATGGGCATTTGTAGGCGGAGGCTTAGGTTCTGTAGCAGGGGTATCCGTCGTGTTGACTTAAGTCCTTAGTTTTTATATATTATGCCAATCGTATTTATTCCGAGATCCATTAACAACATGTATTATTAGAATAAAAGCTTTATTAAACTGAAAATAAATGGTAAGCTAATTTATGGAGCGGTTTTTTAAGGATATCGGAGATTTGTCTCGGCAGACACAGAGCAACGTCATTTCCTGTGTAATATTTCTGGAAAGTCACAATTGTTAGCACTCTGTATAGGCTATCGCAATAAATGGCATTAAAGTTATTCGAAAAACGGGTATTTCTGCGTATCACGCGAGATTTTACCATATTGACTTTAATTGATATTTTTCTCATTTAAGTTATTGGTTCTATTAGGCGTGATAGATGATCACGCTGGCGGGCAAATCATACAGCCTATTATCCATATAGTGGGATTTCATACGTATATATATATGTATCTCTTAATTCGGGCCAAGTACGGTCCATCTCCCTTGATGCCAGACTAAAGCTCCTACGCTCTGCTCTCTTTATAACCTAAGCTAAGAGTAGACTAATAGTTGAGAATACAGAGATATGTCAGGACCAGGCAAGCTGGTAGGGTTCAGTTCCTTATTTTATGAGGTGCTGTCAAACGTGGCAAAGATAAGTAATACTACAGTCCGAAAGAGCAGAACGTGGTAATTAATCCCCAAGTCTTAAGTGTATTTCATCTTAAGAAAGAGAGGAAAAAAATCACTAATCCAATCGTCCGGAAAATTGAAGTTTGATGCATGAGTCCCTGCTGAAACAATGGGGTTTGCACACCCTCACCTCTCTTTTTCTGTCTAATTGTAAGGACTGGAAAAGAACCGCTTCCTAACGATGTTATTTTTAAAAAATGAAATGGTAAGTAATTTTTTGTGACAGACAGACAGACAGACAGACATATAGATAGACAGACAGACAGATAGCTAGATAGCTAGCTAGCTAGATAGCTAGATAGATAGATAGATAGATAGATAGATAGATAGATAGATAGATAGATAGATAGATAGATAGATAGATAGATAGATAGACTGAATCTCATGCTTTGATAAAAAAATCCTTTATTCGTTTAAGAAGGGAAGAGTGACACCTTCACATTTTTGTCCGTAGCATTAGCAAAGCAAAGCAAAGCAAAGCTACTGAAAAGATCCAAGTCGTTAACGTTTTAAAAAACTTTTCATCGACTCCATACGAGACTACATGTCACAAGAGTGTATGATTTGAGGTGAAATATTAACTAGATTAACCTAAGGGGAAAGCTTGATTGATCACTAAATAGGTCAGATTTGAAAGTTTTAGTTATAACGGTCCTGTGGAGCCCCTTAATACTTCAAACTTCAATTTTACGGACGATTGAACTAAGCGTGTCCCTGACAAAATTGATATATGTATTAATTTTCTTTAACTGTTGATTAATTACTCTTCGCTCAAAGAATTATACAAGACTTTTTGCCTCGAATTTGCATATTAATCAAATTCTAGTTGATAATTCAAACAAAAAAAATGGATCTAGGAGAACTGAGAGGCATAACTCGAAAATATACCTAAGCCAGATATTTTTCCCTCCCTTGCTGCTAAGCTGCTTGTCTAGTGTATTAAAATCAAAGATGCAGAACGAGTTAGCCTGGCTATTTGGTGAAAACAGAAATTGCCTGTCCAGTTTTATGATGTGCTCATGCTGAGCAGGCAGATCTTAATGTGACCTGTCAAAATGTCCAAGATTTAAAGGAGAAAGAGGCTTATTCAACACAAGAGCTGCGTGTGTGTGTGTTTGTTTGTTGTGTGTGTGTGTGTGTGTGTGTGTGTGTGTGTGTGTGTGTGTGTGTGTGTGTGTGTGTGTGTGTGTGTGTGAGAGAGAGAGAGAGAGAGAGAGAGAGAGAGAGCGAGAGAGAGAAAGAGAGACAGAGAGAGATACAGATAAGCATAACAGTCTTTGTTGTCTGTTGTTTCAAAAATTTACTTCAGCATTGTTTTTAAGGCATTAGAACATTAGTTTCTAATTTTAAATTGATGTTATTAAATACTAGTTTCACATGCTGTACAAACACTATGTACATACTATGATGCTCATGTTATTCAGTTTATAGAATATACTACTCGAAAATCCAATGTACATGCCCGGTTGAAAAAAGCATAGTGCTAAAGTGCTTACTCCGAATGAATTAAAAGTGGTGACCTTTCCCTAGCAGACCTTACCGAACAACTTTGTTTATGTTTAGTATACACCTCAAAACAGAAGGAACCTAATATTACAAATAAAGCTAAATAAAGCAAAAATAAATTAATAATTAGCAATACTGTGCCACTATTGTGCGTTCCACAAGTAATATGGAATCAAATAAAAGAAGCAACAGTAATGCAGAGATTAAGATAAATGCCATAAATGTAAATGTAAATCTAATGCAGAGAGATGTGCTTTTTTGTTTCGTTTTCAGGGATTACAATATGAGATTGAGTTGAAAGAAAAACATCAAGGGATTATGCAGCAAACGATTTAATTTCGCTTTTGTATTTGTTCTGCAAGGGAAATACTATCGTATGTCGTGAAGCATGTTGAATTAAAACATTGATTCTCTGCTTCAATTTTCAATTTGGTTTGGTTTTGCACATATATCACAGGGTCGCGGGTTAGCCATGCTGTCAATTCCACCGCAGCAATTCTGATTGACTTCCAGTCACTATGTAAGATGCTATTACGTAAATTATGACATTGTCTCATAACAGTCTAATCAACCCTTTAATTACCCAATAGATATAAGACTTTGTCCTACTGGCCACATCTCATATCCATCTTTAAAACATAAGATAGTGTCCATTAACTGCCCCGTTTTACAGCGTCCCATTGCGGTCCACAGAAGCAAACCACAAATATCTTAAATACACCATGTCACGTAATTACAGCCCAAACTACACTCTGTAATCTCAGTTCAGAACAAAAGCCCTTTCTCGCCTCCCAGGCAGACACAGTCCTCGAATTAATAAGTGTTGCACAGAAGCATCCGTTTTATTGAATTAAATGACAAAGTTCTTCTGAATCCGAGCAACACTTTTCCGTTGTGACTACTGAGAGGAAATTGTTGAAAGAAAACCAACCCTGTTAACCACAGTTCTATTGTATATTCAGAAAAAGAAAACTACATGTTAGTTACCTTATTCCTTTAATTTTGATTTGAGAAAAGGAAGTGAGAAGTGGCTTATATTTGCTTGAATTCGAATCAAGTAGACCAGGCAGTTTTAAATAGGTACGCTGGCTACGCAGCATTTCAGTACATTCTCACGCACAAGTCGATGGCTTCAACCAAAGTGCCAGAATTAGGTCAGGACTGGCAGAATGACTGAGGAAGAATTTCAACAAACCCACAGAGAAATAAACATACACTCTACTAAAGAACATAACTATAAACGCATTTGAATTCTGCGCTCCTATTAAAGTGGCTGCAAATATCAGTCTGAAACTCCTAAAACTAATTTTCTACTGACAGATTATTGGTTAATCCTAAATAAAAAAAACAAACGTGAAAAAGTGATAACAAATAGTACTACATAAAATTCCACTAGGGATAATTGGTTAGAAGTTATAGTAACTGTTTAGGAAGTAATGTAACAAGTAATTGGAATTGCGTTTAAAATAAAGCAAAATTATAAACGCAGTTAATAATTTTAAAGTCAACACGATACATGCCTACGATAGTGGAATACTGTAGTGGTGGTGGGTGATGAAACTAGAAATACTATGTGCATACAGGTTTCTTAGATTTCCTTATGCGCACAAATGTACGCAAACTATATAGAGCTATTCAGAGTTAGATATTTAAGTAAACAATGCACATCTAAGATATTATTAATTACATTACCTACTGTAATAATCAAGTTCTTAGTTTTACATAATATGTTTCCTTGCGTTGTAGAATGACTAATTCTACAACGCACAGACGCTCTAATGCTAAGTCAGAAAAATGTCGAGGGTGCCATCTTGTGGTAAGTGAAATAATTTTTATCCATTTTTGGAGTCTTTCCTGCGAGCTTTAGCACGTGTAATGTTACCGCGAGCGTCTACCGCCATCTTGTGGATAGTATTCTCAGATACGCCTCACCATTCATATTTTATCCATCTGTCGGTAACTTGGCCGTAAGACACCTTTTGTAAGGTCTTCTTCTTTTATGGCTGTTCTAAATAGTCAATAGCTAACTAAGTATGTATTTTTGTTACAATATATAGCATTTAGTTAAGATTAGTTATTACGACCTAAAAAGAAATAGTCAAGAAGAGTTTCTTGTTGTCATTCTAGCTATATACAAGTATACAGTTAAGCAAAATAACATTCCCTCAGGACCATGGTGCAACACAATAGAAGAACATAAGAATAAACAATACATTTGAAATACAGGAACAATGATAACAAATAGCGCAACACCGACTAGTACACAACACAGAGTAAAGTGGGTGGATGTGCAAAAGACATACCACACTGCCACATTTGGACAGATATGCTTATAGCATACAGCAGTCACAGGTTACAGCCAGTACACCAATTTAAGAACATAGTATTGTTGAAAGATATCTGATATTTGTTAAATAGTTGTTTAGCTGCTAAGCTTTCTTGGCTATGGTGCTGTTATGGCAGGTCCAACTTCAGACTTGCCTTCCCACCTAAGCCTCATAAAATTGATGCTACATCAATGCTATCACAAACAGTCAAATATATTGTTTTCTTTCATACACAAGCAGTGAGTAATTAGCTTTCAAGAAGTCATTGCAAAACTCATAACAGGTTGGATTTGACATAACTATTATGTGAAAGCGATTTTATCGATATGTTACCAAAATAATGGCTGATGTACAATTAGCATGTTATGGGACTTTTTAAACGTACAAATAAAAAGACCAACTAAATAAAGAAGGAAAGATATGGGCTAAAAGGAAAAGGATTGAAAGAAAAAAGAAAAGAATGAAAAAGTAAAGTGACAGAAAATATGTCCAGATTAAAAAGTACTCCAATGTGTGGAGTGGGAAATGGATCTGGGAGGAAATGGCCTACCAGCTGTAGCAGTTTAGTGATGTTCCTCCAAGTCACATTTCCAACACAATTACTAAACAATAATCAGCAATCAGCATAGATATAAATATACTTACTTAAGAATAGGAATACAAATGTATTTAGACAATACTTGGATTATACTTGGAATTGAACTCTGTGGATAAACTCTGGTATGTTCGTAAATATGGCCACCAAGTTGGGACTAAGGAGTATATATGCAGCATGAGCAGCAGCAGCCGAAACGGCGTAAGTAGATCCGCTCTGGGGCCTGACCTCTGACCCTCTGTCATCACTCCCAGTGGATCCTAGGCTGTGTGGAAGTGCTAGACAGCACTCACAGACCCCGGCCTGCACAATGCCTCAACCTGCACAGGACAAGTACAGTGTTCACAGCTGCTGAGGAAGAGAGAGAGAGAGAGAGAGAGAGCGAGAGCGAGATGGTTGTTGTTGTTGTTGTTGCTGTTGCATGTGCTACTAAATTACTAAATATGTCAATAAATATTGGACATTTATATATATATATATATATATATATATATATATATATATATATATATATATATATATATATATAATATATAAATTAAACTTGCAGGCAATTCCGATAAAGCAAGCTTTCAAATGAACAGGACAGGCACAACCATAAAAGCTGGAGGGATGGAGGTAAAGGAGAAAGTAAATATATTGCAGGGAAGTGGAAGGAAGCTGAGGCATGAAGAGCAGAGAAAGCAGGGGGCAAAAGACACACAGGCACTTAAATTGTCAACGCTGAGGATCTCTGGCATTGCTGTGCTAACTGCATGACTTTATGCTGACACAAACACACACACACACAAAACACACACACACACACACTTACATGCACACACACACACACACACACGCGTGCACACACACACACAGATATTTTTTTGCTCTCAAACTTTCTTTCTCCGAGGCCTAGCTGAGACCGTGTCAATGGCAGCCCTTATCGGCGTGAGTTATGGACCTGTCTGCAGTAATGGTCTGTCAGACACTCTGCCTGCTGGCTGGTGGGATTTGCTCCTCTCCCTGTTCATATCACATCAGCACTGCTACCACAAGAGACCAGGCACCATAGAAAGCACAGAGACAGCACACAGTAGGAGTTTGTGCATGTGTGTATATGCATGCATTTGATATCTGAATTATGGCAGGCTAATTGCTGTATTCTTGCTTAATATTGTTATATAGTTCACTATGTTACTCCCAATATAATATAACTCACGTTCTTGAGGAGTGTATGTGACTCTGTTCGCATACAGCAGCATGCACAACTATTTGCCATTTTTGTTTCAACCACTAGAGGGCAGATCTGGATATATGGATATTTCGACTAGGTAACTAATTTGCATTGAGCAATAGCTCACACTCAGGTCCAGAAAAACAAACTAATGAATTATAAAATGTAATAGAAATGAATAAGACTACTGATTCATATGCCTATTTATATGCAAATGAGTTTTTTGCAATGCTATAAATTTCATTTTGGAGTGACTTCATTAGTCTCTATACATTTTGTTATGCATCTTATCAATAATTTATGTGTAAAATTCTTTTAGATCTTCATTTTATTATGTAGGCAAACATAAGTTTTGAATGTATTCAGTACTTCTTTCCCATTATTATTATTAGTATTATTACTGTTGATTGTAAAATGTTTGCAGGGCATAGCACTGTGCCTTGGGAGATGATGTCATTTGAAGAAAACAATAAATGCATGACAGTATGGAGGGAAATGTTGAGTTCTGAGTCATATTTGAGTGAATGCAAAATGAATCTGAAAATGTGACCAAAATACCATCTGTTATTACAATAACTTTATATCTCATTCTGCACTACAGCCTGCATCATATGAATCTTGCCTCCAGAGCTGCAGGAAGAAGAAAGCCACACTGTGGTTTTAGGCTTACATATTTATTGGAGTTTTTATTCATTGTAATGCTTTATTCCTGCTCCAAAAGCAATCCTGTACTGATGACATGAAACATGAAAGAATAATTCTTTGTTCCTCTTTTAATGCTAACCTCTTTATAATGAGCTGAATGTGAACTTTAAGCTCACCTGCCATTCCCCAGCTGAATCATTTACATATCCTATGGTGGGAAAATGAGTATATTCTGTATAAAATGAAAAACATGCAAGCTCAATACATTGTGTTTTTAAGCTTAATTGCAGGTACAGTGGTATGAAAAAGTGTTGGCCCATTTCCTGATATCTTTTTTTTGCATGTTTGTCACACTTAAATGTTTCAGATCATCAAATAAATGTAAATATTAGACAAAGATAACACAAGTAAACACAAAATGCAGTTTTTAAATGAAGGTTTTTATTATTAAGGGGAAAAAAATCCAAACCTACATGCCCTGTGTGAAAAAGTGATTGCCCCCCTCCCCCCACTGTTAAAACATAAATTAATTGTGGTTTATCACATCTTTGGAAAGCTGAGTTCAATTTCTCTAGCCACACCCAGGCCTGATTACTGCCATACCTGTTCTCAATCAGGAATCACTTAAATAGGACCTTCCTGACAAAGTAAAGTGGACCAAAAGATCCTCAAAAGCTAGACACAATGCTATGATCCAGAGAAATTCAGGAACAAATGAAATAATTGAGATCTATCAGTCTGGAAAAGGTTATAAAGCCATTTCTAAAGCTTTGGGACTCCAGCGAACCACAGTGAGAGCCATTATCCACCAATGGCGAAAACATGGAACAGTGGTGAAACTTCCCAGGAGTGTCCGGCCAAACCAAATTACCCCAAGAGTGCGACGACTCATCCAAGAGGTCACAAAGACCCCACAACAACATCCAAAGAACTGCAGGCCTCACTTGCCTCAGTAAGTGTTCTCAGTGTTCATGACTCCACCATAAGAAAGAGACGGGGCAAAAATGGCCTGCATGGCAGAGTTCCAAGACAAAAACCACTGCTGAGCCAAAAGAATATAAAGGCTCATCTCAGTTTTGCCAGAAAACATCTTGATGATCCCCAAGACTTTTGGGAAAATAGTCTGTGGACTGATGAGACAGAAGTTGAACCTTTTGGAAGGTGTATGTCCCATTACATCTGGCGTAAAAGTAACAGCATTTCAGAAAAGGAACATCATACCAACAGTAAAATATGATGGTGGTAGTGTGATGGTCTGGGGCTGTTTTTCTGCTTCAAGACCTGGAAGACTTGCTGTGGTAAATGGAACCATGAATTCTGCTGTTTACCAAAAATTCCTGAAGGAGAATGTCTGGCCATCTGTTCATGACCTTAAGCTGAAGCGCACTTGGGTTCTGCAGCAGGACAATGATCCAAAACACCACCTCTCCACCTCTGAATGGCTTAAGAAAAACAAAATTTTTGACTTGGCTTGAGAGGCCTAGTCAAAGTCCTGACCTGAATCCGATTGAGATGCTGTGGCATGACCTTCATGCTGGAAAACCCTCCAATGTGGCCAAATTACAACAATTCTGCAAAGATGAGTGGGCCAAAATTCCTCCTCAGCACTGTAGAAGACTCATTGCTAGTTATCTTAAACGCTTGATTGCAGTTGTTGCTGCTAAGGGTGGTCTAACCAGTAATTAGGTTTAGGGGGCAATTACTTTTCACACGGGGCCATGTAGGTTTGGATCCCCCCCCCCCCTTAATAATAAAAACCATTTAAAAACTGTATTGTGCTTACTTGTGTTATCTTTGTCTAATATTTTAATTAGTTTGATGTGAAACATTTAACTGTGACAAACATGCAAAAAAATAAGATATCAGGAAGGGGGCCAACACTTTTTCACATCACTGTATATTGAATATTGCCTCTATTCATATGCATTATATATATATTCATATATATTGCGTGCCCATGACAAATAAGGACAAGGGCTCTTTGTTCATTATGTAATTAAACTTATAAGCACATTATATTGATTTGCATTCATTTACATCCTTGTGAGGAGTTTTTCCTTTGCCCTGTATTTGTAATGTGCTGAATATTGTGAATTATTTATTTTTATATCTATATCAGTGAAATTTGAAATCAACTATGATTTTCCTGCCTTTGGTTCTATTTTATTCTATTCTATTCTATTCTATATTTTGGTAACAAATAATAGGTGGCGTCAATTCTGCTGGAGCTTCCGTTGTGTGCACATGATGAACAGCTTAAAAAAGAAAAAGAGACTTTTTGTTTGATATTGCTTGGGTATATTTCATATCCATTTCATATCATCATCATTTAATACTTACTTGGAATATGATTCCCAGTGCATTGAATTACCCAGGTTATTAAATAACCTGAATATTTCTATATTTTACATACATTCTGCATTCTGCATAGTTAAAACAGGCCTGTTTTCCTCCATATTCCCATGGACAGGGGTAGAAGGGGGGGTGTTTTAGTGTATATGTGTAAAGTGTATGTGTGCCCAGACCAGCACTCTGTCTCCATTTGTCATGGGTCTTGACAGTGAAATCTATCTTTCTACCTTAGAATGGGCCAGGCAACAAGAGACAATAATTAAACCTTCTTGTGGACCACGTCTGGCACAAGTCTCTGTCTCTCTCTCTCTCTCTCTCTCTCTCTCTCTCTCTCTCTCTCTCTCTCTCTCTCTCTCTCTCTCTCTCTTGTGCATGTGTAAGAATGAGAGAGTAAGGGTTTGTCTGACACTTTTATTGTTGTCAGAGCCACTATATCCTGTCTGAGCCTAATGTTTCTAGGCCTGTTTTATCTGTAGCCAAGAGGGATTTGTATAAACATACCACCAAAAATTTACATAGTGTAAAAAATCACCAGGAAAAAATTTTCCTTTACAAAATTTAAATATGTTATTGGAATTTACTTTGACCAGTCTATTATTTCATTGAGGAAGGTTGTAATGAAGCATTGTTCTTTTGTGTTTTCTGCTTGCACTGTTGTGGATAGGAATTGGCACACCTTCACCTGTCCACTGCCTCTCACCACTACATAATATAAGGAATAGCTTTACTTATTAAAAACAATCTGACCATGAATAATGAATATCATATTAGTATTAGTTTTATTATATATGATATATACACTCACATCTTATTAAACCATAATAGTTGAAAACTAAACCACTCTTGAATATGACATGATAAAAACAACGTGTTGTATGATAGCTGTTCTTAGACAGCCTTCACTACAAAGTGCTAACTTTTTTCTCTTTCACTGCTGTGCTCAGTGAGCACCGGGGCCGGGACTAGGCTGCATCCTTCACTCTGCCTGCCACGCTCTGTGCTGTGGCTGAGCGATCCAGAGCCAAAGACCTGGATAATCCATCTCCATCACTTAAATGATTATCCCCATTAATCTGGCGTAAACTAATAAAGTCAACAGTGCCAGTGCTTGCCTGAACTTCATTAAGTCTTTAGTACGTTTAATATGGCTTAATGTCCTCGGCTCACTGGCTGCTGCTGTCTCACCTGGTCCTCCACTCCCCAGGGAGCTGCCAGAGAGACTGAGGCCATTTATGTCAAGTTTGGTTTACCTGTTTTTTCCTCGGACATCTTTTCAGAGTAAGACGATGTCTGTTGGTATGACGTGCATAGATAGTGGAAAGGAGAGGAAATAAGAGAGAATGAGCCATAGAGAGAGACTGCGGTGCTGGAGATTTAATTTGCCCAGCCAGGCCTCAGATGGGTCCCAGCAGTTAAGGGTTTAATTTGGCTTATCGCATTATAAAGACGACCCGGACTGAGTAATCAATCATCCACCTGTCAGAGGGACAGGCAGTTGTCGTAAGCAAGAACGACTTCCCAGCATGAGGCCATTTTAATTGCCAACAAATTGACTGCTTTATTGGTTTGGGGAATGTCCTACTAAAAGTTTGCCCAATTAAAGCCTATAAAAGGTGAGGTCCGCTGTGTGAGATCTCCCCAGAACCCACCCTCCGAGTCCTTGGTAGAGGAAAGCTTATGGGGTGGCTGTTACGGTGCCATCATGGGTCGTGTTGACACTTGACGGCTGAGTGTGTTTCCCCTGTAAGCAAGTGGAGGGACGTCTGCGCAGTGTTAGGAAGTGACACTGTTTACTGGGCTGAGTGATGTCGCGCTGACTCCGACCATTATGCAGCTAAACAGAACATAACTCTCGCTCTCTCCCACTGTAGAGCCCGCTGCTGACAAAATAAGTGCCGGTCCCAATAAACAAAAAGAATAAGATATATGTATACACTTCACCATCAGATATTTATGACCCTCTGTATACCATGTCAGTGTATCCTTCGTGTTAAACAATAAAATATACTGAAATAAAAATATAATTTTTAAATGAAATAGGTTATTTTAAAACCAGAGATCCATCTCTATGCAGAGATCCATCTCTATGCACAGATGGATTGTTTCCTTGCCTCAAATATCAAAGCCCAAAAAATCTTAGACAGCTTCTCAGATTCTATGTGGGATGGGAAAGAAGGAACTTTCCATAATCCCAGAAGAGACACAGCAGTGGCTGACTCCAGCTTCCTGCTTTGGCATAGCTACTGCTGTCAGTAAGACTCTCACTGGTTGCTTCACTCATATTTATGGGCTTGGTACAGCAAGGTTAAGCCCCTGCTTCTGTTTGGCCAGATTCTGAGTGCTGGCTGTCTCGTCTGTACTTGTTTGTCCATAGAAGCCTGTTCTACAGTCTCATGTAGAAAAGAAAAATGAACAGAATTATTGTCAAGCAGACCAGAAAATGCTGCAATACCTTAACTAATACTTTATTTTAAAAAACAACAACAACAACAACAACAACAAATAAACAAACAAAATGGTTTGAGTTTTTCTTATGAGCTGCAAATGTTACAGGGAACTCAAGCTGTCGCTGAAGGCCTAATCCCTTGTGTGTTTTGTTTCTGCGATTCCTCTCCTCAGCTATCAGATCTACCACCCCCAAAATGGGTGCATTTTCTTTTCTATGTACCATTAGCCCAATCAGAGATAGCCTTTGACCTCTTAGAGTGCTGAGGCTCCTGCAATTCTAAAATGTGGAACTTATGCAATAGTGTGGCAAACACATGTATGCACTCCCTTTACTCCTACAGTATTACACAGAAGCAATTTAAAAAGTTCTATTTAACTCATTGGACTGGCTGCAAACAATGTTAAAATACAGTAAAGCCTTGTTTACCAGTTTTGTTTTATTAATGAATAGGAAAAAATAAGGAGGTGTCAGTGTTGGGCAGCGGTAAAGCTGAAAGGTGTAGCAGTTGAGCCCATGCACTTTGCTGTTGGTGCAGAGGTGCAGTGTCAGAGGAGACACTAAGCCCTGGCCCACAGCCTCTGTCTATCAGGCGGGATCATTAAGTGCACGGTGAGGCCCCTGAGGCCAGGGCAGGCACCAGCCAGTCTGTGCCGATGTTTCTGTGTTGGACGTTTGGGCTGGCGGATCTGTTTGTTATGGTGTAGCAGACTGCATAATTGGGAAGAGGGCACAAGGAACAAGGCCAAACGAATAAAGCCGAGAGCAGCCTACCTGTTGAAGGCAAGGCGTGATGACAGATTGTAGTGTCTCCCGATGCTCTGCACAGGGTAGGGGTCTACTAAAGGGGACTAATGATCTCACCCAGCTGCACTATTTGTAGATATTGTTTTGGAGTCAATGGTTTAATGAGAAATAATTGCCTGCTTTTGTAACAATGCAATTATAATATTTATGTAAAGCTGCTTATGCATTCAGATGGGATGGACCCGTGTTGAAAATATAATAAAACCAACAAAATGAAAAATTAGGTTGCATAATATGTAGTTTTGATTAATAACATCCCTCTTTTCAGTAGAACTGCTGGACATCACTTATGTTCCCTTATATAATCTTTTTTCTCCTTTCTTCCCTCCTTATTCTCCTGCTCCAGTGACTACACTCAGCTCCTTCAAGGCTATTCACACCATTAAAAACTTTTACCGAGCATTTTATTTAATTTAGCAAAGACCCATTTGTAGTGTCTAGCCTATCCCCCTTACCAAATAAGTTAGTGTAGCTATACAGAAATCAGGCCAATGAGCTCTCTGTCAAGCACTGGAAGAAGAAGCAAATGTGAGCTTTAATCTAAACAAACAACCCTTACACGTTTGGCATGTTAAGACTATACAATAACTGTTATTAAAATACCAATTTTCTATCCTCCTATAAACAGGTTTGTGTCTCAGATGATAGTTATTAATTTCACAACTAATTTTTAAACTTATAAAAAAAATTGGATTTTCAGAGGTGATCTTTTCACACTTTCTCACAGAACCAACAGCATCAAAATTCTGTACGTGCTTTTCGGCTCAGGCGGGGCGGTTTAGATGGAGCTTTAGACAGCGCTGCAGTGAGGAGTACGCTAATCCACCATGATGGAGAAGGAGAAGTCCCCTCTCTGCCTGAGTCAATGACACTCAGTGGAAGGCGGGGGGGGGGGGGGGGGGGGGGCACTTGCATGTAATGACCAGTAGCTGGTGGGATGAATCCATCCATCTCTGTGAAGTAAACAGGCCCCAGCTGGGGTGCTGTGCTTAGAATGGGGAAAGGGAAGCAGGGCTACCCATCGAGCCTCCCCTAAATAAAACAGGCGACAGGATGCGCCTGCACTAGAGAGCACCGGTACACCAGCACTAGCAGGGAGGACCAGCTTCCGCTGTCATGGGTGTCAAGTCCCCCATCAGACACAGAGTGAGTCCACATGGTGCCGGGAGCAAGCGATGAGACTTCCCATGTGTTCATGGGAGATGGGAGAGGGACTTCATGGCAATAAATCTGCTGTTTAATTCAAGCAGTGAGTCATCTGTCTCTCACAGGCACCACAAGCATGACACTGAACCTCAGGAAATGCACATCCTTCAAAGGGAGTTAACTTTTTAAGAAATGGGTCAGTTTCAAAATGAAAGTGTGTTATGCCAGAAAGAGATAAGATAAAAATGTACTGATAAATTAGAGTTTGGTACTGATAAATTAGAGATTGCTTCTCTTGCAATCAGAAATACCATCTGAAGCAGTTGTGGGGGAACACATGTAGGCCAGACTGAAGGAGGCTCAAGAGGAGAGAAAGCATAAACACCAGCTAAACAGCTACAGGCTCCTAAAAACAGTGATGGTTCAGGACTATTAAACCACATTGTAAAGCATATTTGTGAAAGAAGGGTATTTGTTGTATTTTAAAAACCAAAAGGCATAAAAAGGAGTCTACTTTATTAGTGGTTATAACGTTGCAATATTCTATACCTTTGGGCTTCTCCAGATATCAGAAGCTAGCTCAACAGTATATTTCAGTATAGTTTATTCTTTATTCTGAAACCCATGCAGCATAGACACAATTCTGACAAGATTTTCTGAAATCCTCAGCCCTTAAAATGATTATGCACTTACTGTAAAAGTTCAAAAATTGTATATAGTTCATATCCATGCAGTTAGAAAAAGATCCATTGTTGTCCAGGGCCAGATAGGATACATAATAGTTCAACATCAAAGTTTACATCAGAATTTTGCCCAGGATATGATTTAGACTATCTTGGAAATTCTCCTGAGGTTGGTGTAATACATTTTTATTGTGGGTATATATGTGAATAGTATCTTTACATGCAACTTTTTGATAAACTTGCGATTGATGCATATACATTTAAGCATTGCTATAGTTATCTCTACATGTCAAACAGTATTCCATTGTCTTTCTTATGTCTAACCTTCTCCGCAATGTATCAACCAGTGTAATATAATTTGAGAATGATACCGTTCAACCATTGTGACTGGCATTATGTCAAGTAAAAAAAGTCATTACAAACGAAGACACAACAAGTTAATGAAGGCTGTGTCCCTCAGCACCCCTTCTAAGCTGGAACATGATCAGCTTTTAGATTTGTAGTTTATTCAATGCATCTTTTTTCCTCCCTATTTGGTCCATTTGACCGAAGGTTCTGAAACAATTAACCAATATGCGCCTTTGCCAAAAGATTTCTTTTCACCCAGTCATAAATTATTCCAGGTTCTTTCGGTGTAATAAATGTGTTTGTGATAACCAGATTGTCCGATAATGTGTTCACACTCACAAAAGATTAAAGGCACCAACATACAGGAGTCTCAAATAGTCTTTTATAGATTTTGTATATAAAGTGTTTGTCATACCTCTTCCTCGGTACAACTCAATACGGAAGACAAAAGCATGGTTAAAAAGACAGGTGCTTTCACTTTTTTGTGAGTGTGAAGCTAATAATGTACATTTCATATTGACATTTGTTTGACTTCAGACTGATTCTAGCCCTTTTGTTTATGATAACAAACATAGTAGCCATGCACTGAGCTGAGCATTTCATTTTCCCAAACTATTTTCTTGATTTTCAGAGATTTTCATTCATTAATGTACTAAATAGATGAATTTGGGACTCTGCCCTTCATTTCTAGCAAATCCAAAGGGTTGGTTTGTTCTGAACTAACCTTATAGTTAAAACATATGTACTTTGGCTGCTTTTCAACTACATGACTGATAAGCACAAATTATGTTAATAGTTTGTTGTGTGTACATGGGGTGGGGGGGGGTGTATGTGAAACTAATATCAAACATAATATATAAAACTATAGGTTAAACATGCCAATTTAAATATTTTTGAAAGAACTATGTACTAATTAAAAGTGATGTGATGAGGATCCATCATTATGTTAATATGGAATGTCTATGTACATTGAAATACCAAATTAAACTCACATTTACCCACTTCATAGGTGATGTTTATTATGTTTATATTTAATGGTGAGCATATTTCTGACACTTTAAATGTACTGTAACAGCATCTTAGTGACAGCTTGGATAGTCTAACAATAACTGAGATGTTTTCCAGTTATTTTATGTTTCTGTCATACTTGTGGTATATTTGACTCTTGGATAATTCCTTTGTTTTACAAATAGGTCTACAACTGCTCTGATCCTTAGCGCAAAAATAGTATAAACAGTAGAACTACATAGAATCCTTTGGTTAGTTGCTTTGTGTACTGGTTTCTGACTTCAGAGCTCTGTAGATGAATTTTAGGAGGTGAATATGACCCCATTTCCCCAGGGCAGACACTTTGCTGAAAGTGGCTTTAATAGATAGTAATTTAGCAGATACTTCTGCTTATTCTATGAGGATTCTATTTGCCTACTAATCCCACTGATATGTTGTGTCTGTTGCTCCTTCCAAACTCAATATTATGTGAGAGAACAAAATTAAGCCTTTACGGTCATTACATATAGTGGTAGTGGATAGATTAAAAAAACCTCAAAGTAACTCTCATGCTACTATTTGTGCCACAAAGTATAATAAAATTTGCTGATTACTTTTGAGGTTTTTGCAATTATTTATTTTCACTAAAAGTGCTTAAATTACACCTTCTATACAATGCTGTTCATTACCACTCATGCCATAAAGAACATTGCAATTTGCATGATGGCAGTATGGTCCCAACAAAAGTTATGTTACATATTGGGACATCTCAGATTTCTGCACTTTAAAGTTTCGGGGGAAAGAAGTACCTTCCTATGGACTAATTTAAGCAGTTGAGCAAACGACGATTTTCACTGTAATGACAGACAGAAGTTGTAGGCAAATACAGTCTTTATCATTAGCATAGTTTAAAATACTAACCCATTAGTCTTTTTGTTGTTTTCGTGGTTAGCAAACCTCACGAAGATATTGAAACTTAGACAGTAAAATCGATTGTGTTATATAGAAATGTGTAATCCGCAACTTTCACAAAAGCTAGTTTCCAGTCAATTCATACAGAACCAAAAGCAAGTAACGAAACTAAGAGATATCAGAAGAGCTGCGTAGACCCAGACACGCGTCCTAAGACGCTTTATTACAAGGCATTTGATTTTTAGACTAAATTCGAATAGATCGTATCCACTGTGGTGTCCCGTCTAAAGACTTCCTTCCAGCAAACAGTAAACTCTTCACACTGACCTGAAATGTAAAATATGTATTTTAAAGCTTATTTCAGAGGCTAAATATAAGCAAGAAAATATTATTGTTAACTATGTCACCAGCTCTGTTGTGCGCTCTCGACTGCGGTGTCTCACTAGGAATGAAGCTGTGTGAGGAATGAAGCTGATTGAAGCGGCGCCAGTGCTCTCCAATTCAGATGGCAGACAGTACGCAGGTAACCCGGCTTAAAGAAACACGATCGCCTACATTCGGAGAGCGAATGAACACTCGTTGTTAAACAGGTACAAAATAACAGAACAAAGATGGGGTGACTGACAAAGAAACCACTATTTAACCCAAGTAATCACAGTATTCAATATTCATAGTTTATATTTGCTTTAGCTTTGATTTTATCTTTGAAAGACCCACAGAGGTGGCAGACGTCATTGTAAACATTCTGAATCTGTATTCGTGCTTAATTAGAATCCTCTGCTATACGTGCACATGTTGTTCTCGTAATTAGCCTAAATATTACCTCGCGAGTCCAAGACTTGTGCGTTTTTAATCAATTGAGTCCAAAATCGCGTATGTTAGAGTAGGCTAGATTAAATATTACTTTTAAAATCTACGTTCTTTCAGGGCAAATGTGATTTACAAGACTGTACTAGATATTTTTTATTTAGTGCATGTGGAATAATTATACTGATATAGTATGTTATATTGTTATTAGGGTGCTCATATTAAGCTATTTATTAATGTTTCATGTTAGTCAAGTGGATTATCTGAATCTACTGAAAATGTAATACTTTTAATCGAATGAGTCACGTATTAAATATGGAATAGTGTAAACTAATAATACTTTAGACTAATAATAGTGTAGACTAATAAAACTTTAGTCTACACAAACACAAGCTGGTATGGTTACTGAATTACTCTTTTTTAAAGGTAGGTATAGTCGCATTAAGGTCAACCATTTGATTAAAGTTTTAGGCTGGTCAGCTATGTAGTCAGCTGAACGTAGAGACCCATCATATATTAATACTGTGCTCTAATGAATCATATGATAAATGACACTATAGTTTTTCTCCTGAATGTGTTTTGTTTTCCTGTTTTGTAAAGGAAAACCCCAAAGTGTGATACATAAAGTACCCGATACATTAATCGTATAAATGTAATGTTTTCATCTCAGTCAGTGCGTATGAAAACCGCATCCACTTTTGCAAATGAAATTCATCTAACATCAAAGTATGTTTAAAATGTCGATTACTGATTAGCAAACTATCACTCGTTGTTTTATGTCTGTATTCATTTGTGTATTTATGACTACACTGTCAGAAGTAAAAAAAAAAACAACCCCAAAAACAATTCAAAACATCAAACTCAGGTGACCGTTTTAATATAGCCAGTGACCCCTAGAGTAATCAAAAGTGATCAAAAGTGTTTTCTACTTTAGTTTGTTCCCTTTTTGACGGCATGAGGGTGGGGTGGGGTTCTCTGCAGTCCATTTGTAGACTACTAGTTCTATTGAAAATGAAGAATACAGAGTATTTTACAAACACGATTAACAGGTTTTTGAAGATTTATTTGATGCAAAAGGGGAGATAGCCTATCTCGAGTTAGTGATCTCTCTCTCTGAATTTAGATTTGTATGTAAACTATATATTCCGAGTTATTGACTAGTTTATTGATTTACTGACTTGCAGAACAGTATAATAGTTAACTGCCGCGTTATGTTAAATGTTTCCACACACTCTGTTCCACACTCTAAATTCCACACACTCGACAAGTTGTATTTCATTTAACCGACTTTACTTACAGGAAAGGCTAAGAAAGTATAAATTAACTCAGTGTAATTCTTCTAACATTTTAAATAAGATCAATTTATTTTTTGTGCTTTGGTAAATGCATTCCTTGACCTTCGATTTGCTAGAAGAGCTAAGAAATACATGGTTTATCCACTTTCACTAAAGGTGGGCGAAATGTATCATTTTTATCATTGTAAGTGCTAACTAAGTACGTGATATTGAAATGACTTTTAGTTATTTGGCATTGTTTAGTCTCTTCTCGAGATCCTGTTTTCTAATCGCACATTTGTCGCTTAACAGGACTATCGTATTGCTTGTTTAGGCTACAGAAAATGCACTTTGTAGTGGCCACCATGTCATAAAGGGGAATATTTGTTTTTGTCTTGTCTTAAAGGGGACTGTATTCCTTCTAATTTCTTTAGCCAATTGAGTCCCGAAGCCTAAAACTGGAGGCTTAATCTTACCCGACCTATTTGGCATTTTGATTGATGCTCCCGTGGCTCCATCCGGTAGGCTCGCTATAAGCCAAAAAGGAGGTTAAAAAAAGACAAACGACAGAAGTTCAGCCTTTCTCACACATACTCACGCAGTCATCGCTTTTAGATAACGACGATTCTAGACCAAACTGCACTCCAGTAGCTGGCTGATTACGTGCGCGTCGTGGAGAAACCACGCGCCTCTTCGGACCATGGATAATATAGGAACGCATCTCCACCACACGCAGGTAGACGCCATCAGTTTCGGGATCGATCAGATTCTGAACAATGCAGACCAGGGGAGCTGTATGATTTCCAGCCCCAGAATGCAGGATTTGGACTACGGCTTGGGGAGCATTGTCAGCACCGCTTACAATACAATGACAGGCAACTACAATAACAACAGTTCTGGCGGATACAGCGGCAATACGTGTGGCGTTGCTTCTCTCGGTAGCCCGTACAATATGAACATGGGCATGACCGCTAACGGGAATAGTCTTAATTCGTCGGGGGTGATCCGGGTGCCAGCGCACCGGCCGCTGAACGGCGTTCACTCATCCATTCCCACAAACGGAGCAACGGTGCCAAGTATGGGAAGCGTGGGCACAATAAACAATCTCACAGGATTAACATTTCCATGGATGGAGAGTAACAGACGATATACCAAAGACAGATTTACAGGTAACAACAAAATATGTGCTTTAAAATCCATGAAATGTGTTACATTCTAACACAATAGCCTAACACAGTTGTGCTAAATATTGTTGGTCTGATACCGTCTTTCATTATTTAGTCTTAAAAACACATAATAGATCATTTAGCAGTCATAGTGATTAGTTATATAAAATCTAATAAACTCTGCATAAATGTTAAAACGTGGAGGACCTTCACATTTTTAACTGATCATTTCAGTCCTACATGCATAGCTACCTATAAAGCGTTAAAATAATATAACACCAGTATAAAATGAATATGTTAAAAAACTAATCCCATTAAAGAACAACTTCTTTTATTCGACGATTTTATGGTCGTTTGGGTCTGTATATGGTTGATGTTTTAATTTAACTTTCTCAATGATTGAACGGGCAGCGCAGACTATGAAATTACTAAAGGCGTGTTGTGGAATTACAAAATATAGCCTGTTTTTATTAAAATGATTATTATTGAATTTATTCAGATGCGATGCGCCGCAGATTAATTAAGAGACAGGGGACTGCATAGGCCCAGTCAATTAGCCAGCAACCAGCTGATGAGTAATTATACTGGAAATTATCTAGCCTAATTTAAGCAAATCCTAGTATACTAAATTAAGGTTCATAAATGGAACAAGTTATTTATTGTATCTATCTCGAATAGTATATTTCTTTCATATGCTTGCTTTGCTGAAGTCCTCCTTCGCTAGTGTTATAGTTGTTAGAACTGTATCTCTTCCCAGTAGATTGGTTTCTTCACTGCTCCTCGTCACTGCTCTATCGTGTTGCTGATTTTCTCCGCTTGCTTTCGCCTTATTCCCCAATCTAGTGGCCCTCTCACCCTTCACTGTAACACGCCGTATAGGTCACCCATACCAGAACCGGACACCCCCGAAGAAGAAAAAGCCCAGGACGTCATTCACTCGGCTCCAGATCTGTGAACTGGAGAAGCGCTTTCACCGTCAGAAGTATCTGGCGTCAGCAGAGAGAGCAGCTTTGGCGAAAGCACTTAAAATGACCGATGCTCAAGTCAAAACATGGTTCCAGAACAGAAGAACAAAATGGAGGTAATCTTTTATGCTATAATCCTTGTCTCAAAAGTGAATCTTGTTTATATAAAATGATGTTGTCTACGCAAATGTCCGTTTTGTACACGCAAGGGAACCGGCGATTCCTCTTTGTCTTATAGCATACATATGAGACATGCTTTCAAACCTCCATGGAGAAAATCGTATTCTAATCCATATCGCTGTTTGTAGTACAGTTTTTGTATATGTATTTTATCAGTTATAAAATGTTTACATCTAGGCTACATTTAATCATTTAGGGAAAGCTCTTACTCATTTTCCCAAAAGGTATTATTGCAAGTTAAAAGTATTCATTGCCCTTATTCAATGCTTTATATTTATTTATTTGTGTATTGTTTATTTTTAGGTAAATAAACAATGTGGTGGATGTCATGTCAAATACGACAATCTATGTAATTTTCTTAGGGGTCATGAAAAGCCGTAATAACTGCATACTTGTGTTTATCAAAAGGCATTAACATGGTTTCTTTTGGAAAAGTCTCAGGCTCAGAGCAACTTTCTTACCACATAAAAACAAACAGTTTATGTGTTTAAATACAGATTTTTTATGAATAGCCTCAGATTTTACATGAATAGCCTAAATCACGCATATATATATATATATATATATATATATATATATATATATATATATATATATATATATATATATATATATATATATATATTTCAACTTCAAAATATTACAGAGACGGAGCAAACACTTCCATACCTATATTTCAAATGTTCAGGAAATCAGTATAATTCCAGATAAACTGTCAGTATTTCTATTTCTGCCATTGTTTTTCTCATGTGCGCTCAGGAGACAGACCGCTGAAGAAAGAGAGGCCGAGCGACAGCAAGCGAACCGAATCCTGATGCAACTACAACAAGAGGCCTTTCAAAAGACAATAAACCAACCTGTAACCCCGGACCCGATCTGCCTGCACAACAGCTCCCTATTCGCATTACAGAACCTTCAACCATGGACTGAAAACACGAGCAAGATCAGCAGTGTTTCCAATTGCGATTAGGAAGATTAGCTATTATCTTTTGTAAACTGAAATAGGCTATGTATAGAATTTAATAATAGCCGAATTGCGTTAGAGCCACATTTTCACCACATACGCCCATTGCTATGTGGCAGTGTACTATCGTATTTATTTTTTTCATAGCTTTGTTATATCACCAATCTGATACCCAATTACATTTCCACATGTGAAAACTATTTCATGAAACATGAAAAAGATATCAGTTGATTGTAAACACCCATAATTACCCCAGTGTCGAAACAACGTGTTTGTAATAAGTATTTTACTCACACAAGTATTATTATATATTTTTATACACAGCATTTTTGCACGTTTTCCGTATGTCCTTTGTGGACTAAAGCAGGCCATGCAAAAATTATCGTCCGTGTTGGAAATGACTATTAAATTGAGCATGAACTAAACAGATAGCTTAATATTTTTTCTTTTTTTTCGTTGGTTGTATCTTTTAGGCGAAGACGAAAGTTGGTCATTTGAAGCACTTATTATGGAAGTAAATTACGATCTTTAAATAACAGCTCACCATCAAACGAATCTTGACGTTCTGTAGTATAGTTTGGATATGGTTTAGTTTGTGCTGGGAGAAATACAAATCCTGGTTCAGTCTATTCAAGATCATTTTAACCTCTTATTCACAAAACGCGAAAGTCGGTTAAAATATATATTAATTCAGACTTACTCAGCACCCTGTGCTTATTTTTTATTAAATTTTTTTTTGCCACTGTGCTTAAAGATTTTTACATCATATTTGTATTAAAGATTTTTACAGCAGCCTAAATCCTAAATGAAATAGTTATTCAAAACTAGTTTAATTCTGATATAAATTAAATTAAAAATGAGGTTTCTTTTACTGCCAATAGCCTTCCACTTTCTTCAGTATTTTTTATCATCAGTGAGACACCAATGTTTCGTGGTTTATGTTGTACAGGAACCATGGCAACACTGTATAGGTAAGTAATTTTAGATTGGTATCCGGCAGATATATGATGCATATCCCCTCAGCGTGAATTACTGTTTTGGCTGCATGATGAATGTATGTTCTCCTCTTTGTATAGGGAGTGTAACAGTATGTTTGTGGTATTAACTATGTGCAGATGTGAGAGTGTTTCTGAAACTAACCAGGAGCTTTCCATTGCTGCACCAGTGGAATGTAGGTTTAAGTTTCATCAGCACTTTGCAAATACTACAGTGTATTAAATGTGTCTATTTAAAATGTCCTTAATTTTAAGTGATTGGAAGCATTCTAGCATTGTCAAAAGGGAAAAGAAAACTTATGGTGAGCAAACAAAGACATCTTTAATTTTTTTATAGACCTTTAATTTTGTTGTGAAACCCATACCTTTGGTGATCTCAACTTTCCACAAAGGGAAGACTGCGCTGCACATGATCAGGAAATAAGTAGCTACTGTTGTCAGCCACATTTTAGCCTTTGCAGACCCTTGAGTTGCCTGTCTGCCAGGAAACTAATAAGGACTTTAAAATGATATGCCATGCCTATGCTACACCATGCATATGCTACACCTTACTGTGTTTATAGTTACTGCATTCACCTTCTGCAAAATGAACAAATCTTTCTGCCCACATATTTTCTCCTTTTTTCTTTTTCCTTTGTCTCTTTCTTGTTTTCTTCTTCAGTTCTATCGTCAAGGCAGGACAGCGTGTAGGATCCAGTATTCAGCTAATGAAAATTGCAATTAAGAGCAAGGCCGGGACCTATAAAACTATAACTGTACTCATGTAGGCTGTGGCTTTACTTTTTCATAAAACATCTAAGGCCAAGCATGCAACCTATATGTCAGCTGTATTGTTTTTATTTCATACTTTCAGTATTCCTTGTCATTTTCCTTCTTGGATTTTGGAAAATGTTGTTTTAAGTGTTCACAATTAATAAATATACTAATGATTGTTTGTTTGCTAATAATAATTTATGACCTCATTTGTAATGTTGTAAAGCAAAGGTGTGGAAGCCATTCTGTAAAAGGCCAACGTGGCCACAGGTTTTCACTGCCAAGTAGAGGAACACCTGGTCAACTGTTTGAAGACTGAGACCAACCGATTAAACAAGTGAAATCAGATGTGCTCCTCTTTGGTTAGAATAAATGCCTACAGCCAGAACGGTCCTTTGGATAATAAGTTTCCCAGTCATAGTTTCTTTTAAATGTTTTTATTTATTTTTATGGCATGTGTCAGGGCTTGTATTTGGAATGTGGATGTCCAAGCTAGACTGAGTCCACTCCACCAGGCTTCTCTTCTCTTTAATTTACGTGAAATATTCCGATTCGCACGCCTATACCCGTAACAGCCTCCTTAAATGTTATTACCCCGCACAAGAATTACAGTTTAAATGGATTGGGTGTCTCTAGATGATGACGCGCGATTACGCCATCTGATGGCGTCAAAAACATTAGTTAGTCGGGCAGAATGTCCCCTTTACGTCTTTGGAGTCTTAACGCCGGATATTTTCTAAACAAGGGATTATTGCTAAAGTCGGCATGTGCAGGTAGTGTAACTATCACTCTCTTTAATCATGGCAGCGCGACCGGGAACTGATTATAATAAAAGCTTGCACCACCTACAGTTAAGAACTAGCTAACGCTAGCTAGCAACATAGTTACAGTTACAGCTACGTATTAAAAATGTGGTCGTGTAATGGTCGGTATTGTAAATGATATTGGTGCAGTGCTGAATCTTACGGACAGATGAAAAAGGCTGCTCCGGTGACTCGTCTGCCGTTCTGATGTGGTCGTTGTATTCCAGCATGCTCCAGGACTGCAGGATACTCGGCAGGAGGGCAGGCGAAGGATAAGGCACCACTTCGGAAGGCAAAAACGCCCCAGGGAAAGTTCGATATGGACGAGCAGGACTCCAAGACTAACGACGTCTTTGAAAGTAGGGCAATAGTACATTATTTTCAGCCCCAGTGTAATGTTACCTGTCCAGAGAACTCCATTTTTAAAATTTAAACCCGTCTTTTTTAAATCTCATGGATCTGCAACGAGAAGACTGGACTACATTCCGAATGTAACTTGCCATATAATGTGTTCCCCTAAACAGAGTTCCCGAACGATGTGAATCCATACACAAAAGAGATGGGTGGTCCCAGAGGTCCTGAGCCAACACGGTATGGTGACTGGGAGAGAAAGGGACGTTGTATTGACTTTTAGCTGATCTCAGCAAAGCATGTTAATAATTATTCGTTAATAATAGTATGTGCACTCTTGTGTATTAAAGATATGGAGCTCACCAGGGACTGTTCATCCTGTTGGGTATCCCTATTGCAGGATTATCATGTAATACATTTTGACCACTGAACTTGTTCATTAGTTCATGGTCATATGTTGCCTTTACATCTGTAACAAGTGTAACTTTAACATAAATGTTTTGGTTTTTTTTCTAAAAATGTCTTGTCAGCATTGCATAGTGCTGAAAAATGTATTTCTCTATGCAGAAATTAAAACAGTATATGATTGCTGAGTATCCTCTGAATGTAAGCCTGTATTTTAAAGATCAATACAGTTATGACAGTGTCTGTCAAATGAGAAGTCCCGCAGAATGCTTTATTGAACAGGATTTCATATTCTGCATTTATGTGGTCCTTGTTGTAATTCAACTCACTTGCAGTGTTACATGTTTGACTGGAGAAGAAATGTCACTAAGTGGGAGCCTTCCACAGTTTGGCAGCATATCTGCAGGCCATTTATTATATATATATATATATATATATATATATATATATATATATATATATATACACACATATATATATATACACACATATACACACACACACACACACACGCATACAAATTTAAGAAAAGTTACTCTGTGATAGCATTACACATCACATGCAGTTTGGAAATATGCATATAATATAGCCAGTTAAAGTTAAACAAAATTACATGCTATCTTTAAAGCACTGCTTTAAACATGAGGACCAGAAAACCTGGTGATCCCAGTATGACCTTTTAACATTTTCTTCCGGTCAATAGATTATTCCGGTGATTGACTTGATCATGTCACAACATCTAAAGCATTTTGCATGAAGTGATCACTTGTATGCTCAAAATCAAATGTACTCAGTGCACCTGTGTAAAGTGGCCTAGCTCGTTGGTCGAAGGCGCGACGGTGAAGCAGGTGTCAGAAGATGGGCATGTCATCATTCCTGCCGTGGTACGTCAGGACAACTGAGAATAGCTGACAAATAATCACTAAGAAGCAAACTTGATGCTAATGTACGATCAAGTAAAACAAGCGCACAACTATTTACGGGAAACAATATTATTTTAATATCTACGACATAGATGGGTAAGAAAAACCGTACTACATAATAAACGTGTTACTTTCTGAGGCGTTTGACGTTCATTCATACAATATACATTTCCGCTTCCGGGTAGTCGTCCAGTCTGCCATATTCCGTCGGTTTCGGGCAGCCCCGCGCTTGACCGCCGTCAACAGTACGTTGTTCGTTTTTTTCGGGGGATGATCTTCCATTTAATACCGAAACATTAGACAGAGATTCGGGGAAAGGTTGCTGGCCGTGTAACGAAACGTCAAACGAAGCAGGTAGAAATGACGACGCGATCGGAGCGGGAGAAGGCTCAGAAACTGAATGAGCAGCATCAGGCCATCCTGTCCAAAATGCTCCGAGAGGAGGACAACAAATATTGCGCCGACTGTGAGGCAAAAGGTAAGAGTGTAGCGTTGTGGCGAGCCATGAGATGATATATAAATCGACGTTTGTGCGATGGCTAGTGAAGTGTCAGTGGTCGGCTGACCTGTTCTTCGATATTAGCTTTCCTTAAGCTATCGTAGCGTAGCCGTGCGGTTTTGTTTCAGGCGGGATGGTTCCCACCCGTCCCCCAGTGTTCCCAGTCTGAGGAAGCCTGTCAGTGCTACCAAACCAGCATCGCCTCAGGGCTGGCAGAGGGGTAACCGTGTCGAGCTAGCCGCGGGTGTTTTAGTTGGGATGAAGTGAAGCTTGTCGCTGACGTGCCCTTGACACAAGAGCTTTAATTTATGCATGAATGGAAAATGCATCTGGACCGGATCGTTTGAGATTGTAGCTAACTATCGTTTTAGCTGTTATTGTTTAGCGTGTTTTTCAGGATCGGAATGATCTGAAACCCATGTTGGCCGTCTAACGCTATCTGTCATCAAGTAATGTCACATAAATAAGATTGATGGTAGATTACACTCTCACAATAAAATGTCTACTTCTCACATGTTGTGGGAAAAAATGTATTGTGAAAGAAATATCAACAAATATTTGACCCATATCCTAACTCCTGTCGTTACTTGTGACATTCACTTCCATGACTAATTCCAGCTAGCGTGAAAGAAAAACCAACATTCAGGCGTAGAAACATTCACTAAGCGATTATGTCTATCCACTAAAGTCGAAACACTGGTCTGCTCCATCACAGTGGTTATTTGAACATGGAATTTAGCAGTGTCTCTTATCTGTATTCGGGACCTTGTTTGCAATTCTAGTTTATTTAGAGGAGAGTAATATGAGTCATCTGTGATGCGCCCAACTTCTCAGGTACGTAGGCCGAGTTATCTCTGGTTGAGGGATCTTGGATAACATGGAATTTCATGAATAATAAATTGTGGAACTTCAGTTCTGAAAGCTGTGTTTGTGGGGTGAGAGTTCAGAAGTTAATGGGGGATGCATGTGCTTTAGGGTTTTATGTCTCAAAAACCTAAAGTGCTAAGTTGGTTCTGTTTATTCTTTGTCTCATTGTAAATTTTAACTGTAATTTTTCATACTGTTCATATGTCATACATGTCATAGATGCGTAACACCACCCTGACCCAGCAGCCCAGGTGCTCTGCCAGTGTTCATAAGCCATTGTAAAGTTTGGCCTATGCATGACCCCAGGTGAAGAATAAGCCACACCCATCTGTCCCCCAAAACTGACAGTCTCGATAACATTAAATGTTTGATATAGTTTTATATAGTGTAACATTGATATTACATGTGTTAATGTTTGTAGATCTGTTTTGCATCAGAGAAGTCTGTTGTGTATTCAGGTGTGTATCACACCAGGGTGCATCATCTGTTAGGTGTGTGTGCTCCCAGGATGGATATTCCAGTCTTGCATTGCTGTCAGATTTCAGTTGTTTGGACATCAATCTGGTCACACATTGGATATTGCAAGCTGTGGAATTTATTTACGACACTCAAAAGAAAGGTTTATCTCATATTGGAGCAGAGTTCACTTACACATGTCATCTCTGCATGCAGTGATGTGACCTATTGCATTCCTCTGATTGTCAGTGTTTATTCCCATGACAAGTTCACAAGTGTCTAGAAAAGCATCAGAAACAAATAACCTGAATCAAAAGAGGGTGCTGTTTAAAGCAAGTTAAAGGTGCTACAGCATGTGCTACTTGCATGTCTGTTTACAGCACTTCCTGACATATCACCTTCAATTAAATCACATGGCCAATGCCAAGTGATACAATATGAGGGGTTTAAAAGAGAATAGTGTGGGGGTGTCGAACAAACTAACTATTTCCTTACCATTGAGGATTATGGACCTGATTTTTAAATTTAATTAGGAACAGAAAATTAAATTCATTCAACAGCACATTTTATTATACCTGCCCTGGAATCTGTGTCTGACGCACCTAAATGTGAGTGAGTTCGGATCGTGAGGCTCAATACATCTTTGAGGATTTCATCATAAGTCCAACGTTTGAGAATTTATGCATCGTAATGCATCAACCAAACCTTTCTCTTAAGTTTATTATTTTTACAGCACATTTAAAGACTAGAAGAACTGACCAAAGAGCTGTACAGTTTAAGTTCTTAGTTCACATATTTGGCTCACTATTTCTGTAACTAACATGATTCAGTCTTTTCTGAGATCACACATTCATTTCATTACTTGTTAATAGTTCCTTTTTGTTTGCTACCTCCATTGGAATGCTGTTTGTTGCGAAGCAGAGTTGTTTGTTATTGCACACTGTCAAACTTGAGTTTGGATAATTTGAGCAGGTTTCCACTTGTAAATGAAAAGGTCTGACGGCTCTCGCTCGCGCTCTCTCTCTCTCTCTCTCTCTGTCTCTCTCTTTGTCTCCGTTTCCCCGCCTGTCTCTGCTGAGTGGAAGGATTGATTATGTCGCAGTGGCAAAGGCCTTATAACTCACATGTCTTTATCCTTTTTCATCCTCTTGAAGGATAAAAACCATTCTTGGCAGTAAATTGTTTCATTATCCTGAGCCTGTTTTGTGCCATTCATTTGTGCGCCATTGTCACTGGAGCTGTGACGGGGCTTTTCACTGCTATTGTGTGCTTGAGAGAATCAGAAGCAAACTATCCCAATTGTGTGAGGTGTTACAGATTCATTTATTTCCTAAGTTGAAAGAAGTGTTAATGTAATTCTACAAGTTTCATTAGAGGGACAGTATGAGGGAAAAGGAGGAGTTCAACACCGGTGTCAGACGCCACCTTCCGTCTCTGGTTTCTGTCTCACCCAGTTTCTGCTGGGAGAGAGGAAGCAGGATCTCCGGTGTCTGTAGTGCAGGCCTGCCTCCCAGCTTGAATCGTCCCATCCTGTCTCCCAACCTCCCTCCTGTATGTGCTAGAACTGCAGTTGGCTTGCTGTGCCATGGGGCTACACTGTCGGACGCTGTACAATGGGCAGCTGAGCGGCAGCATCTGACACCCCATGCAGACAGAGCCACAACCGGTGGTGCGTCCTCACTCTTAAACTCCCCAGTCAGGCGGGCAGGGTTGTCTTTCTCAGAACTTCCTCTGGACTTGTTAGCATATCGCATGCAGGCAGGCCCTGAAGCTGCCTGTTTGAAGAGGTGTAGCAGTCTGTGTGGTGGCCCGATTACTGCCGTATATCAGGAAAACGACACCAAACACACTAACAGATAAACGCAGCGGCATAATGGTAGAGGATGTAGGGTATTCAGAGGGCTGGGTGGTGTGCATATGCTGGTTATGATTAGATCTGACACAGTGATGAGCAAGACATGACTGAACAAAGTGGATCTAGAGGGCTTTTCACTCTCTTATAACTGCTTTCACTTGCCCAATGGTCTACTGTCAAACATCTACCTGTGTGCACGTGCGCGCACACGCAGGAAAACAAGTAATGTATATATTGGGCTACTTTGTTGTGAACTGATTTAATGCAAACCTGTAGCCTCTCTTCTTCTCTGCTCTTCTCTCCTGGTTCTACTCCCACGCTCAGCAGTGGATGTCCCATGCTTATGGGTGTGGCTGCGTGAGTCACAGGGCACATCGCAGGTGGCCTCTGCTTTACGCTCATGCCTGTTGCCTATTACTAAGCATGAGCACCATATTGGTGTAGGGCGGTTGTGTTGGCACTGTGAGCTGAGTGGTTTTACATGTGTCCTAGAATGCATGTATTCAGTATTTCTGTTCTATGTCTGTACTTGCTACTTGTTTTCAATCTTCTCTGATAAATCACGTAGCATAGCTAGCTAGATGCTTATATGTTGTGGTCAGGCTTGTGATGTCATTAAAGTTGGACCTGCCTCTCTTTCATTGTCGGATGCTGAGGATCATTTCTTGACTTGTCTAAGGTTTGAGAAACACCAGAGAGAAAAGTGCAGAGCAAACTTTAGGGGTGTAAATATTAATCAGTCAAGACAGTTATGTAACAGTCTAGGATTTTTGGAATTGGTCCATTGTACAACCCTGTTTATATTTGAAGGAGCTGACGACAGAGTTTGAGGTTCACTTTAGTTCACTTTAGGTTCATGTACTGAACTGTTCTTCAATTGTGCCAAGGTAAATAGTCTTCTATTCTATGACACTGTTAATAAGAGTTCACTGTTGGCTTCTCTAACACTATCAGTATACGGTTTAATTCTGCTAGCAGGTCACAATTTTACTTTTGCCCTGAAGTGAAGAGTGAAGCAAATGACAGTCAGATGATATGGTAGTTTAGATGACATACATACCATGCATTGTGTGAATGTCTCTTCTCATCTTTCACACTTGCCTTCTTCTGTATCCCTAGAACGCTGGGGGCTTTGCTGTAGATTTGCTGCAGATAGTGGGCTGTTACTGTATTCACATGTAATTAAATGTTTACTGAAACATTTTTAGATACTACTACATGCTTAATTGATCGTATAAAAAAACATCTTTAATGTATACTGCTACTAACACCAAAGAACATAAAGCTATATAGATATAGCTGAGATGGAGACTGGCCTATTAGTGCAGTGTCGGGGCAGAGATGGAAGCATCCCAACTGTGGTGGGCACTTTCACATAGACGCTCCATAATGCAAACGGTCACATTCCTTAATTCACAGTGCATGTGTTTGACCAGGAAGTGTCACACGTTCTTGTTTTTTTTTTTCTTCTTCTCCTCTGTCAGTCTCGGTTCCTGTTACTCATGTGCAGTTCGCCCTGGCTACAGCAATCAGTCAGCACTCTTCAGCTTTCAGGGGCCGGGCCACGGGAAGACATGGTTCCCTAGTGTTCCAGAATGCTCGGAATGGCTGCATATTGACCGGCTTTAATTTCAGGCCACATTTCTAAAGCTAGGATCGGTATTTACTGATTTGATGACCTGCAACAATAAGCAAGGGTGATGAGGTTGAGCAGCATGTATTAGGTTGATCTGACTGTTTAGAAGACACATTGTTTTATTTATATATATATATATATATATATATATATATATATATATATATATATATATATAAAATATAGTTGGGCTTTCAACATGTTTTCAATTAAATACACCCATGTTTAATTCAGATGGGTATTTGTTCCACAGTTGTTCTTCAGTGTCATAGTGAAAGTAGGCAGTTATATTTTTTTCAAATACACAAGGAATTAGAAGACATGACCCTAGGGCTGTAACAAATAACCAATAACACCACTTAGTTAGTTAGCAGCATCACTTCATTAAAAGGGCGAGAGCATGTAAAGGTGGCCGAGGATAGATCTGTGAGCACTGGTGCCCAGCAGAAGTCTGCTCAAGTAAGCTGCAGAGCACTTTGCATTGAAGTTTTTTAGAAAGATTTTACGAGCTGATCTTGCTTGGCACAGTAGCACATAGAAATCATAGAAAAAGTAGCTATTAGAACAAACACCTCAGTCACCTCTACTGTTCTTTTTTTCTCAACCACTGAAAAACTGCTTGCTTGACAGCTTCATTTCTTTTAACGTGTGCTTCCTCTTAGATATTGCTGATGATATCTAGGCGGATACAACTGGTAAGTAGCAAGTGTTGAGTGGTGTCTGCAATGTATCCTGCTGGTTGTCCTTAGTCATCAGCCACTTGGCCCCCAACACACACACACACACACACACACACACACACACACACACATACACACGCTCTCTCAACATGAGATAGGAAATGCCTAGTGTGTGGCCACCTTTTTCAGTCATTAAAATAGAGATATTACTCAAAGGTGTGAGAGAGAGAGAGAGAGAGAGATGGCTAGTTGTTAGCTGTGCTGTTAGCTATGATCTCCAGGTGTGATGTTTCATTTGCTGTGATCATAGAGTATCTAACTTGCTGAGCTGGTGCTGTCAATGCCAGAGGATGGAGTAAACCTGGAAATGTGTTTCATACGTCTTCTGTCAGCAGTACTGCTAAATTGCAGCACCCTCACTGTTTAATGACCCCTGACCCGCCTCTGAGGGCTGGGGGTGTTTTTCAGACTGGAATATAGCAAGCCTCAGCCTTCCATAACGATTCTTACTGCTGAACTCTCCTCTCCCTTCAAATTGACCTATTCTCCTGAGCTATATATTATCCATGTTTGCACACAGACTGACACTTGAAAGTGCTTTAAAATGTTAATGCTTTCAACTCTTTTTTTTTTTTTTTTTACATTTAGTATAACATGCCAATATAGGTGATACAAACAAAATGCCCTACTGTATTACTATACACTATACTACTGTATTACTATACACTATACTACCGTATTACTATATTGTAATTGCAGAATGTCATGAAACATGATAAATGTTATGACTAGAAGTTTTTATATAACGTTTGCTACCAACAGGGTTACATATTGTTGACAGTTGTTTTATGTATTTGAGTGCTCTTCAATATTAGGCAAAAGATAAATATCATCTTTTAAGTAAAAATGCAGTCAAGTTTTACTCTGTTTGTTTTTTTTTCCCAACAATTTTTAATCACGTAGCGCCATTCTTGAAATTAAAGTTGCTTTACAGAAACTAGCTGTGGTTATAACTTAGAATTTCAAGTAATAAGACATGGCAGTGGGTGAGGTGTTGCACAGTGTTTCTACCTCCTCTTTTCAGACCAGTGGAAAGTGTTTGGTGTGTAATGAGCTCAGCCACGGCTTTAGCTGCTCAAGCTGGTCTTGGTTGGCCATGCAGGTAGTGTCCCACATCTGCTGGCACCTCTCCTGGACTTAACGAGATCCGGCTCGGTTAGGAGAATCCGAGATTAGACCGCACGCTCATACCGCACACGGCCAACAGCTCCTTCGTTGGGTAGCTGGACGGCTGGTTGTGTTGCGTGGTGCCAGTTCGGGTTGTCGGAGGCTAGGTAACAAGGTGGAGATTAGCCTCGCGCTCTGCTTGTGAGAGAACTCTGCTCATGTCGTTAGTTTCTGATTTGGTCCTGCCTATGAATAAGATGTTTATTTAGTTTCAGTTGAAATATGTTTGTTGCTGTGTAAAACTACAAAAGAGATGACGTCATACCCTGATGCTGGAATGTGACTGGTTAGTAAACACTTCAGATCTAACTGTGACACATCTAGCAGAACATTCGGATTTAGGATATAGGCGGCGGTTAAAAAAAAAAAAAAGACAAAATATGAAATTAAATGAAATGATCTAATAATGCTATATGACTATTACACTTGCTGGATTGTTAATGTAATTGATTGTGAACATAACATGAATTGGAATGCCCAGTATGGTGCTATTATAAGCAGGCTGAAAAAATGCACCAAGACCAGAATCCGGCTACACAGAAGTCTCATGACGGCCATCTTTAAAAAAGAAATGATATTTTTAGTCAGTCTTTGCCATTTTACCTCTTTGTGTGGGTCAAGCAGCAGGCCCCAAGTGCTGCATGGCCCTGCTACTACCAAAGGCCCAAGACAGTGGCTCACGGCTCTGATGAGGCCTGAATAAGCGTATTTTTAGAGAGGCACAGAACCATAGCGCGCAGTGCTGTGCTATCCGCCCGGAGCTGGACGTCAGGGGGACCGAGGACGACTGTAGGACGAGCGCATCAGAGGGCCACACCTCGCCTCGGAGCCGTGTCACGGCAGCGGAAACGCTTGGCTTCGGGTTTCCCCCCCCCCGCCCGCAGGCCCGGTCTCTGTGGCGCCAGAGCTGCTGTGCAAAAAGAGCAGCAGAGCGGCAGCACGCCCAGAGCTGCTTTAGGATGTATGGCATGGGAAAGCAACCTCACAGAGCTGTACTACAGAGCCAGAGAAAGTGTCCCCTCTGGGGACAGTGAGGAACAACAGAACCGCAATAGGAGAGAACTGTAGCAGTAGCATAGAGGATCACAGGACGCCACCCACCATCAGGCACTGGGGGTTGTGCCCTGCTGGAATGACACTGCTTAGTAAATAATAAAACCGGGTCACAATGAAGCCCGATACATTACTCAAGATTTCATCCATCCTGGTCCCAGATTGTCGGACCCGCCGTGCACCGGCGGCTGTCACTGAATGACTGGGTCTTTTAATCAGCATTTATCGCACTGCAGCATGCAGTTGAAACAGTCCAGTCAAGTGTCTGTTGTGCAGTTATCTATTTATAATATGTGCTATTGTGTATTGTGTACTTTTATGCTCAAGAAGGCACTGTGGATAAGAATTTCAATGCAGGTACATAAAGGGAAATAAATTAGACTGTGCTGGGCTTCTAGCCTCACTGCTCCAGTCAGCCGGGGCGCGGGAGCAGAAGAATGCTAAAAGCAGCTATCCTTCTGGAGCTCGTTCAAATACCGTCGTGTCCCTGTGGTTCTGTCCCTTGAGAGAGCAGGGAAGGATGCTATCTTACAGAGCAGAGTGCTGATTGCAGGCCCCCTTCTGGCAGGAACACTGTTAAATAGAATAAAAGGCCTCGCTAATGTCCTCTTGCGGCCTCAGCAGGAAGCTGCCTGTCGTCCTCGCTCTGCAGAAAATCAGTTGCGTCTGTAAGCAATTTGACTCTTGGCGCTTCTTGTGACTTAAGACAATGGAATGTGTTTAAAAGGGTTGCTTTCCATTTAGGGAACAGGGGCTATCTGAGGACAGACTGTCCCACTGGTTCTGAATGCACTGGTGAAATTGCTAAGCCAGGCTTTTATTTTTATTTCTTCAGAATTTGACTCTTGTGCGCAGAAATGATCCGATCATTTCGAACTGGAATCTGCGGTAATCTTGCACGGCATTCACCACTAGGAGTCAGCAGAGTACTGCGAAGGTTCACGTGAAGGCACCCCACTCGGCGGTTTCCCCAGGCCCCTTACTCCACGAGCCTTTCCCTCCTTTTCCATCTGTTCCGTGAGCATTGCGTGTGAAGTGAGTGAGTGTGTGGTTGTTTGCTGTCCGAGGGTCAAAAGGACACAGGAACACACTGCTCTGCTCCGGACGTGGACTTGTAGTGCCCCGTCGGTCTGCCCAAGGGAGGAGCCACCTCCCTCCCTCGCTCTCCCTCGCTCTCCCTCGCTCTCTCAATCTGCCATCTCTCGCTTGTCATAAAACCGAAGTTGTTTTAGATGACTGCAACTCCAGGCACAACTTAATTCACTAGTGACTAGTAATAAGGAACTTTACAGGATTCGTGTAATGAATATGCATTTGACCTTTGCTGTTACTTTTTAGTGTACCTCAGGAAGGTAAAGGATCTTCTCCCTTAGTTGTTCTCATTTTTCTCATGGGCAGTACAGTTTTTGTAGCTACTCTTGCTTGCATTCGACAGCCTGCTGTGAAACAGAGCCCTATAGCTGATTTATGTCCAACTCTCAATAATGTAATATCTATTAGACAACAGCTGTTCATTGTTTATTTACTAGCAGCTGAACAGAGCAAATTCCGTTGGTTTCCTGGGAGTGTCTGGTGTAGTCAGTTGTACCTCTGAGCTGTAAGAATGCAGCATAGCTGCCCGTATTCTGTTCTGTTCTGTTCTGTTCTCGTATGGTTGTAATGTGTTTGACAAAACAATTGCAGAAGATGTTTTACCAGAGCTTTACTAGTCTGTCAATACCTTTTAATGTTAACGTTAAAGTGTATTGTTTTAAGACTGTGCTGTGAGTTTGATTGAATCTTTTTTTTAATTTTTTTTTTTTTATTGCCTCTTGGGCTTCTTTCATGGATGTTAATTGGTAAAATCATTTCCTGTTTAAAAGCTGATGATCTTTTTTTATGTAGATGTTGCATAATTGGAGATCAAAGCATCAAGTTAATTAACAAAATAGTGATTACCCTTTACAGGGCCCCATCACTGAAAATGGAGTTTCCCTTTCTTTATTGAAACATAGAAATTTGAATTAATATATAAATAGTGTTAAGTTTCAAAACACATTCACTCCCCCAGTCCATATGATTCAAGGTGCAAAAAAGAGCCCATTTTGAAATGTTTCTCTATCATGAAAACTATTCAGCCTACAGCAGTATCGCCATGCCAGCTTGCATTGTAATTCTCAGACATGTTTCAGCTCTGAGTGCTTTTTAAATGAGGCACAATACAGGGCAGCCAATCAGTACAGAGCTCATTTATTTTATATCCCTCTTAAAGATGCAATAACAGAAACAGCATGTTTAATTCGAAGGGATAAAGAGAGGTTGACAAAAGGTTGTATAAAAATGAATTATGACTGTTTGTGGAACATAAAGCCACACAAACTTTGTAAGTGGACCTCAAGGAAAAATATAAATTGAAAAAATATAGGATATTGGCCATTTTTATCAGTAAATGTACTCAATAAATGTTCATTTAATCCACAAGGTGGCAGCATTCATAGAGAAGGAAGAAAAATGACAGTCCAGCTCTCTCTCTCTCTCTCTCTAGCTCTCTCTCTCTCAGTGCTTGGAATAGCAGGCACTAATTTCATGCTCTGGTAATCCTCTCTCTATGAAGCTGAACATGGCTGTCACTCAGTTGGACTCTACTGCCGTGTGTGTGTGTGTGTGTGTGTGTGTGTGTGTGTGTGTGTGTGTGTGTGTGTGTGTGTGCGTGCGCATGCATTACACACTTGTATGTGTGTGAGCTAGAGCATCTCCGGAGCCTGGGAGAGTGGAGTTCCGTCAATTGTTTTCCACCCTTTTTATCAGTTAATGCTCCCAGGATCATTTTGACTGGTTTTATCTTCAATTGGTATCTTAATTTACTTGGCAGATTTATAGTATTTGGCGCCTTGGGTCTGAAGCTGGCCTGTGAGGTAGCCTATAGAAATGAAGAAATTGGTTAAATTAGGGTGATATTGTTTTATTTTCTTCTCTTGGGGTGCTACAGGATATGGCAGTGATTAGGGCTGGGTATTGATTATAACAACACTGCGCGATCTGATGCCTAACAGTCTGTTACACATACAAATTTATTAAGGTAGATGTTGCCTAAGATGAGGGTGATGATGATGTTGCTGTTGTTGTTGTTATTATTACTACTACTACTACTAATAATAATAATAATAATAATAATAATAACAATAATGTTATTAACAATAATACATCAATAAATAATAGCAATTAAACACCAATACCACAATCAGAGAGTAAAACAGTATCAATACAAAAACAAAAGAATTCCTGAATATAGAGAATAGCCTTTTGCCTTCCACTAGCAGCTGCTTTTCCATGGCTTTTCCTAGAGAATGCCATGATTTTTTCCTCAATCCACCTGTTTTTTGTTTTTTTGTTTTCCTTTTTGCGGTGCCTCCTGCTGGATGTTGTGGATACTGCACCTAAACATGAATGCATCAGTTTCACACTGGCTAAAGGATATTTGTGTTCATACATATCCACACAGCCGTGACTGTATTGATTCACACATCAGTAAGAGTGTTTTCACGATGCAATGCCATATCAATTATTTTGCACAGCCCTAGTAGTAATCCCAGCAGTCATTATGTTAGAAAATGAGTAGAATGGACATCGGAGGTGTTCAGACTGAATATGACACTCCGGAAACAGTCACTTGCAGGCAACCTCATTTGGAACAGCGTATTCCTTCAGTGCGTATGTGAAATAAATGCGGCATGTCTGATGACCTGGGCAGTGGTAGCTTAGTGGTTAAGGTACTTGACTTGTAAATGGAAGGGTGCCTGTTCAAGCCCCACCACTGCCAAGGTGCCACTGTTGGGCCCCTGAGCAAGGTCCTTTACCCTCAATTCTCAAGTTGTACTCAGTCATAACTGTAAGTCGCTTTGGATAAAAGCGTCAGATAAATGTAAATGATTAATGTTTTTGGTAAATCCCTATACATTACATATAGGTGAGGTGTGTGTTTCTCTCAATGAAGTGGAATTAGTGCGTAATCAGTATTGTATAGTATAGGGTCAGTAATGCTTACTGTGATCTGATGCCGTATTATACGATTGTGCAGGGGATAGCAAGCCAAACCCGGCACCAAGCACGTCACTTCAACCTTATCTGAGGCAGAGAGGCTGTTTTGCACATTCTTCCAAATGATCCAGTATCATCTGTTGTTGCATATTTGTCCAAGATATTAGGCTTCTGTAGCAGTGTTGCCCTATTGATTGTTTGTCCGTCTGTTTCAAGAGTCACAAAAAGATGATCTATTCAGAACTAATTATCAGTACCAACTTGAAAGATTTGCTGGAAGTGAATAAACTTTTAACATGAAATGATTTTCTTCTTTCAATTCTTTCCTCTCTGGCCCTGCCCCGAGAGTGTTGGAAATATTCCAGCGTTGGAAATATTGCTAATAGTCTTCTTCTCATGATCCTCGTGATGCCGTTCAGTGGCCACTAGTGTGATTTACTGGTCTGGTGGCAGTGCTTAGCTGGAGTCTTGAGTGACAGCATGAGTCTCTTCTTGGCCTTCGCGCACTGCGGCAGCAGGGTCCCAGCTGCTGCCTGGTGGGTGGAGCAGCAGACAGCCCTACCCCAGGCTCTGATTTCACTGGCCCTGTGCTGTGTTCTCTCCTGGACACAGCCAATCAACAAGCAGCGGCAGGACTATGCGACTGCTAAGAGTGGGTCGCCAGGAGGCAGATGGGTGCCCCAAGGAGAAGGATTCATAGCTGGGCTTTCAGAGAACATTCAGGCTCACTTTTATCTCCCATGTCTGGGGGACATAAGGACTCTTAACGTGGCCAGAGGTGCCACTCCGGCGCGTTTGCTCCTCTTCCTCCGGTCCCTACGTTGGCCCTCGCCATGCCGTGTCACTCGGCTGCAGAACTGTAACAGCTACCGATGACACTGACAGTGGAAGAAGGAATAAAGGGTCTTCTTTGAGAGGAGAAACCTTTTGAAAGGTTTCGCCACAGAAGCTGTGGAGAGTCATGTGCGACTTGGACGTGTATGAAGTAAGAGTGCCTCAACACTGACCTTTCCAAAAAAAAATAAAAAATCAGCTGAGCTTGCATGGCAGTGTGGAGCACACAGAGTTAAAAAGACTTTAGCGTCTGTACCTACTAAATATTTCTAGCATGATGGACTGCAGGAACCCAGTTGTTCTATAACTGCTCTATTTAAAATGAGTTATCAATAATCAAAATGGCCTTTGTTTGCAGCACTGCATAGTTTTAATTTCTCCTCTTTTGCATAAGCACCTCAGAGAACCTTACAGTGTCATGTGACTGACTGATTCCCCTTGTCTGCGCTCAGGGGGCGCTCTGAGTCTGGCTCTATATGCACCTCAAACCTGGGGACGGACACACACAAACACAGTCTTGCTTGGTGTAGGGTTCAGTTGTCATGTAAAGGTGACCAGTACATTTTCTCTTTTTTAGCAAAGAATGTATCATATTTGTTTATGTAATGTGTCTATCAGTCATGCACTATTCTAAATCACACTGTGCCATCTTAGTCTGTGAGGTTCTTGTTTGGATATTTTTGTGGGGGTTGCAGTGACATCTACTATTACATTCTCTCGAACTCCCTCTTCTCTTCTGTGTCTCAGCTAGTTTTAAGGCAACATGTATTCAGTGTTGGCATATCACCTTACAGTTAGTTTTGAGATATTCCACTGTACTTGACATCTCTGTCTATAGCAAGCAATAAACATGCGTTCATTTGTATACATACCTTAACACATGTAGTTTACAGAGAGTGTGTGTGTGTGTGTGTGTGTGTGTGTGTGTGTGTGTGTGTGTGTGTGTGTGCGCGCACGCGCGTGATGTGCATGTATAGAGTTGATGGAAGGTGGTGATGATGTGAAATATGGTTGACAGGCCCAGCGGAGCTGAATTGTAGCGTTCCAGTACATTAGACCCCTACCAACAGCAATTAGCTGCATTAATGTGGCGGGCAGCATCTCTCTATCTGCACATTACACCCTGGCTGAAGGGCAGTGTGTTCAGCCTGAGGATGATGCATGCCCACAGCTCAGCCTCACACTCTCACGGCCACGTGGCAGGAGGTCCGCGCCACACGTCCTCTCTCTCTCTCCATCACTCACACACACACGTACACACACACACACTCTCTCATGCCTGGGACAGACAAAGTCTAGGAAACCTCACGTTCACAGCTAGTGTCCCAGCAAGCAGGTACGGTTTTGCGATACAGGTACCCTAGTGATATCCGCTCACTTCTTCTGGTCTGCTGTAGCTGCCATTTCCATATTGGAATGCCAAGATATCGGGGTCTCGGAAGGGTGAGACTGGCTCCTGTCTCCCAGTGGGGTCTGGGACTAGCTGTCTGCTAAGATAAAGAGGTGGAGAATGTGTGGGGGAAAAAACTAGCTTTGATGGGGCCAACCTCAGGCTTGGCTAAAGTGGAGCAGTTGTTAGGTACTGAAAGGGACAGGTTGACATGAATGAATGTGCAGTCACTAGCTGTGATGGGCTTTTTAGTTCCCCCTTCCTGCAACTTTTTAATTGGAAGGAGGCTTTACAGAAAATGACTGCCACATTGAAAAGCCCTGTGTGTGTGTGTGTGTGTGTGTGTGTGTGTGTGTGTCAGAATGTGTTGGTTCCGTTGGCTGGTTTAAACTGTGGGGGGGGGGGTTTAGTGCCACAGCAGGAAGCTCCTGCTGCCTCACTTCCTGTTTGTTGCCCTGTTTCTGTTCCAAGACACTGTACACTCTGCCCAGTGACCTGAAATAAAGCACACTCAACTGCAATGTGTCCAAGGAGCCTGGTGTGATTTAGACTTCCTCACACACTTCTTTCTAATCTGTCTCTCACTTCAACAGATGTGTTATAGTGCTGCTGATGTAGTATTATATGATAGAGATATTTGTGGTTGTTTTATGAATACCAGGGTTGTAAATTGCATTGGGTGTAAATGGGTTTCATAGGCTTTGTAAAGGATGCAGTGGCTCCATTCTGTTTAGTAGTTGTCTCGCTAAACGGTTATATTTTCAGCATTTGGCCAACACTCTTGTCCAGTGTGACTTGCGTATTTATCGATATGACAGCACGTGTGCCCCTGGGAATTGAACCCATGACCTTGATGTTGCAAGCACCTTGCTCAACCACACTTCTAGGCTGTTGTGAACATGCTGACCTCTATCAGGTGTTCCATATGAGCCTTATGTGATTGCTTGGATCACAGTCTGACACTGTGTGTAATGATGTTTCCTTGAGTTTTGCCCCATTTTTTTGTCACGTCGGACCAAAATGCCGCACACTTCACCTTTAATCCCTGCTGATTGGACATGCGGTTTATTCTCAGATCTGGAGATTATCCAAGGATATAGACACACACACACACACACACACACACACACACACACACACACACACACACACACACACACACACACACAGTTCCTCTCCACGGTGTTTCCATGATTGCGGCCTCCCGCGCCCCTCGCTCACCGTGTTCTCCATTTGTTCAGTGCATGGGGCGTACTGCTGCTGGCCTCATTCCGGTTGCTCCACACCTTCCTCGCATGTTATGGCACAGTCTTCTGGTCCAGCTCCAGTTACGACCCCTGCCGCCTGTTTGGTCTGCCCTCACGTCTGCCCTCAGAGGACTCCTCCACCTCTCTCCGCTCCTTGATGGATGCAAATGGTGTCTTCATTGAGTTCTTCTTTCTCTCCTACCAGTGCTGCAGTTATTAATGTCCTCCTTTTTTAACATGCTGTTCTGGTTGTTCTGCTTTTGTTGCTTCTATGTCTGTGTGATTATAGATTAATCAGTTTAAGCACCGGAACGCCACTAATTGCCTTGGGAATTGGGGGGGGGGGAGGTTGTTTGCTTACCTGTACTGCTGAGTTTGGGGGTAGGAGGGTGGGTGCCGTCCAGCCGGTAGGCAACCCTGTCTTTATTACCTACTGCTGGTGGTGGTGGTGGTCGTGTTGGTGGATATTGTCGTTTGTTTAGTTTTTTTGTGGTTGTTCTTGAGAGATTTTTATATTAGCCTAAGAGAATTCTAGACCAAGTACAGACTATTACTGGAAGAAAAAGTGATAGTCACTTACAGATAGATGAAAATATTTCTGCTTTAGAGTTGTTTTTAGCCAACTCAATGAGAGAGGAACCATCTGTCAGGCTTTCTGCAGAGGCACTGTGCTCTTTGCAGTTGTTTTAAACATGTTATTTGTTAAAATAATTTTGACAGATGGTAGCAATCAAATATCTGCTTCAATTTTGTCAAAAGACACTCACAAAGTATATAAAGATATTAGAGCATTATACCAATATTGTATGTGTGTGTTTATCTGGCTTAAAAACCTCATTCACACAGCTATTTTTGTAGTTCATCTGCTCTGCTTCATGCAGTGTGTCTAATATATTACTAATAAATTACCTCAGAACCACTACACGCCATGATGAATAGCATGCATTTAAATAAAGGAGCATGTCTGCTTTACCACATCATGTGTTTTACCTCAACGTATACATACTTGCTGTATGTTACCGCATCATCTGCCCCTGCACGGCACGATCGATGCCCTCACCACCAGGGCACTCCTGTGGACTCCTCACTTCTAATTCTTCCTCCCTGTTTGAGGTGTGTGGGTGTGTGTATACAGACACTCAGGTGGAGGGAGAGGGGTCTCGTCACCACAGGTAGTAATGTTTTAGTAGAGAAGGATGGAGTGGGGAAGGCAGCTATTGTTTATTTTGACAATTGTATTCTTGTAGCCTCGGGGTGACATTGACCAAAATGATGCAGCTGTTCCATTTTCTGCAAAACATGTGCTAGAAAATCACATTGGCCGTGTTTTGTCTTTGTGTGACGGATTGAGTAGAAGAGAGACTGAATGTTAGGTTTTTTTGGGCTTCTGGGATGTGTTGGAATATTGTTTACTGTAATAATATAAATAGAATAGCTCTTAGCATAAGCATCAAGTGTGTACTGACCAGGTTATCACTGTAAATCTCCTTCCTAAAAATTCTCCCGAACACACACTCAGCTTCAAACCTAGGTTAGTTCTTTCGAGGTGAATTTAAAGACACTGAATAATTTATTTAGGCTGCCTTTAAAATAAGGTTTTTAAGGTAGTACCAGTCCCCAGACACTGTGGATATTCCAGGCATCGCAGACTGTCCTAAATGTCATAATCTCCTTCTCTAGCTGTTAACTGTGCCCTTGTGAGTTTAGTCTTTGAAGACAGCAAGTCTCCGTGATTCAGAACTGCTTTTACATTGTTGAGCGCTCTCTCTCTGTGTGTGTGTGTGTGTGTGTGTGTGTGTGTGTGTGTGTGCACGAGAGAGAGAGAGAGACTGGTCTTAAAAGGGTGTGTCTTTGTGCTAGCTCACTAACCACACACCTGCACTTAGCTGTTGAGGTGTTAGACAGCTCCTGCTAGTGCAGAGCGACTGCAGCGTTGACCTGTGTCTCTCTGCATCTGCTGCACCCAGCTGTGCAGTGGAGGGTGGAGGTGGGGGGGGGGTGACAAAGGAGACAGAGAGGGAGCGCAAGTCTCGTCTGAAGGCAACGATCCCCCTGACACCTCCCCTGGCTGCCTTTCCTCCATGCAGCTATACGCTGGGTGGTATAGACAGCCAGGAGGACGGGGTTGGTTAGGCTTGTCTCAGGTTTGACCTGCCAGCACGCAGGCTGGGTGAGGGAGTGGAGCCTCACAGGCAGACTGGCAGACAGATAAGGGTGTCTGTAGAAGCGCTGGCCACCCAAAACCTAGACATTGCGGTTCATAGTTCCGTGCCGGTGCAGCTCGGTTTCTGATTTATTTTCTGTGTGGACACGTTTTTCTTTCTGTGTGACTGCTGCTTTTAAAAGCAGTAAAATCATTATTATTCATAAAAAAAAAACCCACTTTCATTATCCAGTGTTAACGAAATGTAGTTGCCAATAAATGGAAGGGTGTCAGCTACCTGCACTGGGGAGAGTCAAGAGGAAATTAAGGTCTTCCTGTACCATTTGGTATCCAATGTTCCCATTAACACAGACCTCAACATAAATGAAGTCATTAAATATAACATTAAGCTGACCTGATAAACACATTTATTTTTAACCAAAAGTCCCTTCTTAAAGAGATGAAAAAAAAATTGAATATCCTGGAAAGATTCACAATATGATACCATTTGTATCAATTTGTGTCAGATTGCTGACTTATAAATAATATAAAATTATATAAAAACACCTCGCATAAAACCGATATATGTTCGTGAAACAATATCAAGTAATAAAGCATGGACAAAATGAAATCCCCACTCCAGTGAAGAGCATGGCAGTGTTGGTGGGTAAACGCCAGGGCGTGTAACTTGTGTGTATGATCAGGAGGTTTTCTACAGGCTCAACTCTAAGCCTCCTCTCCGGTGCCGCAACTAAATGCCCTGGAGAAGCTTCACCCCCCAGAGATACCGGTTCCTGGGTGATGACTATCTTTTAGTCGGCCCACCTCCCTTGCAGCTCGGCCCTGGCTGGCTGCGCCACAGCCGTTTCGCGAGCCTGTCGCCTTGGGCGCGGAAGGGCACGGGCTCGCCTCCTCCTAGAGCCGCGTCCTCGTCTGGCGCTGTTCCGCGCTCTGGGTTTGTCGTCCTCCTCTGCTTTCGTTGCTTGCTGTAGGTAAACATAACAAGCTCCAATCCAGTGTCATTGCAAACACGGTCAGTCCAGTCCCCGTTTAAATAATGTGGTTAACCAAACACAAATGGATGTTGTCTAATCAGTATCCAAAACGCTTGCATTATTTATGCACTGTATGAATGTCTCAGCGTTTAATGGGACAGTGGAACACATGGGCCGTGCAGCCCCTGTAGGGGCCGGCCTGTGTCCTCCTCCACCTCCACCTCCACCCTGTCCTCCCCAGAGAGGCAGGAGCAGCACCCCGGAGGGCAGCTGGAGAGCCGTCCGGGCTAGGCCCACGCTGGCGGTCCTCCTTATCTCCCCGACTCCCAGTGTCTCCTCCACGAGCTGAACATGGGTCGGTCAGTGATGTGCGGGTCGGGGCATTGCCCTCATCTGAAATCGGCGCCACCCTTCACTGCATTTCGGGCTTTCGGCAACAGCCTGCACAGAAGAGGCATCTGCTTGGATGAGAGCGCAGAGGCCGGCCTCTTCTGTCGTCACCTGGAGAGAGACGGCACGAGGTGGCGCGGTTAGACGATTGTTGCTCTGGAAACCGTTGTGGTCTCCTGCGTACTCTCCCATCTGCTGTTGATGTCTTGTGTTCAAGGCCAGTTAAAAAGCGTCTTCAGTTCTTAACCTGGTAACGTCGCTTAAAGCTGCTGTAATCTAGGGCTGCGCGCTCTGTTCCAAAGCATTATATTGCATTTATGTTGATACACGTTGTGATATTCTTTGCAATAAATCAATCCATATGGTGAGACCTTGATGATGTAACAAGTTAAACAAAAAAAGGCTGAATTACTTTGAGGAAAAATTATTGAAGTTTGTGGGGTCATGTGAATGTTGATTCAGTATGGCAGTAATATAATTAACAAACAATAGCTTCTGTTGTTCAGATGTATTATGAGCAGGATTTGTTTTAATTCTTTGCGTAAAGGGTCTTTGTTCTGAAATCGGGCACTGAAATAGTTGCTGTGACAGTCCGGGGCTTGGGAGGAAGGTTTGGGAGGAAGGTTTGGGAGGAAGGTTTGAGAGGAAGGTTTGAGAGGAAGGTTTGGGAGGAAGGTTTGGGAGGAAGGTTTGGGAGGAAGGTTTGGGAGGAAGGTTTGAGAGGAAGGTTTGGGAGGAAGGTTTGGGAGGAAGGTTTGGGAGGAAGGTTTGGGAGGAAGGTTTGAGAGGAAGGTTTGGGAGGAAGGTTTGGGAGGAAGGTTTGGGAGGAAGGTTTGGGAGGAAGGTAGGTTGAAAGCAGAGCGTGATCTCCTTAATTGGCTACAACTGCTAGAAGCGAGAAAGAACAGGGAACACTGCTTCCAGCAGCTTTAACTGAAATCTACACTTGATTTACTTGTTACTTCATAGCTTACATTTCACCACTAAACTATTATTATTTCACAGTCATTATTACTTTCTTATTGTTTCTGGTTATGATTTACTTTATTTATTTATTTTTCTTTATAATGGTTTTACACTGAATATTTTTCAATATAAAATTGATTCATAAGCGCATATAAAGCTCCGGCAATGGAGTTTTGTGCATTGATGACACAGAATCATTCAAGAACTGAGACCTCAATATGTAAGATGTGGGGGTTGAACTTGCCCTCATCACACTGGCCTCTAATAAAGAGGAGGTGCAACACACATCATCCGCTCTCAAGGAAAGCAGTGCGGCAGTCCCGGTCTTGCGGGGGATGGCACCGGGCTCCTCTCTGTGACTGATGAAATGGCGTTAACGGGTGGGTGTGCTTGCTATGCGGCAGTGAGACACCATCTCCCGGCTCTTTATTGGACTAATGAATGTGGGTGGGCGGCTCGCGCGCAAGCAGCCGGCTGGGTAATGGTTGGGGCTTGGGGGAGATAAGGGGTTGGCAGAGCCCTTCTTTCATTATAGCCTCTCTGCTGGAGCTCCCGTGGCATCGGAGGCCTTATCGGCCCCGGCGCTCCGTGTCCCATGCTTTTGTTCGCTGGGTGGAGAACAGCGGCGAGATGGCCATTAATATCCCGAGTAATCGCGCAGCGCCTTGCATGAGTTATGAGCGCGCTTAAAAAAAAAAAAGATGAACCCCCACCATACTGTTTGTTATGCTAATGGTTGGGGGTTTGAGTGTGTGTGTGTTTCCTGAGACTGTGTGTGCCAGGAAGCTGAGTGGGAAGCCGAGAAGCAGTGCCAGGGTCAGGGCCATCTTTCTGCCTCCACTCCTGTTGCCTGGCGGGCATGAAGACCAGTGCCAAGCCTCCTTAAGGGAGAACGCCCTCCAGACGAGCACACGCACAGAATGGACATGGTGCTGGCCTGAGACCGGGGAGCTCTCCGAATCGCGTGTATTCTAAAATGGCTGACAGGTGTAAATAAAGCCAGAGAGGGCGGGTGAGCCACTGAAATCCATTTCCCTGCGAGTGTTGTGATTTATAGGCCGTCAGCCTGAGTGTTCATCCCGATATCAGCCAGCCGGCTGTGAGCTGTCAGGACCCAGCTCACCACAGTACCCTCTCTGCCCGGCACTTATTGCACCTTCTTCTCTCCATCTGTCGTTCTGCTCTCTCCTCTCCTTTCTTTCTTTTCTCTTAATCTCTTCCTTCTCTTTATCCCTTCTCTCTCTTTTTCTCTCTCTTCGCTCCCTCTTGCCATATGCTTCAAGCTGAACTGAAGGTTATATGAGCTCGAATTTCACTTTAATTAGCGGTAATGGCCAGGTGCTACACTGGTCTGCCTGACTGTATCGTCTGTGCATTTGTAGATGACGTTGCGCAGGACTTCGCAAACCACAGGACTTCGAGCCTTGCTCCTGAATGTGGCTATCGTGTATATACACATATCTCTGCATGAGCAACTTTCCTCTGGGTGCTAAAAATGTGGTTCAGAGTTTTCCTACTTTCAGCCGTCTGTTTCGCTTATGACGGGTGATCGGTTTGCTGACGTATCTCGTGGTAGCAGAGGGGTCGAGAAACCGGAGGCGCGAGTAGGTGCCTCGCGCTGCTGAGCCTCCATTTCTAGTACGTTACAGGCCCCTGCGACTTGTTCCTGACGGCGGAAGGGAAGTCTACGGATGGGTGTTCATGGATTTTGTGCTGTGCTCTCCCTCTTCCCTCTGTGCAGGACCTCGATGGGCCTCCTGGAACCTGGGAGTGTTCATCTGCATCAGGTGCGCCGGAATCCACCGGAACCTGGGAGTGCACATATCCCGCGTCAAATCGGTCAACCTGGACCAATGGACCCCAGAGCAAATCCAGGTACTGCACCTCCCTGGCTTTCATACGCCCGGAACATGTCCAGCTTCCCAAAAGCTTCACCGTGCCATTACCGTCACGGAAGGAGTGAAATGGCTGCTGAACAATGCTCTGGTGTTTTATGACGATCTGAACGCTAGCCAGCTTTTGGGATTTGCAGGACAAAGGATCAACATTCATAATGTGTTATGATATTCATCAGTTTAATTACCAGTCTTTTATTTAAATGGATAATCCAGCGTCGTGCGCCCTCGTCGCTGTGAAAGGCGGCAGGAGCGTAAGGATGCTCTAAGCCGATCTCCGACAAACTACCGCCTCTGAGCTCTCAAAGCAAGAAGCCTGCCACCGCAGACTAGTGCGCGCCAGCTGCAGAGAGCCCGCGAGCCTCAGAAAGCTGCCGCATCTTCACAAGTACTCCCTGCGGCGGCCCACCAGCTGCTTGTCAGGCTCCCAGCGCGGTAGGAGCCATGCGCCGGTGCCACGCCATCCCATGCCCCACAGGCGTGCCACTTCCTGCCTGCGGCTGCGAGTGCGGCGCTGCTATTCTCCGACCACGTCGTTCGGAGCAGAATATAGCGGGAGAGCTTGGCCTGTCTCTGCCTGCCTACGGGTCGTGACCCCTGGTTTGAAAGCCAGAGCTTATGTGATTGAGAGGCTTCTGCTCTGAGGCTTGTGCGATGTAGTGTCTGTAATGGCCCGACTGAAACAGGATGTGATTCTTTCTGCTTTTTTTGGGGTTGAGCGACACAGAGAGCGCACGTCCCACTGAATACATGCTGACGTTTGAATATGTGATTAATTCTTGATGGGTTATTACTTGACAGCGGTCCTGTCCTTTGAGCAACTCCATCAAGCTCATGGTAATTTGTCTCTGACAGCCAAATGCGTGTTGGCCATTAACACGACCCTACTTTTTAACCGTGATTTTCTTCCCGTTCTGCTCTTATCTGTCTTTCGTCTGTGTCTTTTGTCTGTCTGTGTTCAGAGTGTGCAGAGCATGGGCAACACCAAGGCCAGACAGCTGTACGAAGCCCATCTGCCAGACAACTTCAGACGGCCGCAAACCGACCAGTATCCTCTGTGCATGTGCGAGTGTGCGCGTGTTGGTGTTGTCATGTATGCTTGCAGAGGAGTGGAAACAAAGCACACACGCTGACCCCTGCACATCGACACAACTCAGAGGAAATATAGCTCTTATTTTAAACACTGTCATTCTTAAAACATCGCTACTTATAAAAGGACTTTTTAACGGCTGGGTAACGCGTTGCCTTTTTAGTATCGGTACTCCGTGTGTGTGTGTGTGTGTGTGTGTGTGTGTGTGTGTGTGTGTGTGTGTGTGTGTGTGTCTTGAGGCCAGGGTGATGTATTCAAGTGTTAACCGTATGTTCGTTTGCATCCACATGTGTTCTATGAGGCCTATTTTGAGGTGCACTATGGGATTTCCCAGCAGGTTGCTCTGGACTGATTAAGTGGCCCTGAGCACCAGGTGTCCTCCCCAGAGAGGAGACTGAACGGCACTGTTCCAAGAAACGGCCCCACTGGCTGTTGGAGAGTCGGCGTGTATGCGAATTTCCTCTGGTTCCTGATTCTGTAGGCAGAACAATACCTGGGACAGAAAGAAATTGTGAGGTTATTGTGATCATGATTGTTGCTGGAACAGAACTGCTGCTGTTAATGACATGCTCATTGCTACTTAAAGTGTAATAATCGGATGGCTTTAGTATTGTTGAGCCTCGATGCTCCAGCACTGCAGCTGGGCTCCGCATGCTGCTGGCCCCGCTCACCCACCAGGCCAGGCTGAAGGAGACTTCCTGCTCGGAATAGCAACGCCTTCTCTGCTTCTTGTTTGTCTATCTCAGATTCTCCTCTAGCCAGGCTGCTCCACCCCGAGCCCGGCACGCGATGTTGTCCTAATTTTGTGTGTGTGTGTGTGTGTGTGTGTGGGGGGGGGGGGGGGGGTGGGGGGGGGGCAGCTTACTTAATTCCATATTCTCTTCTTTGGAGCCCTCGTGCACTCTAATTGAATTTCCTTGGCAAGCGTCCTCCTTATCTGCACCACCGTGTTTGGTGTGGGTGTGGAAATGGCTTCATTTGTATGCTGACCACCGCAGTACAATATTCTTAACTGTCAAAAAGGATTAATCCAGATAGAGAAGGTGAGCTTCCTGCAGAAACGGCCTTTGATGGAATTTGCTTTATTGGAGGTCATTTTTTTTCCCCCTGGATATATCCGGTGTCTCTCTGTCAGTGTCTGTCATGCTCAGTGCGTATGCTCCTCATCTTCTGCTTTTAATGATCCCACTAATGGAGGAATTGGCCACGTTAATGTGAACGTCGTGCGGTAGAAAAGAACTCTGTTGAAGAGCAGTCTTCTGACAGCTAGGACTGAATATGCTCGCCGAGCACGGCAACGTCAGCTTTTGCCTCTCGCCTCTGCCTCAGCTGTCCTCGCTCCATTCTTCCTTTCATATCTCTCCATTCTTCCTTTCCTATCTGTCCATTCTTCCTTTCATCTCTCCATTCTTCCTTTTTCATGCTTGTTCTATTCCACCTCCCTTCCTCGTCAACATTTTTAAAAATTTGTCATTTGCTCAGCCCTCTTCTCTCTCTCTCTTTCTCTCTCTTTCTCTCTCTCTCTCTCTCTCTCTCTCTCTCTCTTTTGCACTCCTTTTCAAGCAGATCCTGGCCTTTGACACTTTATTTAAATTGCAGCATAAAGAAAGATGTGCTCACTGTGGAAGGCAGAAGGCTAATGAATACAGCTAAAGCAGCAGTCCCTTGCTGTCGCTGCTATTCAGCTTGGGTTATTGGTACAGCAAAATAATTATACAGTCCTTTTTCCAAAGTGCAGGTTACGCACAGTCGATTGGCTGCTTTGTTGGAGTATTGAAATTAAAAACACCTTGTCTGGGCAAACAATTGGTCTTTGTATCAGCATTTTAGAATCAGAAAATAGCAGATTTGCAGTTTACATTGTGTGTTTCTTCATATTCAATGTTTTTGTGTGTGTTTTATTCTGATTTATTCTATTTCTGTTTGAAGGTTAGCTCTTGGCCTGAGCATTTAGGACATATGACTTGGAACATGTTGACTGAGGGCACAGTGTGTTGGAAGATTTTGTAATGATACAGTGGGCGTCAGTGTGTGTGTGTTGATAATTAGAGTGCAGGTTTGGTGTTCTTGACCTTTGCCCTGCACGCTTTGGTTGTAAGGCACTTCCTTTGAAGTATGTACATGTACACGCAAATCTGTGACAGGTGGGTGTCTCTCTTTTGTTTGTCATATTGGCGATGGGTAAGCAGCACTTCGGTGACATAGCGTTGGTTATTCGTTTGGATGTGTTCAGCCATTATAGTCCTAATGGTGTAGAAGGTCCTGGATGCTTTTTCACTCAATTAATTTACTACGAGATTGAATCCCCCATCAAATGTTTAATCATCGTAGTTCTAGTTAGGGCCTTTCTACTATGTGATGCCTCTTACTCTCTCTGAGTCTCGCCCTGCGGTGGGCAACGTTCGTAGGCTGGAACTCCTACGTTTTGCACCTCTGGCACAAAGCATAGTCATTTGGGGGGGGGGGGGGGGTTGTACCTGTCTTCTCAGCAATGTGGAGTGTGTGCGATGATTTCCCCACTGCACCTGCAATCCTTCTCACCTCACTCCCCAGCCAACTGCCCTGTTCCTTCATCCAACCAGCCCCACCTCTCGCAACCTCACCCGCCCCTCTGTTCATTTGGCTGCTATCTGGGCTAAATATTGCCAGATAATTCCCAGATCTATTCCCAGATAATTCCCA
>NC_137508.1:6497500-6560000 GCF_041902795.1 Electrophorus electricus | reverse complement strand
TTGAAGACTGCGAGGGACTCTGCTGTCCAGACAGCAATCAGTCCCAGCATCGTTGCCGTCATCTAGCACCTGTTCGTACCCACCGTGTGCAGCTGGCTGCATGCAGTACACTTCGCACTAGCTCTGCCAACACAGAGCCAGCCATCTCTCTGAAGGCACCGCTAAGCTCCTCTCCACAGACCCGAGCCCAATTACCAGGCGCCTTGCGCTGCTGTGCAGATTGCATTAAGATGGAGATGGAGATGATGGCTGTCTCTGCATTCTGACCATCCGCCTCTGCCTCCTCGAGTGGGCCGTTTTCTGCTTATTTCCCCGGGCGAGGGGCTTGTTAAAGCAGGGGGAGGGGGAGCGTGGCCACGGATTGCTTATCGGCTCTTTAATGAGGCCGTGCTGGCGTGGCCGCGCGGCGGAGCGCTAATGCTAACCCAATAAAGGAGGATTATGAGTGGGATCCATCAGCTGCTAATGGCCCAGACTGGACAGCTCCACACCGGCCCAAGCCGTAATGGACCTGCGTGTTTTCCTCCGTCTCCGCGGAGCCATGCTGCTGACAGCACCACTTCGCTATTGAAACAAAGAAGAAAGGGTCATCTTTCTTTCACTCCTTTCCTGTCCCCACCAAGCTCCCCCCCCCCCCGTTCTCTCTCTCTCTCTCTCTCCCTCTCCCTCATGGCTGTCTGTTCCTCTGCAGCTTTTTTATTTTATTTTATTTTTTTTTCCTGTCTGATTTCCTGGACTGTCGTTTTTCTTTTCCCTGCGTGCTCCCTCTCGCTGCACTCCTGTGCTTGTTCGCTCTCTCGCGATGTGCGCCGTTGCGTCGCCTGGGCGACCCTGGAGAGGCACGGCGAGATGTAGGGCTTCCCTCCAGCTCCCCAGCCTAGCTCTGCTCTGTCCCTTCCCAGGAGAAAGGCTCTTTGTGGGGCTGTGTGAAAGGAGTGGGCCATCCATCTGGAGGGAGAGGGAGAGAGGTGGGGGCAGACAGAGAGAGGGAGAGACTAGTTGATCAGTATCCACAGCACCTACTGTCTGTACCAGATAACGTTTGTCTAATGGATTCTCCAGTGATTTCCCAATGCTGAGTTCCCTGCTTCTGTCTGTAGGAAGCAGTAGGGAGGAAAATTAGTACACAGCAATGGTCTTTATGCAAAAGCAGCAGCTTGCTTTATCAGTCGGCTGCGTGTGTTTGCTTCGTGCATGGTCAGTTCCTAAAAATGCAAATGCTTTAATTTTGCTTTTTGGACTGTTTCTGTGTGTGTGTGTGTGCGAGCATGCGTGCCCATGCTTGTGTGTGTGTGCGCGCGTGCATGTTGTTGGGTGATGCGAGCTTTGTCTGTGCTGCACGTTAACAGTGATTTCTCCTGCTTGTGCTTTTTCTCCGTCTCTTTTATCTTTTTCTGCGGTCCCCGTTTCAACTCCTCCTTGGCTCGTCTCCCACACTTTATCTTTGCTCCTGAATTGCTGTGCCTTCTTGTTCTCTGTCTCCCTCTATCTCCTCCTTGCCTCTCTGCAGAAGTCTTCTGATGCTGCTTTGCCCTCTGCATCCTCTCCCTCCTCACAGGCAGCCGAGAAAACCAAACTGGAGGTACAGTAGAGTTCCTGTTCCCTGTGCCGTGTGCCCTGTGTAACGTCCAGTGTGCTCTGTGCCATGTCTGTGTCAGTGCATCTGCCATATATTGTCGTTAAAATGAAGGCTAGCTCTGTGTGTGTTTTTGTCCTCGGAGTGCAGAGGTACATAATGAGTCATTATTTAGGAAAATGCTTTCTCTCCTTGGAAGGTATACTGACTTCTGCTGACACACATATACAACCTTGCGCACCGAGAGTGTTTTTAGAGATTTCCCAGCTCGACTATTAATGCCTCAGAGTAGTGATTTTATGGCAAGCAAGACCAGACAGGACAGGTCTACTGGAAGCTCTCTAAGTGAGCGCTCTCAGCAGAATAAACAGTCCCAGCCCCTCTGAAATGACACTGCAGAGGCTTCCAGCAGAGATAGAAGAAGGGACAGAGAGAAGTGTGTGTGTGTGTGTGTGTGTGTGTGTGTGTGTGTGTGTGTGTGTGTGTGTGTGTGGTGTGGTGGGGTGGGGGGTTGAGAGATGGGGGCGTGCCTACGTGTCTGTGTGAGCGTAAGTAAAGGACTGCGTCACTGGGAGCTCCAGTCCATCCTGACCCAAGCGTACCTGCTCCTCAATGGCCCGGGGGGGGGGGGGGTGCCGCAGGCTGCCCACGGGCCCGGACCGCTAGAGGCACCAGCCAGCAGAGCAGCGTCTACGCCGCTGAGCGAAGTGAGGATTAGGTTCCGTAGGCGTAGCCAGGCTGCAGTTGAGCGGCAGACTCTTCAGGTAATCGATCGTGCCGCTCCGCCAGCATGCAGAGGGGAAATGGAGTCATCGATGTGCCGGTAAAGAGGACGCACGCTTCTCCTCACGCATCCCACCCATGTCCTGTTTCGGCTCCCTTCTCATAATCACGCCGTTCCCTGTCCGTACCGCAGACCTACTCGTGCGGCTGCTCGGCCCCCATTAGAGCAGCGGACCTTGATGACCACGTAGAGAGCCGTTGAATACGTTTTAGAAACGTGGCAGGGGAACCTCCCGCACTCGGGGTTTTGGGGCTCAGGCAAGTGTAACGTAGTCTGTGATTAGCTGGGAGTTTATCTGTGCCGCTGCGTTTCTTCCCTCCAGACCACCTACATCTGCAGCACGTGCCGTTTTCAAGTGTGTGCTTGGGCGCGCTGGCGTGTGTAAGCATGGCTGTGGTGAAGCTACGAGTATGGTACCTCTGTTGTCTCTCTCCCTACGTTCTGACAGAAGGAGAGGGAGAAGAAGAGGGAGGAGAAGAAGAGAGAAAAGGAACCGGATAAAGGGAGCAAGCCGACGGCTTTGGACAAGGTACTCTACCGTGCACCGCAGCTGACGACACGGCTTTCGTACGCCTTTGTTGCTGACATCAAAGCAGAGGGCTAATGTGATGGGCTGCTGATGTAAGATTTACATTATGTAAAATGGAAATGGAAGAGTGCTATTTATTTTTCAACCTGTTGGGTGCAGTCACAGTCTCGCCAGTAACTGAGAGCGTAGGGGTGCACGCGTGCGGGGTCATCACTGTGTCATTTGTTGCTGGGGGTCTCCGTGTGGCCCAAGGCCACTTCCCACAATGGCCAGCACCTCGTACGGGGTCAGCGTGTCCGGCGTCGCTGCTTGCTGAGGTGCGCAGCGACGCCGGACACGCTGACCCCGTACGAGGTGCTGGCCATTGTGGGAAGTGGCCTTGGGCCACACGGACCTACTGCTACAGGCGTAGAGTGCAGGGGCCGGTGGAGGCCTTTGTCTCTGCGCAGAGCCGTGAGGAAACTGTCCCCAGCAGTCAGAAGGAATGGAGTTACTTAAGTGTGGTTAGTCAAAGAAACCTGATGTTACGCTGGTAAAGTTAATTTGTTGCCAGGATGATGGTGGATGATTGAAAGGGCAGGAGAAGGAGGAAGACACAGCAAGATAAGTGTTGGGGTTTCACCTGTCTTCCTTCTTTGCCCCTCTGTTTCTCCATCTGTCTCTGTCGGTCTTGCTCGCTTCTTGTTTTCTTCCATTCTTGGATTTCTTGCTTTAAATTTTTTTTTTCTCTGTTGGGATGGTGCTATCATGTGTGTAAGAGTGGAATTTATTCCATGCCAAAAGGGGGAAAAAAAAATACCATCATGGTTCAGATCGATGCCCAAAACCAAAGTATCGTTTGTTGAGCTTTTCATTTCCAGGATGTTAAAACTAACAGTGTTGTTAGGGCAGCGCAAGTAGCTTGGATATCAAGTTAGGCCATTGCCCCCGGTGGTCCCACTGAGCTGAATGAGTTTGTAATGAATGTAATAGCAGGCAAGGCCTGGGTGGGTGCGCCACTGAGTGTTCTAAGATACATTTTTGAGGAAATGTGTGTCCCCTTTAGGTGCCCAGACTCAGTGTTAAAGCATACTGTGTTGTTCTCATTTTAAGGACAAATGCATGCGTGGATCAGTGCACACAAAACACACATGCCTCGTTGCCTACACAAGCACCTGGAGATGTTACTAATAACACACTCTCCTTATTGGCTGCTCATGCTCTGCGCACCTGCGCGTGTGTGTGTGTGTGTGTGTGTGTGTGTGTGTGTGTGTGTGTGCCACCATACTGTGACTAGGTCAGTGTTTGGGATATTAAAGTAATAGCACCTTTTCCTTCCATTTTGAAGATAATTGTAATGCTAATAACGTGAAACAAATGTAGTTTTATGAAATTCCTGAAGATTGACAGTACAATCTTTACCGATGCAGTGCTGCAAAATATTATTGTTGGTCTCCTTTCCATCCTTTACTCACTAGTGGCTGTCGGGCACGGATGCAGTCATGGAATTACAGTATGATGCAATGTAGCCTGGAAGGCAGAAGGAAACGCGCGGCTCAGCTTTAAGCCGTCCTATTCTCACGCACGCTTGTGCACGCTGCCTCCCACGACCCCCACGCCTCTTTTACTTCCCCTGGGGATTCAGGCTCCACCAGTGCTGTGCACTTCTGCATTAGAAGCAGGCGGGCGCAGTCCATCGCAATGATATTCATAGCCTCTACCGTTACCTCTTGGCTCTGTGTCTGCATGCGTGTCTGTGCTTGCACGTGTCCATGCGTGTGGTTATAGTCTTGCCCTCACCTGACCTCTGATTGCGCGTCACCTGTTCTGAGAATGCGGTGTGTGTATAGCGCTGACCTGAGGTCATCGTGTGGATTGATTAATATAGCACTCTGGCTGTGTTTGCTGTTTGAGAGGGAGCGTGTAGGACGATGGTGAAAGAACAGACGGACCTTTTTTAATTGACCAAAAGGGAAAAATATAGCAGGCTAGTTGCACAAAGTAACAGTGTAGTCACCATAGAGACAGGTGAGACTTGCTAGCCAGCAGCATGTGTGTTGACCGCAGTTCCTAATTTTAAAGGATGGGAACGAGCTTCCAGAGACGGACACGTTTTCCACTGTGATCATGCAGAGGTGTGTGTGGGTGTGTGAGTGGGTGGGTCTGTCAGGCCTTTCGCCGTGGAGCAGGTTGAATGCCCCATGTGCAGAAGGCTTCCTGCTTACATGGTGACCCGTGTTTGAGTTCCATCTGCCATCCCTTGGCTTCCGCATGTGGAATTCTTTAAGAATTCCCTCCATGGTATAACGGTGCAGCGGTCAGATCTCAGGGGTGTATGTGTGCGATTGTGCGCTTGTGTGTGTGTGTGTGTGCTTGTGCGTGTGTGTGTGCGTGCGTGCGTGTGCGTGCGTGCGTGTGCGTGTGTGTGTGTGTGTGTGTGTGTGTGTGTGTGTGTGTGTGTGTGTACACTTGAATGTGCTCTTAAGCATGCATTAGCCCAGGCTCTGTGGAAAGCTGGCTAATGCACAAGGTAATGTGCTGACATTTAGTGTTCTTCTGACCCCACAAAGGAACAGCTGGCAGGGATGGGGAGAAGGAATATTACACATGGCCTGCTTATTTTTCTCTCTCTCTCTCTCTCTATCTCTCTCTCGCACACATTAATGCTTCGTGTGTGTGTTCACACGCCCCTCCGTGCACACTGTCCTGTCAGGCAGCACCTGAGCCAGCCCTGGCTTTTACTAAAATTACTCGCAGTAAATGATGGCTGGTGGCAGGGAACCTGCGCTCAGAGACCCTCCTCCCTCGCTCCATCTCTCCCTCGGTGGTCGAGGGTGGGAAGGTTGCTCGGGGGGTTGGGGGTGGGATTTGATGCATGCGGGTTGGAAGCAATCAGCCCAGAAGCCTGCGGTTGTGCTGCTGGTTCCTGCTGGGACAAGCTGCCGTTTACGAGGTCTTTACTGCCTGCAAACCAAGTGGAGCAGTGACCACAAATAAGGACTGACCTCAATTAAGGCGCCCAAACAGCACTACGTGCCTCCACACCCAATCCCTTTTCAGGCTGTCGTTTAATATCATAGCAAGGTCAGCGGAGGCCATCATCTTACCGTCTTCCTGGTTTGGGTGTTTCTTTTTACTGAACCTGAAGCCTTCAGCCCCGCCCCCTGCCTCTCATTAGCACATCGCAAGATGATCCTCGTTAGGTTTTAAGGGGAATTGGCAAAAACTGCACTCCTCATTAATGAAGGCTACTGCAGTGCTATTGTTTTCATTTGCTCTGAGTCTCCTTGACTCCGATCAGTAGTCCAGACACAGGCTGCCAGCTTCCTCCCTCTCTCTCCCTTTCACTCCGTTTCTCTCTCTCTCTTGCTCTGTCTCTCTAGGGTTTTCTGAAGGCCAGCAGCAGACAGCTGAAGTCGTATTTGTGCTAGTTTTCACAATGTTTACAGCCTCTGACAAGAATTCAGTGATTTGAATACAGCTTCAGATATTTTATAAGAACTATTCATTAATGCGATGCTCATCCTTTTCTCTCTTTTTACATTTGCCTACTTGGTTGCTATGCTTTGTTTCTTTAAATCTATAATGTGTGTTGCTGCCGGGGGGGGGGCATATTTGGAAGGTGTAGGGGTGTATATGTACACATACACATACGTGTGGGTGGGGCTTGCAAGAAAGCAAAGGAGAAGATTGACTGTTCCTTAAGAGTGACCCCTTCCCCCAACCAACAACCACACACACACACACACACACACACACACACATCACACGATTGGTGTGAAACCAGATATGGCACCTGCAGCATTCTGCTCTCTGTGTGTTTATTATCTGACTAGTGCAGAGTGTTTTTCTATTGCTGTGCTTCTCTGTATTTTTGATTTCATCCACTGAGGAGTGATTGTTTCAGCTGGCTCTAGCTCTCTCATCCACTCTTTTCCCTTTGGTGGGGAAGCTTATGTTTTTGTGTTTGTTTTTTTTTTTTTTTGTTTGTTTGGTTGTTGTTGTTTTTTTTCAGACCTCGGGCCATGAATAAATTATCAAAGGGGAATAAGTGACGCTCTCTGCATAGGAAATGGTGCCATCCTTGTTGGGTTTTTATTTGTATCTGTGTGATATTGTGTTTGTGTGAGAGTTAGAGGGAGGGAGGGAGAGAGAGAGAGAGAGAGGGAGAGGGAGGGAGAGACAGACAGACAAAGGTAGTGTGAGCATCTGTAGGAGTACTGCCCTTGTTCAGATCTGTCTGTCGTCCTGCTGTGCTTGTGACAGCAGGCTGCCATGGGACTTAGTTCAGAGGAGAGTTGGAGTTTCTGGGTACTTTCTATCTCCCCCCCCAACACACATGCGCACACACACACACACACACACACACACACAAAGCACAGTTGTATGGAGGTGTGAGCTGATGGTGGCAGGGTCCAGATGGTTTCGCATGCAGCTGGCTCTGTGGGGCTGCAGTGTTCCGGGAGAAAGCTGTTATAGTTGCTGTATGTTTCCATATGGAGCGATTGCTTAAGGTGGACTTGGCATATTGTCCTGTGCCTTGCCTTCTTAGATGATGCTTTAATTAATTCATGGAACATTTTGGGTCCGTTTAAAAAATAACAATAATAATAATAAATTAGAATGAACTATTCCAGTCTTGTGTGCTATGGATTATTTTAATTATTAATTTTCTAAAGTTGTATATATTGTATTTTTATGAAGGCTCAAGAATGTTATTGGGAAAAACATGGTATACAAAGGGTAATAACCTTTTCTCCTCATTTGACTGGCAGCAGTTGGTAATTTGTTAAATAATAACATTTGGATTTGTTGGGTGTCTGGGGGGAAAAAATGATTAACTTTCTACCAAGTTGTCAGAGTTGTTGCACTAGCTTTTAAAACAGATGGGTCTTATCGGTTTTACTTAGAAAAATATACTGTGATGGATATTCAACTGCAGAATGCTCGTTAAGCTCAAGTTGCCTCAATGCATAGTGCAAATGATGGCAGAAGTGGCCATCCACTTCTTAGGGCTGGGTGATGGGACGAAAACACTCATATCTCGATATGCTTAGGAGAAATGGCGACATACAACATGACACGATGTGATGAAAACCTAAAAGTGTAATGTTACAGTATTAGCATTTATTTGTAAGACCAAAACGAGCATGCTGTATTTTCTTCGTGGTATTTCACTGACTCAGCAAACTGCAGTGGATGATGTAGTTTGGTATGGTGAAATAAATTCGCTGTGCTCCTACGTTTCGTTGCGAGGTTTTTTGCCGCATACTTGGCACGTCACACAGCTCTGGTGAGTGTCATTCTTTCGGAGACCGGTCCATTTCCACAGAACCCACCCGGTTGGCTTTTTTAGGATTAAATCTTCGCCACTAGCTTCGTTTTCCTCCACTGTTGACAGATTTATCAGCCATCACTGAGAGATACCTGAGTAAGCATGGTGGACGAGGCGAATATTGCGACAACAGCACACACTGGCAACGGTGGGCCGCCGTGCCGTGTGTGTCGCGTCGCCCAAGCGAGACAGAGGGCGTGCGTGTGGCAAATGTCGAAATATGTTGCACGTTTGCTTTTTTCCGTTCATATAAATCTGCATCAAGTCACATTTAGTGTGCTATTAAAAGGGTTAAAGTTATTCGCCTTATCTGTGCTAAATCTTTAAAAGACGTTCCCTCAGTCTGCGTCAAGTAGCGAATGGAGCGGTCTGTATGTGAACTGTTCCATGTAAAGGCAGGCCTAACGCACTGCGCGCCTACGGCAAAATGACATTCATTGACTTGTTTTTGGTTTCTTGTAGTAATTGTGAAGGTGAGTTGTTTCGAGTGGGCTAGGCTATGTGGCTAATTGAGCGGAGACGTAATTATCGGCGGTTAAAATGGAGCGAATTAGCTAAACTAAATCCAGTCTTGGCTAAATAAATTTAAAAAACCCCGTTTTTTTTCCCCGTTGTCTGCAGCCACCGCAGTCACCGAGTTTGACACCGAGTTCTCCGTGTCTTGCAACACAGAGCACAGCAGGAAATGCATGACTGAAGTAACAGGCCCGACGCTGACGGTCCCTCTGTGCATTCCCTATACACAATACAAAGTTCATCAGGAAAGAGACGTGCTACACAGCTCTTATTCACACGCAGACGGTAATATGCGCTCGGAGCGCTCTGTATAACGAATATGGAATATATTTTTTATATCGTGTGTAAAGTGGTAGTAAATATATCGATATTTGCGATGCATCAGCCAGCGTTAAATGATGCTATGGGGGAGAAGTCGAATGATGTACCTACAGGGTTTTCTGATGCTAAATTTCTGTAATGTACTAAATAAATCTATTGTACTTTATTATGAAGCTTACATACACCAATAACGCAGCTTTACTTTGAGAAGTTAATACCTTTGAGACCACAGGTGTTATAATTATCTTCCTTTGATGAAGCCAGTTTTGTTTGGGTGAAAGCAATATGAGCACTAATTCCAGCCTTGCTGTTAACACTTTTCTTGCACCTTTGAAGTCTCGACCATAGAGCTGAGTCCTGTGGCTTCACGAGGGTAGAGATTAGGCCTGTGTGCGTTCGTGGTAGGATACGTGACGTGCTTTTCCAGTACATTCCAATGAAGAATGAGGAGATAAAGTAACTCTGCAGGATAGCAATCTAAACTTGGCCTTATCGTTTATTTGGATGACCGCTTCCTCAAGTTCTTGATTTACTGGTGCATCCAAGGTTTCTGTTTGGGTGCAATTTAATACTGGAAAGGGTGACATTTACGCAAATAAATTGTTGGTCCTTGTCTTCTTTTTATGTGTGGAATTTGACTTCAAATTATTGTAATTAAATAAATACATGCTTTTGGATTATAAATGATATTCCCTGCTGGGTCCTGTGTTATAGATATAATAGGTTTTGTTCAAGTTCATTTGATAAATCAAATACATTTTTCCAGAAACTTTGTCATTAGTAGTAAACAGAGCAGTGTTGTAGCCATGGTAATAACAATTGCGTTTTCTCATTGATACTCTTGTCAAGTTGATATTTTGATTCATTTATCTACTATAATTGCTTTGTCTGTAGGATGTACTATATTAGAAATGTGTTGCTGTATTATTGTTGTTCTAGCCTGTCTCTCTTCTTGTTTTGTGCTTTTTATGGTCAGTGTGGCGTTGGCTGTTTGTCAAAGTAGAGTGGAACTGATTTCTGGTCAGTCATTGGTCTTCATGAAGCATGTCCATCTGATGTCACCCTGTAATCCTAATCTCCAGATGCTTTCTGGGGATTAGATGTGGCATTATGTCTTCATGCATGTTCACTGTTCATCTGTCTGTGCTCTTACCATAGTCTTAACCAGTTTGGATTTGCATGCCAGGTCTACTGGACAAAAAGTCAGACTATCAGAAATTAAATCTGATGTTGATCCACTTTGCGATCAATGCAGCCAAGCCTGGGGTGACCTTGTTCCTGCAGGGGTAGCAGCATGCACGTCAAATCTCCGCTGGTGATCCATCTTTGATTGCTCTTCCTCAGATGGCAAATGTCTGTTTCCTGTTCCCTTTGGTCACTCTGTTTGGGTTGTCACGTAATAATGTACATCTGCCTGCTTCTGTCTCTAGTGCCCTTGCATTATTTACATTTCCGGTCAGCCTTATCGAATACCTCTCCCCTCAGAGAGGAATAATGCATTTATTGCCTTTTGAGAAGATTAGACATGCTTTGAAAGGCAACATAAAAACATTTTATCACACCTAGAGTCCATTCCCCACTTTGTTCCCTTAAAACCAAGGTTAATTAATCCCCTTGCTGCACCTTAAGTCATCAAGATCCCTGAACACAATAACTGACCATGTTTCTCAGGTCAATTTGAAATCTGTTCATCACCTGGATTAATGTGAGCAAATAAAGGAAATGTTTATCATCACATAGGTTATTTACATATTGAAAAAAATATTTTAAAAGGCAAATCTGCTGAGTTGGTTCGATGTTAGATTTTTAGCAATATTTAGAGGCAATATTAATTAAACTGAGAACTGACTCGCCTGAGGCTGAGAGACCTTCTTGTGCCAAATTGCTGACAGAATGTACTGTTAATTTTCATAGCATAACTGCTGAGACTATGCTGTATGATCTGTTAACTGTTCATGCTTACATTTAATGAGTCTAAAATATATATTTAAAGGAATCATCATATTTGGTCATAAGGATGTTCTGCTTTGATCTTTCTTTAGCTAGGCGTCTCTGTGTATGGCACGACCTCTTGAAGTTCCACTGGCAGAAGGCTGGCCTCAATTAGATTCCAGTCAAATGTCAGCTCATAGAGTATTTCAAAAGAAACTAGTGTTTTCAAGGTTTCCCGCACGGTAGCACATAAGTGGCAGCATTCACATGTTAATAGCCTCAAGCCGGGTGCTCACGTTGTGTGCGTAATGTGCACGTGGCCGTAGTCTTAACGACTATACGCAGCGTAGACGTTAGAAATGTGCTGTAATGCCCACAGCTGTGATTTCTGAGCATGGACACAGCGCACACTGTATGCACCTAGTCTTGCGGATGTGTATATAAGAGTGTCGATGGCAGCCTTCGCTGCCCAGGTTGGAATAATGTGCGTCATAGTGCCAGGTGATATTTCGCCTTTGAAGTCTTGTGGAGGTGAAATGCATAATTAATGCAGATGAGATATTTCAGGCCCCAGCAATAATCCGTGTAGCACACACACAAACGCAGTTTTGTCTTAAAGATACTAAGTCTTTTGTTTTTGTTTTTCCATTTGATCCGGATTCATCACCTCTTGCAGCTGCAGTACTAAACAGAAAGTTAAACCTTCACCCCTCCTGTAAAACCAGAGTTATTACTTGCTAGCATCTGTGTAGTGCAAGGAACTCTCCTCCAGAAAATGATACCGGCTCCATCCTCTTTTTGTTAATCAAATTTAACCCATTGGACTGAGTGGCTTGACACAGAAATGAAAACTTGCCAACAACAACAACAAAGAAAATCACATCGTGCCTCTTTTCCCTCTGCGTCCTCCTTCTCTCTATCTCTTTCTCTGTTTGTCTCTCTCTCACTCACTCTCCCTGTTTCACTCTCCAGCCTCAGGACGGTAGATAATGCGGAATTTGGTCACACGCTAATGACCATTCTCTTCTCTTTTCTGCTCTGTGTCTAATGTAGGCTAACGGTGACCTTGGGGCACTGTCTGTACCGCACACATATATAGGAGGAAGATGATGGGTAGGGAGGGAGTTGCATTTAGGGGAAGGCTTGCAGGAAAGATGACTGTTGAGGGAAAAGGTGAAGAGGCAGACGGAGGGAACGGAGGACGAGGAAGCGGGAATGGCGGGAGACAGATAAGAGGCAACCAAGCCAATGAGAGGGAAATGCCTGGAGAGAGAATGCAATGGGAAAGCAGCTAGGTTCTGGGAGGAGGGGGAGTGGTCACAAGAGGCGGAAGTGATGAGGAACACAACACAGTGCACCAGGAGTGCATGCCAGCAAAGATGAAGGAGAGAGAAACAGGAATAGAGAGGCAGGTGGATGTGGGGGGGGGGGGCATTTGGCAGTGTGCGATTTTACGGGGTCATGGTGAAACCTCCACTGGGCCGCATGTGCAGAGTATGGAACTTTAAGGGTCGGTGTGTCCTCATCCTCAAGGCCACGCAGTGCTGTGTGTGTGTGTGTGTGTGTGTGTGTGTGTGTGTGTGTGTGTGTGTGTGTGTGTGTGTGTGTGTGTGTGTGTGTGTGTGTGTGTGTGTGTGTGTGTGTGCGCGTGTGCCTGTGTATCCCACACACTCTCACTATCCTACTTTTGACCATGCTCATTTCCAGTAGAAGCACATCTGTTCCACTGCCCCCCCCCCCCCCACACACACACACGCAGGTACAGCTCTGATACAGCGGTGAAGGGCTTCGTCTACACGCACAGCAGTGTTTCGTGCAACCCGCGATAAGTATGAAGTGCACACAGTGTTCCAGAGGACGAGTGTGTCCTGCTCTGCGCTCCCACAGGCTAGCAGGCCACATGCTACTCGGCTCTGTGTTTAGTTATTAATCAAGCTGGCCACGCTTCACGCTCTGAGTTTTATTCTCCTCTGCTCTGGCACTGAACCTTCTCACCTTCCCTGTCTCGGTCTCACAAACTTTAAAACTTGGTTATGTGAAGTTTCTTTCCAGGCCTGCATATCTTTTGTGTGAAATATGTAATTCGATGTTCTATGCATGTGTGAGTCTGTCGGCATGGGAGGGTATGTCTGTCAGGATGGGTGGGGGTGTGTGGGTGGGCACACGTACGAGCGTGTGTGCCAGGTCTCTTCTGCTAATCAGTGGTGTGTTGGAGGGGCAGGCTCAGCTTCCTTCAATGTCTCTATGGTGATAACAAGGTGGATTTTTTTTTTTTAGTATTATTACCAAAGCCCTGGATTTCCAGCATCTAATACAGTGAAGAGAAATAACTGGCAGGGGTTGAAATAATGTCTAAGGTTTGGACTGGGAAAGGAGTGGGAGACTAAAATGAAAGTCGCAGACAAGTGGAGATGGGTAGAAGAGGAAAACTTGATGAAGAGAAATGCAAACGATGGAAGGTAAGCAGGAGGAAGCAGTCCCTCAGCAGGAAGAGATTTCAGCAGAGCTGCCATGAATTAGTCAGCAAATGGCCAAAAAGAGATCATCTGTAAGACTGCCTAGGATGCATGGCTTCCATTTACGTGCACACACACAAACTTGCAGAAAACAAGTCAAAGAAAAGCATCGATTCCTGAAGTTGTTAGACAGCCACTTCCCCATGCACTAAAGGAACTCTTGAGTTAAACGTTAAATCGGAATCTAGACACGACACACTCATGACAGTCATACAGTCGCGTTGAAAAACAGGAAGACATGCCTGGGTAGTGCGGAGTTAAACGCTAGAGGTCTTTTTTTCTGTGGATATGAAGACGCGTCAAACAAGAACTCCGCATTTTTGACCTACATACGTAAACCTTTTGAATTCTGGAGTGGATTTAAATTTAGTAAACCTTGACATTCCTTATTTTGACAAAACATTTGCTGCTTATCGGCGTATTCTGTGACACGGAAAGAGCCCTGTCAAAACATGGCCAAGTATGTTCATCTCGCTGAGAGAGAATGAAGAATAACACCGACTCCTGGTGTTCAGTCCTTAACCTTCAGCCACTTGGATAGGCAATTCGCTCAGCACTGCAGGCTAGCCTGCGAAGTTAATAACCTATGTCGCAAAGCGTTATTTAATAAATGCCGTGAAATGTAGGTTATGCTAGCTAGCATCTGTCCTTGTCCTGGTTCTGGCCCTAAGGAATAAGGTTCTCCTTGAAGCGTACACTTGTTGTCGAAGGTCGGGTAAAAGGCGTCGGACGGTGGAGAGTTGAGCTGCGGAATACATCGTCCCTACACATGGATATACTTCGCTGCTGCTGACACGCCATTTACCGTGTGTTGCCGCTATGCTGAGCTGAACAGTTGCTGCCGTTTTCGCTTTGTCCTTATAACGGCAAGAATGTGCTGGACAAATTTGGTTGTGAATGCCTTTCTTCTGCTCTGCTCAGCTTTTCTGTTTCACCTTAACATGACATGAAAAACAGGCCTCTCCTTACTCGCTAAAGCCAAAGCACCAGAGAGCGAGTTGTTTGCTGTATACCCTAATGAAGCTGTGAATGGCCTTAAATAGATTACCTAAAGCACCATATGCATTTTATCAACCAGATGGGAGAACATCATTACGAGGACACAGGCGGTTATATAGAAATATCTTTAAATTACTGGTTGCCAGCCATGTCCTGTGCCTTTATCAAGTACATATTACATCCGGTTGATTTAAAAAATTAAAAAAGTGGTCTGATGCAGACTTATGAGGGGGAAGGAGACTGGATACCCCCAGCGTTGCACACCTAAGTGGGCATGCACAAATGAGGGGTGCAAGGGTGCATTTGTAATGGAACAGGCCCTTTGTCTTCTAAAATCTGTGTCATTTTTGAGAAAACCAGCTTCAGCCAATTAGCACGACATGTGAACTTACTCGTGACTCTCATTGGCGGAAACACTGTCACTGGCCTGAACAGGCAAATAAACTTGCCTGACATACATTTTTTAAATTTTATATATATATATATATATATATATATATATATAAAAACTGGTCATGCGCCATCAAGCATGGTTCACTTTTGAATCCAAAACATTTTCCATTTGTGTAGTTGTGTGTACAAGTGTTCCAGTGCTTTGGAGCATCACAAAAAAACGAAACAATCCCATGAAAGGGTGTCTTCATGGTGCGTGCATGCGTGCGTGGAGGGTATGTCTGTATACGTATGGGCACACACTGAAGGGACTGTTTCCATGAGACTGACTCATCAGTGTACAGGAGGATTTGATATCAGTCAGTGTGAAGCTCCTGCTAGGCAGAAGCTGGCCAGTAAATGTGCAGATCAATGCCGGCATGCAGCCTGCTTACTGCTGTAGCATAAATCAGCAGCGAGAGAGGACCGCAGCTTTGTGGACTCGCATCCACCCACACAGCAACCCCAGTAGGAACAAAAGTTTATAATGAGTTGATCAGATTGGGGACTGCTTATAACGATTAGCAGTTAACAATAGTTCACATCTGAAATTATTGCTTGATGCAATTTGGTGATGTCACTGACCCAAGATGGCTCCACCCTCCCCTTGCACCCTCTCCAGCCCTGAGCAGCATGCAGCAGCCTCAGGCGCAGACAGCCAGACCTGCCGTTGTGCGTTTGGCCGGCCGCGTGAGTGGGACTGGGCTGTAACCTAACCCTAATGAACACTGTCCTCTGACAAACAGCACACCTCATCTTAACTAGACATCTTGTTAAGCACCGGCCATGACCATCTCTCCACCGGGCAGCAGGGTCCTGGCTTAGCACCGCACATATGCACGCGCGCGCGCACACACACACACCCACAAACAGCCGATCAATAATGTTGCTACGGGGAGCCTGATCAATATTGCCTGGACTTAGAGTGGCGGGTGAGCAGAGATTTAGTTCACACCATTTTCCCAAATAGCCACAGGAGAGCACACAGTCCTCAACGTGTGTGCGTGCGTGCGTGCGTGCGTGCGTGCGTGCACGTACATGAGTGCGCAGGCGTGTACTTGACTGCGTGCACACCCGCGTGCTCGCTCTGTTGAACGGAGGCTGTGAGGAGCTGCGTATTTGCGTGGTCCATGTTTGCATGTGCTTCGAATGCCGCGGGCCGCTTGAGCTTGAAAGGTTCCCCTCGCCTAACGCAGATCCTCTCTGGCAGTGCGACGCAAGCTGTGTGAAGCTTGTCCTGTCCTGGCCTGCCTGAAGCGGTGCCGAGTGCGCCTGTGGGTTTCGATCGCGCCGGTCCTCCGAAGACTTGCAATGAGATCCACCTTCGGCTTCGGAGCTGCAACTGCTCCAGTTTAGCGGAGGGCTTCCTGATGAAGATAAGGCCTTATGGAAAGTCTTAATTAAAAAGTTTATCGGCGGCTGGCAGGCGGGAGCTGAGCAGCCGTAGTGTGAGTCTTTTGTGCTGTGATAGACTCACTGACAAGCAGCCAGATAACGGCAGCAGCCAGCGAGGGCCCACAGCACTTAAGCGCACACGCACGCCAAAGTGCCTGTTATTAGCGTGCACATGCACGCCAAAGCGTCTGATGTCAGTAAAGCGCATCCCAAAATGCCTGATTTTTAACACAGACGAAATGTCTGATATTAACGTGCACATGCACACCGAAGCGCATGATCTTAAAGTACATGCACAGCAAAGCGTCCAATACTAACGCGCACACAAGTGCATGCACGTGGCCAAGTGTCTGATATTAACGCATAAGTGCACGCCAAAGTGCGTGATGGTAATGCGCATACACACTGCAAATTCATGATCTAAAAGCGCCCACACAAATCAAAGCCTGTTACCAAAACGCATGAGCACGTGAAAGCGCCTGATACGAAAACTCACACTTCAAAGGAGCTTTGTTGCACGGCCCATACGGCAATGAGCAGACGGCCTCCTGTGTGGTTGGGGCGGAGCCCTCGCGTAAGCCTGCCCTTAGCAGCAATAAATCCAATTGCATTATGCAAAGTGGCTGCTGTTGTACTTTTAATAAGGAACAAAATAGAGCCCATGTTTGCCAGTGTTAACGGTGCGCTGTGAACAAACACTAGACTGCTTTGATGCAGCAAAAGCAACTGATCTGGTGGAGGCGGGTCAGAGGCAGGCTGCCGGTGGGGCATAACGGAGCTCTCTGCCAACACGGTGAGGACAGATGCCCCCTTCTACAAGACTGTCTCCAAGCAAGCCACTGCCTCAAACCCTGCCCCCAGTGAGCCCTTTCTGCAGCCACGCCCCCTGACGAGCACCTTCAAAGGGTGGCCACGCCCACAGCTCCCTCCTCGTCACCAGTAACATCTCTCTGCTCCGGTTTCCCATCGTCCCACTCTTCACATCTTTTTAAATGTCGTCACGGCCTCCAAATTTCTTTTGCATTGATCTTTGCTCTGCACGAACATTATTTTAGCACGTCAAGGTGTCGAGGTAGCTGCCCATTTCAGAGTGCTCTGGCTGGAGGTGATGAAATCAGCCTCTGACCACTCTGTAGCCCAGTGGGAGAATGGTGTTTAAGAGCTTTCTACACCTTCCAGATATTATAGGCTATTGAATTCACTTTGGGCCTCAATTTATTCTGATATCATCTTGAATTAAAATGTCTTTTCTATTTGTCTGCATGGAAGAAGTATAGGTTCATTTTATGAGTAGGAAAAAAAAATCTATTTATTGTAGCAGACTTTTTTTCCCCCCATCATTAATAGACTTGCTGAAGATAATAGATGGTGTGATATGCTCTGGCATTTATCCGGAGCAGAAAAATACATTTTCTGTAGGCACACTGCTTTCCTCCTCTCTCTCTGGAGAAGGTTTTGGTCTAGCCTCAGTCGTGTTCTCCTTATTCGTGCTGGCAGGCCATCGGTAGCTGAACATTGCGACTGACCTTTGCAGAAACAATTTGGGCAGGTGCCGGGGGAGGTTGCGTGCGAGGTCGGAGCCCAAGCTTGGAGAGGCCTGCATCCCTGCCCCTGGGAGTGCACACTGCAGCCACGCGTGCTTATGAGAGAGTTACAGGTGGAGAGAGGCTGCGCATGGGCACAGAGTGTCACAGAGGCGTGCGTCGCTTTTGTACAGGAGAGTTCATCTTCCATTTCCCATCCTCACTGCGCCCACTAAACCGTCGCTAGCCGTTTGTCCGTTTGTGTGCTGTGCATGAGAGACTACAACCTTCAAATAGATGACAGAAGCTAAATAGGAATTTAATTTACAGAGTTTGCAAGAGATGTGAGATGAGTGAAAAGGAGCAGGATAATGTGTTGGCGAAGAAATTTGCATAAAATGGCCTCAATTTTCAGGCCATTGTATCGCCTGAAGTCACCACCACCATGTGGGAGCGGGGTTAAGACGAGTTCTTTTTATATCAAATCACTTAACTGCACAGCCATGACCCAAAATCAATGAACAGAAATTACAGGATGGCGCTAGGCAAGAAATGGGACTTGGTGCCGTCTGCGTTTGATTCCATACAGATGTGCCGGAACCTATTTAGGTTCGACTGCCTCGTAATCAGATTGTGGGCCTCAGGACGACCACAGCCGACACTGGCGATGGAGAGCTAATGCAGGAGGGTGTCAGGGTGGGAGAGAGATGGATGGGTAGGAGCGTCTGAACAGAAGGCTGGCCAGGAGAGGCTCCCTGCTCCCTGCAGCCGTGATGGCGAGGCAGTGGATGTGCGTGAAGTTTAACTCCGCTAATGAAGCTGACTCCTGTACATTGAAAACATCTGGGGGGTGGGGTGGGTCAGAGTAAAATTGACCATGCGGGCGTGCGCGCGCACACACACACACACACACACACACACACACACACACAACTGTGCTCACACTGCCGGGATTAGAGGGAATATGTCCTCCAATTCAAAGAGCCTTCAGCTGCATGACGGTGCATTGCGATTGTGTTTATGCACCAGTGCACTGAGTGGCTGAAGACCTCGGTTGACCTTCTTGCTCTAACCTGTTTCTTCTACTTGCTCTGCTGTGCTTTTCCTGCACTGTCAAAAGGATCAAGTACAGCAGCTCCAGGGGGAAAATAATGCAAGGATTTTGACTCTTTTAGTTAGCGCTACAAAACCTATTTCCTAGCAGTTTGGCTAGGGATGTGTGGGCGTGAATGTTGGCTTTCGGTGTGTGATTATATCGTGGACTCCATCGGCGCGGTTTGAATTTGCTATGCAGAATTTGTGTCATTTTGCCATCGTAACAGAGCCACCGCATCGCTTCTCGCTGCGCACCAGTTAATAAACGGAGAGCTCACTCTGAATACAGCAGTGCTGGTCGTCTTAACTAAGAGGCTTGGTGCACTTCAGTTTGCATGAGCCCTAAACGGTAGTGCCGAATTTTGCTATTGATGGCCATGACGCTGTCGTATGCATGAGCCCGCGTTGCCTCCGATGTTGTTTTAGTATTTATTTTTGATCGGTGACACCCGGCCCCTCCAAAATATTTACCTTTGTACGTGGCGAGAGACCCGTACAGGCACGTACAAAACCCCAATAAAGCGGTTTAAAGAGTTCTTGCTTTGACTGTCCTCGTTCTGAACCACAGCGAGAACTCAGGAAGCCTATGGGCTATGCCGTTTCCATGGAATAGCGTGGAAGATCCCCCAGCAGTGACTGTTGGCTTTATTAGAACCCCCCCCAGCCATCACTGAGTCTGCAGTTTGGCCTTTGACGATTCACTGACTTCCTCTTCCTCCTTTTTCCCATCAGCCTAGCAGCGCTAACTCCAAACCGGCGCAGAGCGAGTGCTGGCACGCGGAGCCCTGCTCCAGCACCGTGGATTAAGGGCACAAAGGCAGCCGAGACGGGTGGGAGGGACATGGAGTCACTGACCCCCCCCCCTGGGCCTCGGTTCCATCACTGATCAGCTGGATGACTAAGTGTAACGCGATAACTGTACGGTGCCACCTCCACCCTCCTTCGTCCTTTAGCATTTTTCCCTTCGCAGAAAAGAACACAGAGCCGGAAATTACTGGCAGAGTTCAACTGATCATGTGCTTTTTTTTTTTTTAGCCTTTATAGTTTATGCTTTTACCCGAGCAAGCCCACACCGACTAGATGGCACTCCCAACCCCCCCCCCCCTTGTTTGTTTTTTTTTTTTCCTGTAGTGTCATCATTCTCACTCCACATTATGGAGTTGATGAAGATCAATGGAGATGTTTTGTGTGTTACATTCAGTTTCGTACTTGAATCTTAGAATTTTCTTGTTTACTGACCTGGCAAGCTTGGAGCTGGTTTTGCGACCCAGATCATCACAAGTCTATTAAACGCCGCTCACGCGTTTACAGGGAGTAACCTGCTGCTGATACCTGCGTAACGCATGTAACCTCCAAAGAGGTCTGCAGTTGGAGAGCGTTTTTGCCCCATGGATGTTCTCCGAGTAGCACGGCCATGGTGTGGCCTCCAGGTGTAGGGCTGTACGTGGCATATGTGAGAAGTATCCCTCGTTGTTTAATCGGTGTCCGGGTGGCTTTTGGTACTTTTTGGTCATTTATAGCCAGTTTCCATATTTAGCAAGACCATCTTTCTCTTCAAGCCTTCTGTTGTGTTCGTCCTGCTCACGGTGCGTTTTGGCTGCTGTGTGTTACTCTGCGTTTTATTGTTTATGCTGTTCAGTCTCCTTTAGGAGGTGTTTAGGAGCGTGTGCACGCGTGCATACACGAACACTTGCAATGTTTTGGCGGGAGGACGCCAGATCCTGTTTACAGTTTCGATTCTCAAGAAATCATATTTTTCTTTCTCGTCCCACACTGCCGAGTATTATCCCCCGCTTGGATAGCTCTTGATCTGTTAAGATCCAAACAATGCAACACAGCCTGCCTTGCCTCCTGAATGAGCTGTAAAAGATGAGACTACTGCTCCATCAGCGCACGCGTGTATACACACACGCACACACAGGCGGCTTTTGCCGGCTGGCTACAAAGCATAACTTGCGTCAAGCGGCACGGTGAGTGTTTTGAGCTTGGCCTCCTCCTGGTCTGAGGCGACGCGATTGGCCGTCAGGGTGGCATGGGAGCGCGTCTGTGCGTCTCTCCAGCTCTGATCGTGTTTGCGGGGCGACGGCGTGGCGAGCCTGAGCGAGGGTGAACCAAATGGAATTACTCCACCATCAAAGGGAAGTGTTCATGAATTAGGGATGACCTTGCTATGAGAGGCCCATGAGACACAGCTCAGAGTTCAGCTAATTTCACAGCCACTCACTCAGTAGCCCAGGCAGGTGACAGAGAGAGACACAGAGAGAGAGGAAGAGCACTCGAGGCACGTAGAGCAATGGGGAGCCCAGATTTATAGATTAGATGAATAGAAGTGAAAGTGATGCAAAGCCAGCACTAGTCATTTATGATGGCTGGGGTGTGTGTGTGTGTGTGTGCACGTCTGCTTTTTGTGGATTTGTCTGTTGGTCTGTCTTGATTTAGTTACTTTCCTTTATCCGAGCCACACACTTGCATAGCAGATGAATGTATTGTCTACAGGCGTTAGAGGTTTTAGGTGTGTGTGTGTGTGTGTGTGTATGTGTGTATGTCTTGTTGTCACAAAGTATAAAAGAATGGATTAATGCATAATTCCTAGAAAGCTACCCATTTATGTACTACCAATTTCAGTCCTGGTGGCCTGTTCCTCTGGTTATGAAGGACAGGTGAAGGTTCCTCCCAGTCCCTACGTTGCTATGCTCCAGCGTTTGAAAATGTAAAGGTCACGAGTGTGACACAAGGCTCAGTACAGGCTTAAGGAGGATTTTAACATTTTGCCAGTTTGGGTTGTTTTTGTTTTTTTTTGGGGGGGGGGGGGGGTAAAATTCTCTGTATGCAATTCTACGGGTAACATCAGAATTGCTTAACATGATTAATGAAGGTGGTCAGGTACAGATGGCACTACCCAAGGATGTACAGTCCCCTCAAGCCATGGTTGGCTAATAATGACATCCTCTGCTAGCTTTGAAGTTCATCCCTGTGACATACCAGATCTAATTTGTTCATTTTAAAATTGTGGGGGTGTGCAGGCATGCATGCGCATGTATCTAATATCTATCTTCAGCCCCCCTCTACTCACTCCGTCAGTGGTCAGTTCGGGACCACTGTTGACAGGATATTATTCCAGTGGTAGCGGACCATTCTCAACACTGCAGTGACGCTGACATGCTTGTGGGGGTTGTGGTGAAATGAGTGTCAGCAGCAGGGCTGCTGGAGCTGTTAGATGTGTTCCTGTCACCACTGGGTTGAGTGCTCCGCTGTCTTCAGATCTCCAGCCAACAGCAGGGCTGTGGTCATTAAACTGACCCCACACACACTTTGTAAGTGTATACACTTACATGTATGGCAAACAGAAGATCATGTTTGGGTGTCTTTGACTGTGAACATCTTAACTTAATTAGCTACAACATATCTTCTTAGGGTGTAAAAGCCTACCCATAATGCACTTGGCTAAAAGCTTTGTGATATGTCAGCAGTAGCAGCTACTCATTAGAGGACTGTATTCTATCTGGCCTGTCTCTCTATCACTCTGTCACATCCTTTTGCCTTTAAAAGCAGTGGGTGTATAATGGAGCTGAATGACACATCCATACAAAATCATATTTATTATTCTCTTTTTTTTGTGCTAATAAGGCAGATGCCAAGTACTGGAGTTCTGACTCACTAGTGACAGCACCAGCTGCTGGAAATGTTTCTCCTCTGTCGGGTTCTTTTCTTTTTGGCTTCCACATGATAGAAATAACAGCTGGAAACTGCCCGTTATGGACTGCTCTTGATTCTTTGTTTGTTTTCATTTCCCTTTTTTTTTCTTTGGGTGGGGGGGAGGGTTATGTGTGTGTTTGTGCGTGTGTAATGGCTTTTAAAGGCCTTTCTCAGGCTTTGATCCATCCTCTGCCACATTTCTCATCGATCAGCAGTTAAGCCTGGATTAGTCTGATTTCTCACCCAGAAATGGCCCTCACAACCAATCACAAAGCAGGATCGGACTCTGTGTCCAGTCACAAATCAGAGAGGTTGAAAAAACACCTTTGAAGTTGAGCGCTAAAGTGCTTTAGCATCTACTAGACAGGATTCCTTTGAAAATGCGATTACATGAATTAATTTCAGTTAAGTATTCATGGCACTGCAGCACCATACATTTTCAAATGAAAACTCCAAAGGTAGAAAACCTTGAAGTAATTTCAGTGCACCAAATGTCTATTGTCTGGTTCTCAGGAAGTGTGTGTGACATTAATGATGCTAACCCCAATGAATCTGAGTCTTTTCATTCTCTCTTCTCTGTTACTCGGTTTATTACAGAAGAGGGAGGATATTCAAATAGACTCCAGAGCCAGTCCTAAGAAGAGTGCGGAGCCTTCCATCGACCTGCTAGGCCTTGGTAAGACACAAATAATCAATCCCTCATCTACCCCACCTCTGAGTGAAGCCGGTCTGGCTGCCGAGTAACATTCCTGCCCGTGCGGCGGAGGTTATGGCCTCAGGAAGAGAACTGAAATTATAGCCCTGATCCTGAAGCAGACGGCGGGTTTATGGTCTGGAGTCTCTGGCCATCACTGGCCCTCCCTGAAGCCTGTAATGGTGTACTCTGGCTGGCACTGCTGCTCCTGTGTGCTTGGGTGACAGAGAGAGCACTCAGCTGACCAAATCATCCCTGCATTGATCGGAGAGGCTGCTTAAGCCACTGAGATCACTGAGCCCAATAGATACTCTGTTATTTTCTGGAAAATGAAAACCATTCGGATCCCTGAAGCTATACTGCACTCAAATGTCTTTTTTTTTTTTTTTTTTTATCTCCCTCTCTTTCTTTGTGCTCACTCTGCCTCCTTTCTCCCCATCTTCCTCTTGCTCCCTGTCCTGCTTGCGCACTGTCTGTCCCTCTCATTGTCTCGCTCTCGCGCCCTCCCTCTTCGTTTGCAACTGTTGTGACGTCTGACGGGGTAGGAGAGGGAGACGGCAGAGTGATGGAGGTGAGGGGAGTGGAAGAAGCAAAGAGTGATTATTTAGTGTGTGCATGGTATGGGTGTGTGTGTGTGGGTGTGCGTGTGGTTGGGTCTGTGAATTTGTTGTTTGGTGAAGCTTGGGAGATGATGATGGAAGAAGTGTGATGATGCAGAGACAGATCCATGTGTCTTGCTTTTGTGTTTTACTTTACACACATGGCTGTCTCCCTTGGCAGCGAGAGGCAGCCAGATGCATGATGAGCACAGAACGCTTACATCACCCACTGCCTCCCCACCCACCCAAGCCTGTGTGGGTGCTCTCTAGAAGAAAATAAATTGTATTTTCATGGATTTTATCAACTTTAAGAGGGTGGGGGGGGGGGAGTATTACTGGAAATATAGCTCTCCAGTGGCTGTTTTGTATGAAGCACTCACACAGTTCAGACACTGTTTCAGCTTAATGGAAAGAGAAAGTGCATTTGAACGTCCCACCAGGGTCCGCGTGCGCGCCTGTCTGCAGTTGGTGCGGTCTCTCACGAGTTTGATTATGTTCAGCGCTTTGCGGATGCAGTCAGCAAGCAGCGGCAGAGACGGACATGCAAAGTTGCACGATCTTTTCTCAGCACTCCGCTCCCTCATCACAGCTCATATAGCGCACATGCATATTTCTAGGCTTACCTAAAGGTGCGTAACTGTTCCATTGTCATTAAGCTGAAGTGTGCATGTGAAGCTCTCCCACACCCGATGGGCATGGCCAAGACACTCTTCCTTTCTGGCCTTCACACTAAGGGAAGGAGTGAGTTAGATTAGGGGCCCATTGGGGAGTCGTGGACCAGGCAGCCTCAGCCCACTAACTCAAGTCAGCCAGCTCCAGACTAATTTTCCACTGGCTGTGCTGGTGCTATCGTCTTTCTCAGTTGGTCACATCAGCACTTTATTTGGCTGCTTTTGTTGTTGTTGTTGTTGTTGTTGTTGTTGCTGTTGTACAGGCAGCATTAATCCATGTATGTTGATGTTGTCTTCCTTTGTATACCCTAGTTTTGAATTGATGTAAAGGCTGACGGTGATTCGAGACTTGATATTTGTGAAATAGTATTATCGTTATATTTCTACTACAAACGGTGGCTCACAAAATGCGTATTGTACTATTATATAATTTTAAAAGAAAACACCAAAACGTACTGGCGAAAAAGTGAAGTGGCTAACAGGCCAGCTAACTGTACAGATCACCAGAGGCTGGTCTATCGTTTCGTAGTCTATAGTACTGACAGGCAAACTAGACCTTACGTTCAGCATGACATGGAGCGTAAGTTAAAGTAACGTGTCTCAGCAAGCCTTTTCACGAACTTTCAGCCTTTCTCTCGCTTCATTGTGAACAACATCGAATACTAGTTTGGTATGCATAATAAATACAAGATATTTAATAAATATATCAGTGCGATAATACAACCGGTGACCAAGTGTGTATCATTGCCTCGCAGTTACGTTAACGGCTACATCCTCTTCAGCTGCTCCGTCCGTCATCCAGTCGCAGTTCTCTTCTGAACGGATAGACCCGTCGCCTTGGTCGGATTTATTTACATACGTTTCAGTTTGCTCAACTTTCCATCGCACCGACTCGACGTGCCGGACCCATCGTGCAGCACACGGCCAAGTCCGGCGAGACGGATACTTCTTTATTGAAAAAGAATCGGATAGGTTGCATTGCTTTGTCGTGTCGGACCAATGTAAATGCACTGTAACGCTGCATTTGGAACAGTGCCTGGGGAAAAAGCCGCTGAGATTGTTGGTCGCCGCACCTGACCAGCGTAAACGCACCGTTACCGCAGCAGTAATGGTCGAGGCAAGAAAAATAAAAAGATGCTTTGGGTCTATTTTTGCCGCCTGCCGCAGGACAAACCTACAGTTTCTACCTAGAAATTGTACAAACCTGAGTATTCTTGCTGTATCATGCAATCAATAATGCAGTGCGCCAGGCAGTTTAGTGGAGGTTTTTTTTTTCCCCAAATAAAACCGCTTTTAGCTGAATCTGACGGTGGTGGGTTAAATGGTTCCGCGCCCTTACCTGACTCGGTCGGTGCGTCCGTGTCTTCGGTTGTCTGAGTCGGGACCTCTCACTGGTATCCCTCACCTTTTGTTTATTTTAGAAATGGTCAGCTATAGACCGCTTCGTCTTTGAAAGCACTGCAACTGGACTGCTAACTGACTAATGGTCCTCATGCATCTGCGTGTAGATGCAGTCTAGAGCCCTGGATTGTCTCAGATACAGTTGTTAATGCACAATGAAATATCCTAATTCTATTGAACATTCTTGGTGCAAATGATAGCATCCATATCGTTATAGCAATAAAGGCACTGCTAACAAAATAACACCAGTGAGGGTGGAAGTAAGCAATGATAACTGCAAATACAACACCGCCAATAAAACCGTTGGAGGCAACGGGGCAAAGCGTTTGTGTTTGTGTCTCCTTCTGGCAGTAGAATGTCACCACATGTTTTGCAGTGATATATGCGGCTTTTAGATTTATTTTTCATTCTTTTTCACAGGGTGCAACAACTTAAAAATTTGAGAGTATGGTTTTCAGGGTTTCTTTCTTTTTTTTTCTTTTTTTTTAAAAAGTATAGTAGTGTTGGAATTAATTTTTCACAGTGAAGGAAGATTTGCAACTTGGCCTCACCACCATACAGACTTTCTTTTACTGAGTGTGTGTCTGTGGGCCTCTGACTATGTAGAGAGATTCTGCCAGTTCATTTTGTCTAGGGCCTAAAAGCACTGTAATTTTGATTTGGTGTTGTCTGATTGTCTCAGGCTTCCAGATAGACTGCTCAGGACTAGCTGAGCGAGGGGACTTGTTTTAGGGCTCAGCTCTTGGAGTTAAGTACCTCATGCTTGAGTATAATTTGATTACTGGATTTTACATATATCCAAAACTTTAGATATTTTTTTTCCTCAATAGGTAGAAATCAACCTAATTACACTGTACACATGTTTGTGTTTTGCTTTTCATGCATTACTAGAGAATTCTGCTTGCAGGACCAACACGGATTGTTATTGCTTTTAGTGTCGTCATGCTTACCGAATGGACACCATACTTACATTTACGGCATTTAGCTGACGCTTTTGTCCAAAGCGACTTAGAATTATGAGGACAACTTGAGGGTTAAGGGCCTTGCTCAGGGACCACCACTGGTTGTGGTGGGACTTGAACCAGCAACCTTCAGATTACAAGTCAAGTATCTTAACCACTGAGCTACCACATTTTAATTGGTGTTTAATTATGTGGAATTTTGTTAAGTGTGTTCTCTTCCAAAGCTTCCTCGGGCACTGAAATTCAGTCTCTCTATTGCTCTCTTGCTCTCTCTTACTCACTCACTCTCTCTCCTTTGTGTTATTTCTCCCTATCTTGAGAAAACAATAGGCTCAGGTCTTTTATATTGTGTTTATTGTGACTGTTTTAATTGTATTTATGCACTTCATTTCTCTTTCAGATGCTCCTGCAGTCAACACATCTAGCGGAGGGGCGGGATCTGGAGCTGCTCCTCCCATCAGTGATGATTTAGACATCTTCGGACCAATGGTGTCCAACCCTCTGCCATCAAGCACCAACACAAACCAGGTACACAGTGGCATCTGTGCACTTTTACATAGCCTTCTTGTAGCTTCCTCTCCTGCCTACCAACCCCTGTCCTGATAACTTGTTTAATAAACATTATGTTCAGAGTAGGAAAAAAATCAAGCTTCAGTCAATTTAACACGCATTCACAAGCGCAGAAGCCTCTCGCCAGCATTTTAACCCATTCATTCTGGTGTCTTTTTTCATTTTGTAGTTGCAGGGAACGTAGATCACTCTGGCCCTGTGATATTTCTGAATGCACTGTACACTCGTAATTCTGAGCTTAGTCAGAATCAACTGAATTGACTGAATTTTGTTTGTCAGTCAATCAGAGCTAAAGAAAGCTAGAGCAGTATATTCACATGGCAGTTATCCACCCTAGGGCCCCATCTTGAACTGACCTCAGTGGCAACAAGCACAGACAAAGCTCCCCTTTTCTCTGACACACAGGAAATCAACTCCCTGTTCACTTCCTGTTTGCCCACTCCATCGCTGATCATGGTTCACAGAGGGGCCACTTGCACTGCAGGGTTAAGAGGCGGCTTGGCATCTGTCTTTCTTATCATATCAATCCTCCCCTGCCCCGCCCCCCACTTAAAGCTGCTGTGGAAGGGGGAGGCGCAAAAGGTCACACTGGGTTGTTTTAATTTCCTCTGCAAACAAAAATGATTTTATTTATCTTTCTGGTTACAGCTGACAGGATTGATTTGTAAGGTCTGCCAGGGGCAGAACATGCACTGCGAATAATGTAAGAGACTTGACATTTAGCCTGCTCCTCCTGAGAGCAAGGGGAAAGAGACCGTGGAGGAGGAGGAGGAGGAGGAGGAGGAGTGGGATATGGAGAGAGGGATGTAGGAGTAGGGGACAGAGGAGAGGACTTCCCCTACCCTGCTCTGCCTCTCCCTGCCCAGGGGCGGGGCCAGCCTCTCTAGAGTCTGGAGGCACCTCTGCAACTTTTGCGCATCCTTGGTTGGCCAGCGTGCATCTCCAACTTTATGCGCATGTGCTTGGCAAGCACTCAGGAGGATTGTGGCGTGAAGAGCAATTTGCCTTTGATCTGGGGGAGCTTCTGCACCCCGATATCTCCCCCCACCCCCGGATCCCATTGCACCTTTGCGCCTTCTGAGCCTCCAGACCCCTCAGGCCCGGAGATGTGTTGGATACAGTGGGAAGGAGACCAGCGGCTCCAACAAAAGCCTCTCCCACTTCAATCAGCGTTGAACAGTCTGGCTGCAGGTTCAGAAGCGGTGACGCCAGCGTCGTCCACTGCAGCAGCCTAGTAACCAAGCGCCTCTGAACCCAGCTAGAGCGGGTCCAAAAAAAAAAAAAAACGCGCAACAGTACGTACACGCACGTGTCTGTCACACGAGACCACCTGCCTGCAAATGCTCGTTGCGAGGACTGGAATCTAAAATGCTACTTAATGACCGGAGAGCTACCGATGCCACAATCATCAATATCTATTTAACCCGCTGTAATGTGGTGAGGGTGTGCGCGGAGTGTGTGCGGAGCTGAGCGGTGAAACTGCAGGCTGTCATCTCCGCCTCTTTCCTGCATCGTTATGTGGCGGCATGCGGTGGGCTGCTCGAGGTAGCAGACGCGTTCCTTTCTTCTCACCCTGTGTGCTGTTTGCGCGGAAGCATCACACGGAGGACGTGTCAGCGTTGCGGCTTCACGTAAGCCACTCCAACCAATTTGGAGGCACTTTTTGGGGTTTTTCTGTTTGTTTGGGGGGGTTTTTTTTATTGTTGCTTTTGGGTTTTTTATTGTTTTTGCGTGTCTTAAGACGCATTGCTTGCGGCAATACGATTACACTTGTGCGTGAGTAAGGATTTGTGTTCTTTGTGGTGTAGACGGAAAGAGAGGGCCCAGGGGAGGGCAGGGAAGGAGCAGGTGTGAGATGGAGCACTGAGCTCCCAGACCCCAAGTGCACCACCGCTTCCTGGGACCAAGCGATTGCATTCAGGAACTGTTGATCATGCCAAACAACCGTGATTGGTTGGCTGGCGGCCTGAAACACCACTCTCTCCACTCTCACACAGGAGGCGAGCGGAGGGAGGGGCACCCGCTCCTTTCTTTTCAAGCCCTGATGAGAGACCACCAGGGTGTCGCCTCCCCGCTCTCTCCGTGCGCCTCCAGCCTCTGCATGTTAATCTACTCCCTCACTCGCCTCCTTTCACATCTCATCTGCCTCCAACTCCCATTACTCTCGGCTCTCCCAGGAGATTTTACACGTGTACACACACACACACACACACACACACACACACACACACACACACACACACACTGCATACAGCCCTTTCCTTCCCAGAACTCTTGCCGCATGCTTGCTGCGTGATTGCACTGCTGTTTTACCCCATGAAGTTCAAGTAGCGAAGCATATTCTTCCCTCATTAGACACCCCAACCCAACCGCCTTTCTTATTGAAGGGCCTGCTAGTCGCCTCATTTCAGTATTATCTGCTGTGTATTCTGGCGGTATGGCACAAGTCTCGACTCGTGAACACCCTGTAGCTTCTCTTGAACCTCTTGTTTTAGGATTAGGACTCATTACAAAGTCCTTTCCGTTTCTCCATGCCTGCACACTGGTGCGGTGTGGTGGCAGCAGAGCACATCCGGTGCTGATAGGGTGCAGAACTGCTAGCCTGGCCCTCCAGCGCCGTGCCCATGGCTGGCATCGTGGGTCAGGCAGCGTTGTCTCTCTGAGCGCAGGCATTGGTCTACTTACAGGGTCCCGTGTCACATTGAGCTCATGTCCAGCATGCCATAGGTTCATCCAGAGCTGCTCGTGCACAAACCAAGCCCTGAAACCACACATGATACAGCTGGAGATGACACAGAAGCATCCCGTATGTGTGTTCGTACATACACACCCAGCATCACAGAGAGAGGTACAGAGAGCATACGGGCTCGATGGCACTGAACCATAGTTAGGCGGCTGTGTTTGTATACAAATCATTCACACACACACAGACGCTCAGATGTGCCCGTCAAGTGAAAATACAGCACACTAGGGACGGATCTAAACAGAAGTAAACACCTCTGTGTCATGTGCGTGCGCGCTTTCACATACCCGTCCACGCAGGCTCCAGCGGGCACGGAGCTAAGCTGTCTGCAGTGCGCCCACCCCCACCTCCCCGGCGCAGATGGTCTCTCAGTATGACCGCGGCCTAACGAAAGCCGAGCTGTTCTGCCTGCTTTCCGCCGCGACTCAGCATGCGTGGAAGCTGGCACTGCGGCGTTCCGGCGGGCACCTGGGTGCACCGTTCGCAGCCCTGCTGGCTGCACTGTGCTATCCCCCGCCATGCACACGCTTTCATTTATCAACAATTTAGTACATCCATGCTTATATCCATGCTTTTCTCTGGCTGCGTGTATGTGATAGTGTGTTGGCTTGTTGGCTTTTTCATTTGGGGCTTTCAGTGGCCTGGTTTCATTGTAGTGTTTGTGTCACTACAATGATGTCTGTTATGTGGAAAGGGATCGGCCTGTCGTCTGGGCTTGGGGCTACTGGAGACTCTGAGAGATGCTGTTATTAAGCTGACTGTTTCCAGCACAGTTGCTCTGCTGGTCACTCTCCATACCAAAGAATGCAAGAGTCCGTGTCTCTCTGGAGTGGATGTGTGATGGGATCAGTTTTCTGTGGTCATCCACACACTCGCCCCAGTGACGTGTCCTGTGAGGAGTGCGTCTGGCCCAGCCTCTCTGAAACGCCGCTGGCCAGGTTAACTTGCGTTGGCTTTAAAATAGGCTGCTTTGCATGTCTGTGAGGTAGTTGGAACTTTTGAACACATGCAGATTGCTGGACTATTTCAAGAGCATTTATACATATTTCAAGACTCAGGGACAGTAGGGCCAAAGCTTCTTAATTCATCTCTTCCCAGCCTGTGTGAACTGGCCTTAATTATTCCAGCAGTTGTCATTTTCTCAGCGAATAAGTGAGTGTGTGTGTGTCTGTGTGTCTGTGTGTCTGTGTGTCTGTGTCTGTGTGTCTGTGTCTGTGTGTCTGTGTGTGTGTGTCTGTCTGTGTGTGTGTGTCTGTGTGTGTCTGTGTGTGTGAATTCCTTTTCACAGAAGAAAGCTGCCTGAGGAGTGTCCTTGACTTTGTGAATAGGATGTGCATGTTAAAGGTTAGCTTGGTGTGGCGCACAGTGCTACAGTGTTGAAGAAGGGTCATGTTACTCTCTCTCTGTCTCCCGAATGTTTTGGGGGCGTCTGCGGACAAATGGTTTTGAATATGGTAACGAGTCAGTGTGACGCAAGCTCCGGGATAATTGAAGTGCAGATCTAAAGCGAGAGAGCTCCACATGCGGATCTGAAGCCATACAGGATTAGAGGTGTTGGAGGATGTTTGCATCTATACTGTAGCATCTATTAGCTGAGATGCTGCACTAAATGCTGCTTGCGAATCTTGTAAAGTGTCCATGCCTAAACTGAGCCGCTTGGGGGTTTCAGAGCGTTTCTTTTCCATGTGAGTGTTGGGTGCTGCCAGCCTTGCTAACTTGTGTTCCTTAGTCTCCGAGCACCAGCGTGCTGCATTGTTCTGCTGCTGGAGCTGATGGTGTCAGTATCTTGCCTGGCACTCAGTCGGTGTGTCCGCTGTTGCGAACCATCATCTTCAGTGATTCCAAACAAGCACATTTGTCATTAGCGAGCACTTTTATTCTCTCTCTTCTTTCCCTCGTTCTTGGCTTTCTGAGCGGGGCTGTCTGTGGTTTCCCAGGCAGAGTGGAACTGGATTCGCCCACCCCAACCCTCTGCATCACCGGAGTGCTAATTATCTGTGTGGGGCTGCTAATCACACAAAGCCTCCTCTGTTTCGCAAGAAGAATCTCTCTCTGTGTGTGTGTGTGTGTGTGTGTGTGTGTGTGTGTGTGTGTGTGAGAGAGAGAGAGTGAGGGTACAAGTTGGTACTGGGATTGGAGGTGTTTGGAGTCATAGCTGGAATATTTATGGTCTCCTCTGAATGTCAGGGAAACACTGTGCAGTACTGTGTGTCACTACATGTGTGTCACTGTGTTCCTGTGGGAGTAAATGCGCAGGAATATTTATTGGTGCAAGATGTTTGTTGTTTAATTCCACAGAGGTGGATCACTTGAATATTTATATCCCTACGAGATTACACTCTATATCTGTAATCACACATTCTGAGAGCGTCTTCAGCCATGTGTGAATGTATAGGCAGTGAAAATCTCCTCATACGCACATGCACACCAGAGAGTAGAAGAATGAGAACAGTTCTCTCTCTGAATCACATAGCAGTGGTCTTGGTTCCCCCACCTCATCTATTATTCATTCTAATAGCTTTTCCCCATCCCACTGTTGGACCCCTTTGATTGATTTCCTCAAATGTCACATGATGAGTACAGGGAGGGGCTCGTGTGGGCTTGTGCACGCTCCTTTCATAACACCCTCCACAAGTCGACAGAAGAATACTCACACGTTTTTGGCGACAAGCCTCGTGTGTCCAGTTCAGTTCAGTTTTGGTTTTATTTGTATAGGGCTTTTTAACATCGGACCATCATAAAGCAGGTTTACATAAATTCAGGTTGACTGGAAGCTGTGTGTGTGTGTAGTTGTTTGAGTGGGGGGGTGTGTGTATGTGGTTTGGGGTGGGTGTGCGTGCGTGCGGGTGTCCATTTGCATGCAGGCCATCTCGCTAGACTAATGAGTCAGGCATGTTTTGGCCTGGCTGCACTGGTCTGCTCTTATCAGGCGCGTTGGAAAGAGGTGATCCCTTGCATGCCTAAACGCAGAGCTGCACGCAACACCTCCATCTAAGTGTGATGAGAGGCTCTCTCCCTTCTTCTGCTCCTCCTCCTCCGCCCTGTTCTCCACCCTCACTCCTCACGCCTCCTCCTCCTCCGTTCTCTGCCCGCTCTGCTCTGGCTGGCTGGCACTCCTTCACCCCTGGGTTCATGCCTCTGAGTAATGAGCTGGTGAGAGACTGGAGGATAGTTGAAGGGTGTAGTAATTAGCCGCCTAGCATAGCCTCGGAGCTTCAGCGGCGCTCCCTTCCCTGCCGTGATGTGGCTTTGCGCCTGGTCTTGTGAAGAACTTGTGAGTTCCTTCCTTGTGTTGTAAAGAAGTCTAAAGGTAGTAGCATTGTTGGTGGACGTAAGACAAACTTCAGCAAAGTTTAAACGATTGATTACAGTTAATCAATGACCAGAGCTTGTTGATTTTGTCAGGAACATTTTGTCCGTACAAAGGGAGAAATGGCGTGCACATATGTTGTGTATATATGCCATTTGTGTTTATATAGGGAGTGTGGATTGTTTGGAGAAATACAACAATTACCTGAGCACAGTTATGCGCTATTGTATCACATCCACGTTCTTAAAGCTGCTGCACTGCATTTAAATGTCATGGGTAGAAAAGTGTTCAAAAAAAAAAAAAAAAAAAAAATAGTTTCATGAAAACTCGTTACAACTAGCGGGCACCTGGGTGTTTATGGGCCAGAAAATGGCAGTTCTAGCACGTTCAGCAAGGATTTTGGCTAGCACTAGAGCACCACCTGCTCCCTGAACAACCTCCCCGTCCGTTTGGTTTGACTGAATCGTATACGGGTTTATTTAAATAACACTATGGAGAGTATCCTAAAGTGAACGGATCTCGGTGAGCGCACGGCGTGACCAGAGAGACTTCAGTCCTACTGCTAACAGCCTGCTGAGTGGAAGGCTGCAATCATGCCTCTGTAACTGAGCCAATGGGTGCAGGTACACCGACTGTACGCGCACACACACAGCGGCACGCTGATTGCGCGTTCTGTCCTCAGCCAATCGTGCCTTTGTGTGTGCACTGTGTAAACTTTGGAGTGTGTCTTCACATCCTGAGTTCATTCATCACAGCTGCACCCCAATTAATGTCGTTTCCCACTTGAAGATGATGAACCCCTTCTCCTTGCATATATCTGGGTGAATGTTTCTCTTCTCTTTCTGCACAATAAATGTGTTACTATCTTTACCAGCTCGCACACTTTGGTCTTTTCACTCTGCATGCTGCGCTCATTAGATTTTCCGCCTTATTAGTTTTCTTGACGTCCCGAGCTCACCTAAGCATCTCTGACTGAATGTCTGAACTTCTGAATGCACGCTTGTGCGCTTATGTGTTCGAGCCCACTTTCCTGCGTGTTCTGCACGCGCAAGCGTGTCTGTGACTCACATTCCGTGCCGTTTAGAGACAAGGTCCAGTGGGATTGACAGGTGTGCTTTATGGCTGAGGGCCCAGTTCTCTCAGTTCTTTAAGACTCACAGATGGCGTCCACGCGCTCGCGTGCGTCTGCGCTGATGAGCACTTTGACACGTGCGGTGTTTTCCATAAAGTGCGTTAGCAGAGGAAAGAGCAGCGAAGTGAGTGTTTCCGCTGCTCTCTGCAGGCCACTTCGAGCAAGGCTCCAGGGAGCTCGGCAGCAGGCCCCGGAGCAGGAGCGGCGGCCGGGGCCCCGGGGCCAGCGGGAGGCGCCCCCGCCCCAGCGGACCTGGACCTGTTCAGCGAGAACAGCAGCAGCAGCAGCAAGGCGGAGGACTCCACCAAGAAACCCCTCTCCAAGGACTCCATCCTCTCCCTCTATGGATCCAACACTGTCCCACAGCAGGCCGCACAAGGTACACACCCCACGTCCACAGCCTCTGCACCGCTCCTCCCACAGCGCCCCGCGTCTGCGACGAGTAGCCAGTGTTGGAGCAGTGATGGGTGCCTGTCACAAGGGTTTTGATGCAAGTTTAGGTTGATTATGTATGTGCGAGTGAAAGAAACTGGAATGGAGTTGCAGTCATGCGTGTGGCTCTGTGTGCGTCTGTGTGTGTGAGAGATTCCTCAAGTCCCTTAAGGTGGGTGGCATGCCTTAATGGAAGTCATCAATAATTCAGGCGGTGCATGGTTCAGCACAAGGATACTCTTAAGAGTCCCTGCCTCCTGGAAGAGTGCGTGGGCAGGGCTCTGGCATTTCTCCACCCTCACATAGCCTTTTAATAAACCCCTTCATGTTGCGCCTTTCCTCCCCTCCTTCCTCGCTGGCTCAGGGTTGGGCCCGGGACCACGCAGCAGTGCACACGCTGCCTGTGCTTCCTTTTGGGTGTGTGTTTTTCCGTGGATCGATGCGCTCCTTTTGCCTGTCCTTCATTGCTTGCTGTCTGCCATGCTGTTCGTTTGTCCTTATGTGCGTAACCCTAGTGAGGGTGTTTATCTGGATCTGTTGTTTTGTTTTTTTCCAGCTGATCTGCATGTTTTCTCTCTCCCTAGCTGCTATGTTCATTGGTGCATCTCAGATGCAGTTTCCTGCACAGCCTCAAGCTAACTTCCAGGCTTTCCCAGGGATGGGTGGCCACATGCCTCCCACTACCATGATGGGCGCGGTCATGGGCCAGGGCGGGGCTATGATGGGCCAGAACACTGGCATGATGGTTGGCATGACGATGCCCAACGGCTTTATGGGAAACGCCCAGGCAGGAGTGATGGGCTTGGCACCGGGCATGATGGGAGCGCAGGCCGGAGCCATGCCAGCAGGCGTGGTGCCCCCTCAGAACATGTATGCCATGCAGCCAAGCCAGCAGACCCAGTGGAGTATGGGACAGGTAAACATCTCTGCCTCAGTTCTGCCCTTATTGATTTACTTTCTCTGCAGTTTTTTTTTTTTTTTTTTCGGTGTTGCTTGGGGCTGAGAACGATTGACTACGCAATTGCTGGTATATTTGGCGGCACATACTGCTCATTTAAAATAGGGGGCTACTCAGTCACACTTAACCGCATAGAGAGATGGTTCATGATTAAAAAGTAGTCAGATAATTAAGATGTGAGAAACAGGGAGGTGTTTGGGAGAAACTAGTAATGCTCATATGTTTTGCCTATGTGTCAGTCCAGAGATTGTGTTGAGACTTAACACACCACTTTTATCAGTCAGCCTCCCACTGTAGGTTTAGCTGATGCACAGCAACTCAAATTTTCAAAGCACTGTTCCTTTACCCACTTGATGGCTACATCAGCAGAGCTGTGTGATGTCCACACGGTGTTTGAACTGGGTGGACCATCACTCTAACACCAGCCAACCTCTGTAGGGCTCTTCAAAAAAAAAAACTATAGATGTTTCTGAAACCAATTTTGTTCGCGCATGAAATGAAATGCATCCAACCTTTTAGGCATCGGAGGGCTGTAAATACCTGGCTGTCGCAGACCTGCTGGAGAAAGCTAGAAAGCTTTTAGCAGAATCTAATCTTCAGTCCTCTCTCGTTTGAACGCGCCTCATTAAAAGGGGGGTCGTATGATGTGAACCTCTCAGCTTGTATCAGCTTACAACCCCCACCTTGTGCTGCCTCCTTCCCCAGCGAGCTCCTTCCGCCAAACCCGAGAGCCAGAGGGCCCAGCCTCTAGGAGGTTAATTACATATCATAAATCAATCCAGCATGCCACACACACACACACACACACACACCCTTAATTAAAGCCTCTTCACTCCGGTGACTCTTTGTGCCAGTGCGTGTCCTGGAGTTAAAGGCATCTGGCAGTACATCCGTTTTTATATGAAGAAACACAGACCTAAATAAGTTACAAAACCGCTTGATGAATTCCCGGAGAAAGTGACTTTACCTGAAATGGCAAGCCTCAGGAAGGGGCTTAAGTATTTTTCATTCTCGGTTTTCAGTGAAATTTGTGCACGAACTGTAGAAAGCTATTGTGTGGAGAACATAAAACGTGTGAAAATGAGCTGGGTGCAGGCACCTTTAGTGCATGCACATTGAGGGAAGAACTAGTTTACATTTATGTGGAAAAAAGGTGTACTTTTTTTTTTTCTTTTTTTTGCACCTTCTTTTCTTTCTCTTCCCTGTCGTTCTTTTCTTTCTCTCTTTCTTTCCTTCTTTCTTTGAGCGCGTTACCCAGTCATAAGTGCATCCCAGGCTCAAACCCTCCCACCTCCCACTCATCGGTAAGAGCGGAGGCCTGCAGTTGCTTAGGAGAAAGGGTGAGACTTTAAGATGGGGAACCAGGGCCGAGGAACAGCGCAATGAAAAGCGATGGAATTAAGGAGTTAAGCACAGGAAGACAGAAAATGAACTCCTATGGGACAGCAGGGAGAGATCAGTACCCTGAGGAGTAAGGAAGAGAAGGATTCCGAGCACATGAAAGAAACGGTCTGCTTGCTAACAGTTCGATTTCTTTTCTCCCTATTGCAGCACGTTTTTCATGTTTGCCTTTGTGCTACCTGCCTTCATTCTTCTCTCTCTCTCTCCTGTTAAAGCTCAAGATGTGTACTAAAAGATTTTTGTCTCTTTCTCTACCTCTTGTTCTCATCCAGATGAATCAGCAGATGTCTGGAATGAACCTGAACGGTGGTGGAGCTCCAATGGCGTTTGGGCAGCCCGGGGCCGCCATGGGGGGCTGGGTGGGACCCCCCTCTGGTCAGACCCTCAGTACCCAGCTCTGGAAGTGAGGACTTGAGCAAACGTGGGAGTGTGGAGGACAACAGAGGATGCAGCATCTCGCCATCTCCCCTCCCTTGACCAGAGTACATACCAAGAGGTTTATCCATGTACTGATTCTCCTCCCCCTTTCTAAGCATCACTACTCTGTTACTGGAGAGCGTCTGCTCAGCCTGCCTCCTGTGTATCGACCGCGTGATCGAGTGGAGCTGAAGAGACTGGCAGCTTTGTCCGTCTTATTTGCAGTTTTTTTTCATTCCTATTCTTCTTCTATATATTTTTGGGGTTGAAAATGAAAAAAGTACATATCAGCGAAGAAAGCTGCTGGACCAATTATACAAGCGTCTAATATATCGTTACCAAATCAATAGTGAGTAATAGTATTTAAATGGCAGAGATATGGCTATCATGTTTGTGACACCACCTCCCCGCTTCCCTGACCGCCGTATACACCCCTGTATCGCAGAGCCCTGTAGCAGCTATCGTATGAACCGATGTACTGTATGTAAGCATAAGATAGAGAAGCCGTCGATCCTCAATCTCTCGTTTGTCCCTTCCCAGAGAGCCCATCACCTCGCCAGCTCTACCAGCCCTTCCATCTTTACTGTGACGTTTTAATGTGTGCATTACAGAGGAGCACAGTTAGCGACAGACAAATAAACCTGGACGACTCAACAGCAGCCCAACGCCCAATAGGAAGAGGGGGCGGAGTGAGAGAGTCGGGAGGGCAGGGAGCAGGAACAAAACGTGGAAGGTGTCCACGAGAGCCTGTTGGGGAAGCGAATAGGACATTTTAAAGGCAGGGTAAGGAAGATCGGAATTGAACAACAGCGCACCAGTCAACGTACTAGTCCCATGACTGGGGCAGAGCTTCAGTCCAATCAGACAGGGTCCCTCTGCTGTGCAATAATGTGAGCATCCACACCTCGTCATCCAGGTTTATTTCTATAACGTGTTTACATTTTTCTGGTGCCTAGTACAGAGGAAAAAAAAAAAAAAAAAAAAATGTTATTTCCGTGCATTAAACAGTGAATAGCCATGAACTATTGTGTGATCATTTTGTCTAATGCTTCATTTATTGTAAAGTTCTCATTTGATGTTTTGTTCTTTTCTTGTTTTGCTTTTAAAAGGGACATTTGGAATAAAGCCAGTTGTAATCGTAAGGGTAGTTCCTTTAGTGTTTAGTCCTTTAGAGTCCTGTGGGCTGAGACGCAGGCACGCACCATTGCCCAAAGCCCTTTCCTGTTGTCTGGTCTTTTCTTACAAACACACTCATAGCCACACATACACGTCTCTGCAGGGTCTTTTCCATATACTTCCATATACTGTCTCCACAGCCTCTCCGTATAAATTCCACAGACAGCATGAAGTTCAGGAAATGTACATTTTAAACTCAGAGTCCCCACTCCAACAACTGGTCCTTTTAGTGTTCTTCCGCCAGCCCCCAGCAGATGTCATCGGGTTCTTCAAGCTGAATCTTCTCCACAGAGACACTGAATCACTGTTGGAGTTCTTATCCCTAATGTCCGGCTCTCTTTCCAAAACAGCCTGTATTGCACATGCTGTGCCGATTTCAAAAGTGAATGTTTCCACCTAGTCTGCCACCGAAACCAGCCCGAGCCATTGATGCGGGTTTAGAGATGGACCGAGCGACCCAGTGTACTGCCTCAATGAGATGGGATATTTTTATCAGAGCACTGATGCACAGTCCACTTATGCAGCCAGAAGCAGGTCAGTGATAAATCCAGAGCATTGGGTTGGATGAGGGATCCTTCACAATGGACGTCCAGCATTTATCAGTAAACTAGAAGTTAAGAGGTGGACACTAAATGGGCAAGTGCCAAGGATGATGGGTACTTGGTCCAGCCAGTATGCTCACCCATGGCAGTCCTGTCCACTAGACCTCAATGAAAACAGAGTCCAGGTGCCTCTTGGGTTCATTGCCCAGGTTGACCTTCTCTGTGCGGGTGTGCCACACCAGGACCTGGAAGAGCAAAGACACTTATTCAAAATGGTGAAGCCTTTTTGTAATGTACATTGGTTGCAGAGCTATCATAATTTAATTTTCTCAGCTAAGGAGTTTCTTTGGGGGGGTGGGGGGAGAGATATAAAAGGAAAATGAGGTCAGTTACGAGGAGCGTTGACAGCCATAAGCCCACAGTGGTATTTTCATGCCGTTTATGTTCAAGGTCATTGGAGTTTGAGCGTGGAGGTTCCCTGAGCCATTCCTGCATCTTCCCCTAATTATAAGTGAGAGTTGAGCACGCGCAGGAGTGCGCACAAAAAAAGTGGCCTCGCCTAGTACGGATGCGTCGTTTCCTCAACACACGGATCTGCTAATTGCCTTGTTTTGCATATCCAACAAGATTAATTCAGCAGCTACTGAAGCGACACCTTAAGACGTTGATGCAGAGCTTGTACCAACAGGAGACGAAGCAACTCTCAACACAGAACGACACGACCAACCTACCCCTCCTACTCCTCTAGCTAGTTCCAAAACTAATATATGTCCCAGGGGGTTAAACTGAAGTAAATTCCTCAGGGAAACATTTAGGTTTTCTGTCTGGTGCCTGTTCCATGTTTGTTTTAGCTCCAGACTCCATCATGCTCCACAGAGCAGCCTTTCCCTTGGTATCTCATCTGAAAGTGCGGTGATAGTGTATGCCCTAAGGTGAGTGAAATGAGAGGACACACTCGCGTGATGTGGCTCTGACATTTATTATGAGATTGAGTTTTTCCGCATTGACTCTTGGTGTGTGCGTTCTTTGATTACAGTAGGCTTTAATTTGTTTGAGTTACCTTTTGTGGGAGCCAAATGGCTCTGATGGCTTGAGGCTGTCAAATATTGAGTCAGATAAAAGGTTTGAATGTTTCACGTTTTAGGGTTTCGTATGCGCTTAATACAAAACGGAGTTTATTTCGGTTGTGTTCATAGCCAGAGTTCCTGACTGAGTAAAAAGAATCTATAATAGTATAGGCCTGTAAGTATAGGGCTCAAACACTTAAGTGTCAGTGAGTTACGGGTTGTGGGGGTGTGTTTGAGGAACGGTGTGGTGGGCGGAGCTCTCACGCAGCGAGATGCAGATTGACATTAGTAAGTGGGAGAGCCTCGGCACCGTGGCCTTAAATAAGCCTGTGAAGGGCTCCTCTGCCTGCGCGGTCCTGCGCGCTGTCTAGCTCCCTGTCCGCCCTCGGCCTCCGTCTTTCCACGATCCCTGCAGCTGTCACCCTGTCCTTCACACGGCCCTCTGTCACTCATGCATCTTCCTCTCCCTCCCGGCTTGTGCCGCCCACGCCTGCTATCATGCCTGATGGCTCAGCGCTGTGACTCGCCCACCCTTGCTGAGCTGAGCCCCCCCCCGGGCAGGCCGCCCGGCACCTCCTGCTGGGAGATGCCCACGTCGCCCTGGCTGTGGTGCAGCTCATTCCCCTGGGTTGGGGGATTTCAGGTCGCTTCCAGAAATCTGACCTTTGCTTAAGACACACAGCCAGGCTTTGCACGGATGCCCTTCTACAACTATGACGACGAGTGACTCGGACCTTGAACGTCAGCACAATTTCACTTCATCTTCGTTGTATTCTCCTTATTGGAAATGTAACTGATGTTTTAACTTCAACAACTGGAACTGATGTATTACATTTTACCTTTGTTCACCGCAATTTTCTGTTTCACTAAGCTGTATCTTGTGGTAAAATGCTGTGTAACTGTCACTGTATTTGTGTAGATCTCTGCTTTTAAGTGTACTCCTGTGTTGGATATCTCTGAGGCTGATATTAATGGCAGCGTAACACACTGTAAGATGTGCATCCTCCTCTGGCTGGTGTTGGTGATTAGTGGTAATGTCGGCCATACTAATAGTCACTATTAATAACCCTAGTGCTGCTTCCATTAGTATAATTGGATGATAATGATGATGGCACTGGTTGAGACGTGCAGAGCTGTGGATGTGTAGCGTATTCTGACATGAGGTGAGGAGGAGCATGAGTGCAGTGTGGAAGCTGCACCTGAAGCTGAGGACATACCCTCACGTGTGTGGGTATGGGGGCTCTGGTTCGGATGCTTGCATTTGGTGACCTCGTAGCCTAGTACTTCAGCCTGCCAAGCCCACTTTTATTGGCTTGTATCAGGCGTGCCACCAGATAAGAGGATGCTATTCTGAAATTGCATCAATATTCCCTGTCAAGTTGATACCTGCTTAGACTCCAAGGAATGACTGCAGCTAAAAGGCCCCTCAGACTGCAAGTGGGCAGCATGTTGTACTCGGCAATTCTTGAATTTAGCTTCTTTCAAATCGTGAAGGCAGGGAAGAAAACAGTTGCTCCAGCACTTGGCCGCCGTTGGCTACTGGGTGCGGTGCTGCTCACTGGCAGAGCTGAGGATAGCTCCCGTGGTATTTGTATGTGGCTGGCTGTTGTGCTGACCTGGGTGCAGTTGTGAGCCTTTGGCTCCAGGTCCTCCACCTTGGTTATCTGCTTTAGGAAGTCGGACTCCTGCATGCCTGGCTTGGCCCCTCTCCTCTTGAACAGGGCGCGTGGGTTATCCAGAATCACCTTCAGGTTCACTGCGAAGCCTGGCCATGGGGGAGAGGAGAGGAGGTGATGTTCCTCATGCAAGCCACATCAAGCCTCTTAGTACCTTTCATTCCATCAGGGACAGCACTGAGCAGCAAGTCTCACGTGTTACAGAAACTCTCCGTTGCTCTGCCTTACACCCCTGCATCTCACGCACCCCTGCGTTTACATACACTCTGCACAGCATTTGGCCAAACTGCTTTTTTTTTGTTTACCCCCAATTGCTTTTTCTTTTTTCACGAGACTCATGTGAAGTAAAGCCATTCCAGGGGGCCAGCACCGTTTTCCATTGAATGCTTTTTCTCGGTTACAGGCTGTTTTCTAGGACTCCTGCTCTTTAGTTAAACCGCCGGTGTTTCCGTCAGCCCCACAGAGACTAGCTCACAGTAAGTGCTGCAGCAAGGCCGATTCATCCGAGCTAACCGGGTCCCTCTCCCATAAGCGGAGCTACAAGGGAGCTCCTCTCTCTCTCTGATCCCTACATGCCCTGCTGTGCTGTGTTCATACATTAACACGAGAGCCAGCCAGTCTCCCTCTGTTGTTGTTAAGCTTTTCTGTTTTTCGCTATCTGACACGTGCGTTATTTCATAGCGAGGGAGGCCGCTTTGATACAGCTCAAGGGAGATGGCTGCGTTGGTTTATTGGCACCCTATCTCGTTCAGCAGTATTCGGGGGGGGGCTCTCCAGATATGACGTTAAGCGCCAGGCTCAGGCACCACCACGGACCCTTTGCCTCGCTGCGGCTACGGGCGCCCAGACTGTCGCCTGCTGCCCCGAGGGCAGCTCGTGCAGGGCCCCCATCGTCATCGCCGCACACAGGTCAGTGGGAGTCACAGTCAAGCCCTGCACTGTAGCTGCGCTGCGGAGTTTTCCTAACGTCTGCCTTTTTAATCTTTTATGGCGCACAGAACGGCGCCGTCGTGTATTAGAAGGCACGTCTGTGTCAAGACAAACACTTGAGCCCCCTTCAGGTGATGGTGTCATTTGAATGCTGTGAGAGCCGGGCCACGACCTCTGTCGCTGCAATTGTGTTTGCTCCAGGCATGAGCTGTACAGCGGGAATACTAAATAATCTTGATGTTCTTTGCCTTTGTTCAGAGGCAAGCACAACGGATGGGGCTGGCGTGGCTTAAGCAGCTCCAACAATACTCCTTTTGTTGTTGTTTTGTTGCATTTGCAGCATTGCAGCGAGGGATGGCGAGAACACGTTGCTATGCTTTGCTGATGGCAGCATGAACCCTGGCACTGATGTTCTGGATGGATGAGTCAGAGCTGAGGAGCAGAGTTGGGTGGGGGAAGGGGCACGGGTGGAGTAGCTGCGGAGTCATGAGGAGAGAGGAGGGCACCGAAAAAGGGGAGAGAGGAAAAGCGGGAGAGAGAGGATGAGATGACGCGGTCTCCTGTCACGGGACTTTAATTAACCGCGCAACATCCAGAGGCAGCGCGGGAGCCTGGAGACTTGGGAGCAGTATTCTGCTTTGCTGTCTTTCCGCCACGCTATAGAGCTGGAGCCGTGCCATTACAGTCATCCCCCCAACCCGCAGCGTGCCAGCTCCATCGCGTTACATCAGAATTGACCAGAACCGTCAGCACCTTCCGGCTCCGCCTCCTCCAGCACTCAGCTGAATGCAATGACCTGTAGTTGAAGCCAGGCAGTTCATGCTTTTTACAGGCCTGCAGCCCAGGCCTTGACATCATCTTATTACTGTTATTACGGCTTGCCATTTTTTGAGGGGAAGTCATTCTCTAATTAAGGGCACCCCTGGTTCTTACAGAGTCAGCATGCTGTCAACTACAACAAATCTATATTGGGCAGCAATCCATTTTAAAAAATGCTTTTGGGGCATAATGTGTCGTTTGAAGTATGAAAACTCCACACTGCTGCTGATTTGTGAGTAAGTAGCCATAACTGGCAAAGTGCACCCAGGAAACCAAAATGTGTGTGGTAATTTATGCCAAGAGACAAGCTTAAATGAAGATTTTGTTTCCCCACAAAATCAACACTTGCGTGGTACACAGTGCGACCTACTTAAGCCTTTAAAGCATTTATTCGAACAACGCTTATGCTACACACACACGCACAAAAATATGCAGTGTAAGGAATGCAAGTCACACTGTCACAATCAAATGCGCGCACACATTCCGGTGGGCCCATGCGAACGCGGCCTCTCTGGGAGGTATTTCTGCAGATTCACTGTTCCTTCCTACCATGTTCCTTCAGTGCGTTCTCCACCATGCTCTCTCCGTAGGGCTCTACCAGCCACGTTTACTTGCCTTGCATCTTTTGAAAGGACTTTGTTCATCGAAGCCTCTGTGATGTGGTTCTCTAAAGAAACCCCATGTGGGCTCCCAGCAGGCAGGCCGCTACAGGAATCCCTGCCCAGCTGGACTGCGACTGGCGCAGTGTAAGTGGCTAGTTTTGACTCCAGACCCAAGGGAGATTGGATGGAGGCAAGGCACGGATGTTGAAGACCTACGTAACACCCGAGGACCGAGAGAGTGATGGGTCTTCAAAGAGAGGTACTGCTGAGACTCTGGAACACACAGCTGATGCAGTGCCAGTTATGTACTCGTGTTCATGCGTTATTCATTGACTCGTTTATAAGGCGGATATGTGACATTGCTACCGATTCAAAGGGCATTTAAGTTTTGTAGTGCAGGCAGATGAGGACTTACCTGCCATGTCAATAGCAAAGGGCCTGTCAGCACGCCATCCTGTGTACCAGCCAACCACTTTGCCCTGTTCCACGATGGGGCGCTCGTATCTACGCCCCCCCACCAGACCTACGGGCCATACCGACACCCGTCTGGTCGACCGCATCTGACGGGGTGGGAAAAAAAGGAGTCGTTTTAGAGTCTGTGCGTGTGTGCTTCAAATATAACAGCATTTGCGTTTAATAAAAACCTGCTTCACGGTACTCTTCACCTGTTTTTCCTCTAGGGGATGTCAAATTCACTTTTAGATATGATAAAATGGTAGGACAGTGTTTGTGTTGATCGACCGGTGCTTTGTTGTGAAGCCATCTCTTTTGATTGAATTCAGTGGATGAGAGAGGGGGTTTCTATGAGATTGTGTTACAAAGCATTTTCAGATTGAACACTCCCATTCACCTGCATCCAGTCTGAGGCTGGAAAAAGATCACCCTCACCTCACCCGGCACACTGTTTATATTGTGGCTTTGGGGGTTTTTTTTAAACAAAAGTAAAACGGCCTAAAGCCAAATGACTTTTTCCTTTTGTCATTGGAAGAAGAAAAAAATAAAATAAAAGTCTGCGAGGCATGGAACTCAGAGAGCGCATGAATAACCCCTGTGATTTTTCACTCAAAAGGTCCGAGTGGCCTTTGAATATTTAATGGATGTGCTATTCATGTGAGCAACGCATGGCAGAATGGAGTGTCGGAGGCTGGCAGCGAGCGAGTCTTTGAAGCCCCTGCCTGCCAGTGTTGCTTCTTCTCAGCAGCTCAAATCGAATGCCTCCCTGCCCCCGCTCCCTCCTTTCGCTCCCTGCTCCTGCTCCCTCTTCCCGCTCCCTCCTTTCGCTCCCTGCTCCTGCTCCCTCTTCCCGCTCCCTCCTTTCGCTCCCTGCTCCTGCTCCCTCTTCCCGCTCCCTCCTTTCGCTCCCTGCTCCTGCTCCCTCTTCCCGCTCCCTCCTTTCGCTCCCTGCTCCTGCTCCCTCTTCCCGCTCCCTCCTTTCGCTCCCTGCTCCTGCTCCCTCTTCCCGCTCCCTCCTTCTTTCCCTTTTCCCACTCCCTCCTTCCCCCTCTGCTCCAAGAGACTTTTCAAAAGGCTTCTTCTACATAATGGAACTCTAAAAATGGAGCCTGAATCAAAGCCAGAAAGGAGAGCATCGTCCGCAGGTGCGCACGCCCCCTCCCCCCCGAGTCAGCAGCGAAAGGTGCTGGTGGAGAACGTGGCCGTGCTCCCTACTCTCTGAGCGGCGCCGTTTGTCGCGGTTGACTCGTGATCCTGCTAAGGTTCGACCTAAAGCACTGCCTGAGTAACACGAAAAGACATCAGAGCCTTACACAGAAGTGCATTTCATATCTTGGGGGAGTAAAGCCTAAAAAAACAAACAAACCAACCTGCTTTTGGTATGGAGTTGTGCTTCTGAAGATATACGACTGGAATCATGCTCCTCATCACTGAGCAAAATGCTTTCTTTTTGTGTACTCTCATATTGCATTGTGGTAATATTTTCTATGATTTCATGATGGAGTCCCCACTTGTTATTAATGTTACTGCCTCAGTCAGTGGGAATGAGACTGCGAGACTGCAGCACTCCAAATGGAGCCTGATGTGCATGATGTGGTCCTGATGAGCGGTGCTGCAGTCGTCGGCGCACTGATGATGTTGCCTGCCCTTCAGGCCCTCTGCCCTTCACTCAGCTTCATGTCCAGCTGCGGCCGAGCAGAGTGGCAGGAACGGAGGGTGGAGGGGTGGAGGGAGGGATGGAGGGATGGAGGGATGGAGGGAGGGAGGACAAAGGCAGCATTGAAGGTTCTGAGAGTCTCTCACTCTCACTGCCTGCGGCGTGAAGACTGTTGATCTGGTGATGGGAGAGGGGCGCACGACTCTGCGCTTGGCAGATGAGAGAGAGAGAGAGGGAGAGAGAGAGGGAGAGGGAGAGAGAGAGGAAGAGAGAGAGAGAGAGAGAACAGGGAAAGGAGGAGACAAGAGACGGACTAAAAATGAGGAAAGAAATGATGTGCAGTGAGGACAGGGTTACTGATGCAAAAACGGAGTTATGGGTGACGAGCAGATGCACACATGGATATCTAGGTGGATGCACAGATAAAGAGGGAAAGTGTAATTGTTGCAGAGCATTGTGACAGAAGCAGAGGACAGAATAGGGGATGAGAATGAGGGATGTGTGAAAGGTTGAATAGGGAGCTACCTACATAGCCTTGCACCAATACTACACAATGTTGAAGTGGGTAAGGTTCCATTAGATGGTTAACTGTTTACTCCCCAGACCATCCTTCCATGCTCTGCAGGTATTCCGAAAAGAGCAAAGCAGTCAGTTAAAGATTATTGGAATCTTAATCATTGCAGATGGCTGGTGGAAGTCTTCAACCCCTGCCCTAGATCCTCCTACATTATTAGCCACTTGACCTCTGCCCTCATGTAATATAACTGCCTGCCCTCTCTGTTAAAGATTTTGCTCTGGAATTATGATCTCTGCATTCTTCAATTATCCTAAATACTATATATATATATATATATATATATATATATATTATAACCTGTAAAACTATTTATTTGAATCAGAGTCATTCTTTGATATGGTTGAGTGTTTGAATCCCTTTCTATTTTGTTTTATCATTAGGCTAGTTAAAATGTAGGTGAAATTGTCAAATTGTTAAGTCGGCTGTGTGTCATGACTATGGCAGACTGCATCTAACTTGAAGTGGGTAACTCATTCTGCATGGATTGCAGTCCGAGAGGCTCTGCTTCGTACTGGTAAATAAATAGTAACTCTAAAATGTATAATCCTATCCTGCTTGACGATAGATAGATAGATAGATAGATAGATAGATAGATAGATAGATAGATAGATAGATAGATAGATAGATAGATAGATAGATAGATAGATAGATAGATAGATAGATAGATAGATAGATAGATAGATAGATTATCTATCTATCTATCGATCTATCTATCGATCTATCTATCTATGACATTTGTGCAGGCAATTTACTTGTATGCAATATGAATCCGACTAGTTAACCTAAATAGATATTAAAATAGTATTAAAAGGCGGCCTTTTAAGACCGCTAGCTGTCTGTCTCCTTCCAAGGCTGGAGCGTCATCCTCCCATCATAGCTCTCGCTTCTGCACCTCGCACACGTCAAGTGTTGGATAGTGTCTTGTAGAGCCAATACAACCCAACCTTCAGAAGCGGAATGCTATATATTAATATATATTATATTCCTTCCTTCCTTACACATTATCAGGCTGCTCTCACTCGTCTGAGACTGAGCGCTATTGAGCATGCAGTTAATGTTATTGCTAGGCTGCCCAATTTCCCAAGAGCTAACAAATATCCATACAACGAGAAGATGTCTCTCTTGGCTCTAACAAATCAATTACCTAATAAAATATGGGTCTGTTGAACTTCGGTATGTGCGACAGGTTTATTTAAAGCCTTTGGCGAAACGGAGTGATGCCTAAAAATTAGCCCACATCCCGCTGTAAACTCGTTGCGAGGTAAAGACTGAACTTTCGTTCATTTATTTCGATTTACCTCTTCAAACAGTTCAAGGCTGTACGTGTTATCGTCGTCGGCGAAGAACACGACTCCAGCGTCGTTCAGGCTACGATGGCCCCTCAGCCAGCCGAGTGCGGCGTTCCTCTGCTCGGTGGCGCGGGGCATCCCGTTGCGCTTGAACCTGCGAGGGGTGAAGACGTGCAGGTGGGTGCTTTGGACTCCGGCACGGGCGAGGAAACGCGACACCAGTTCCGTGTGGGCACTGGAGTCTTCCACTACGATCCAGTGAAACCGCGGAACCTGACGGAAAGTGTTCGCCAGGCGGGTGAGTTCTGCCTTCTGCACCGCTCTGGTGTAGGTAGGTGTAACTGCGTAAATCACGGGGAGAGCCGTGCGGTTGACTGCAGAGGTAGTTCGGACCGCTCTGTCTGGCCGCGGTGCGTTTCCAAGCCGAGAGAGATAAAAGTTGGCTGTATTTCGTACAGATGACCTCTTCGTGTCGATGTCAATCACAATGATGACTATCAAAACCCACGGAAGTAATATGAAAAAGCGGCTGTAGAAGAGAGATTTCATTGTGCCAAAGTAAACGATGCGGAAGACACAAGATTATCAATCCATTCTAATAAAGCAATACATGTCTGCATAAGCACCTATCAAATATTTCTTGGGTAGGAAAACTCGCTGAAATTGTCTTTTTGGTGTTCTAAGATAAATCACAGCGTTATCTTCTTAAATACATCTTTAAATTATAAACATCAGTATATTAGCATTTTGCTCATTTCGCTTTCCTCGGAGTCCATGAACATCCAAACTTGTTCCCGTTACGCGATTACGACAGCTAGTCCTTACAGCCCGTTCTCCGACAGTCCTCAGTTTGCTCTCGTAGACGAGATCGTAATTATCTGTTCCTCAGCTGATCAACCTTGACATCGATGGTGGAAATAACAACGGGTAAAATCATTGCATCGAATCCCCACACTGGAGTCGCTCAATGCCATAAATAACCCTACCAGTGTACACGAATTATGTGACTGGCTTGATAAGGTCCGTCGCCGTGCTCCTCGGAGATGCGCGTAAACGCGTTTGAGTGGTGAGTGTCTGGAGAGCGCTCAGCGCACAGGACGCGGCGGGGAGAAACAGTGCAAGGAGCAGCCAAGTGATTATGCTGCCTCAGAAATACGACGCTGTCTTGGAGACCGAGGTGTCACTCTTTTCATTTGTGGACCACTTGAAGAGTGGTATGTGAACTGAATTTTAATTGTGCCGAAATCAAACTGGATTAAATGCGTCCTGAATTGCCATTCTTAATTAACCCTATCGCCCACGGATAACGATAACGAGGATACGTCACTTAATATTATGCGATTTAGCCAGTTAAAACAAGTGTTGGCACCCTAAAAACGACTTAGCCTTTCGCTTTCAGCTCCACTATTAGGGATAGAGACTTCAACAGAGAAATGTTACATGCTTTTGTTTGTCTTTTTCAGCTCAAACTGATTAGCGAAGCTTGTAATGTGTTTCCAATAGCATCTTTAATATGACTGCGTAGTTTAACTGTCGTGTAGTAATTTTTTTTCGCGTTGATATTGCCTCAGATATATAGCACCCCTTCTGTCATCCAAATGGGTACACATACTGTTCTTTATTAAGATAATAATAACTGACGTTTTGATCGATATCAGTGATGAAAACTATATCTGTGAATAAATGCTTTTAATTGCTTTTATTATAAAAATGCATGTATATTTCTTCTGGCCGTTATAAACTATACTGCATAGTTTTTTTGTCAATCCCCAGCAGTGCACAATTGTAACCACCACTGTCCCTTTAAAGTCCGACTTCCACAGTAACATCTGACTTCTGTCTGCACTGCATCGCTTTCTTGGCCAGCCTTTGCCAAATTTCGAGATCCGCCTTGTAAGCTTCACCAAGAAAATGCATGTCTCAGTTCTGCTTGGTAGGTAACCGCAAGAGCAAGCACAGAGCCTCTTAATGAAAAAAGAAAGAAACATAGTAATTGTTATTTTTTTAAATTTCACACAGCCAACAATGGCTGACACATTTACCCCAAGGCAATATGTTGTTCTTGTCAGCAGTGTTCTGTCTCGTTGACTGTCTTTTCTCTTCGTTTGGAGCACCGCGACAGCTACCTATTGTGACATCTCATCCTGGGCTCCTTTTCCTTGGTACACCAGCCCCTGTCAGCTCAGAGGATGTCAGTCACAGGGGCTCGAGGCTGCTGTCACAAACCCCTGACTCATTGTAGCAATTCTTTGATTTAAGGTGAGGTAAATGTGACAGCTCCGTGAGGTGACTATTTCACCCACAAAGAAACGAAAGAATTAACAAGTCCAAGAACAGCAGCCAACGAAAGCAGTTTATTTATTCAGGAAAAGTGCAGTAAGCTTTGGATAACATGAATTTACTGAATAAGATGTCTTGCGGTATGAAATGAATGTCACTTTGATTGGATAGTGTGAAGCGGGAAGGAAGCTACTGATGGAATGAGAGGGTAGGCATGTTTCATCGACCCATCTGAATAGCAGTTCACTAGCAAAAGAAAAAGACCATCAGCATGTTCTGCACGGCCTTGGTCCCTCCTTTCCCACTGTGGCAGTGGGTATGGTGTTCCTGAAAGATGAAATGATGAAGTAAAGAGACAAGGGCGAGTGAGAGAAGTAGAAAAGCTGTTTATTGATGGAGAAGTATTCTTTAAATACCCACATGTGCAAGTGAAGCTTGCAATGTGCAATAGCAACAAATTAAAGAACTGCCCCATGGAAAAAAGATCACACCTCAACTAGATTAAGTGATCATTTAGATCTCGATTCAATAAGTGTGAAGCAAAGCAATTTAGATCTTCGTAATGAATGGGAAATATAGACTGTGCATGTCAACACCATTTGCATAGAAATGGCTTTTCATCTCTTCCATTTATTGTGTGAAGCTGAGTTGAGCTAATACATTTCCCAACATAACTCAGCTGAATCAATTGATTTGCAGTTTACAAGATTGGGTTTGTATCATTCTCTGGAAGGGTAATGCTACTAAACTTACTCCAAACTAAAAATCGAAGCCTGCAATTTGTTACAATCCATGTTTCTGATCTAATTTAATTTTGAGGGAAAAACACCTAGTTTTCCAATCCGATTACCATTTTTAATAGAAATGTGCTTCCAAAGCAGACCACAATAAAATATCTACAAAAAATCTTATAATGTAAAACAAACTTATTTATTTATTTGAGTGTTCTTAGTTGATTTTAATTTCTTCCTATTCAAACTTCAGCCCCATTGCTTCAATGAATGGCAGACCATTTGTTTCAGGATCTGAAGATATTCTGATTGAAGTCAATATTACGCTAGCAAGACTGAGTTCCTTTGAATTGTTGAAATTTGTTTTTGTAAACTCATTTAGTTAAAAAAACTACTTATACACACATACAAAAATGATCAAAACCACCCCTTTTAAAACCATTTTGTAATAATTAGCACTTTCCATCACAGACTACAGCACATCTTGCGTTATTCTGTATCGCCTTCAACAACTTTAACAGATGAGGCATTTTAACGATGCAATAAAATGGATTTCCAGCACAGCTATAAGATGAATTTATGTTGGAATAACCTTGAATCTCTGGCAAGATACCTGCTATGGGACTGATTTACATAACAAAAGTAAATGTCTTTCACAGCACATCCACTTGTAAACAGAGGAGAAGGGAAGCGATACGAAAGCTGATACTCCTTAAGTCTGAACAGCTACAGTATAATAATGTTTCTAAAATCCCAGCCTACCCTCTAGATATGAGGTCCGGATAAACATTTATTAGCACCCGTGATGCCGGGTTGCACTCTCACTCCGTGCTTGATTTGACCAATTACCTGCTGGATCCTTTGAGGCACATTTTGCATAGTAATTTTCTTCTGATGCCAGTGTTGCACCCACATGACTCACTGATACATGTGCTAGGAGACTCTGGGCTTGGATGTGTGCGGCTGTGGCTGTGCTAGGAAACAGCACTTCATCATGAATCTGGCGGTTGGCCACGCTTTCTGTAGAAAACCCATTCCCTTCCTAATTAATTTGTGGTGGGATATTGTTATATGTGCCACAGAGACACAAGAACGCAGACAGGGACAGACAGAGAGAGACTGAATGCACATTGGTAATGATCGGTAGAAATGTAGTATGATATCTTTGACTCTTGTTCCTACTATAAAAATACCTCGGGTGGTTGGGTTGCATGGTGGCATTTGTTCACAACATTATAATTGGAATATCTGTAGAGTTTGTAAGTGCTGATATGTAGAGCCTGTAAATCACGGGGCACGGAAAACCGGATTAGGCCTTTCAAACCACTGCCCTGGCAAAACCATGAAAGCTGTCCTCTCATCGTGCACGAGAAAACTGGCATGCCTCCTGCATGTCATCATTAATTGGTCTCATCCTGCAACGATCTAATTTGTTACTGTAGCAGTTAACAATAAAGAGACGTGACAAGGTGATCAATTAGGCCCGTCTCTTTGGCCCCTGTTTTGGGATTTTCTGTCCACTGTGGGCCGGGGCTGGACTCTGTGGTTGCCAGGCGATGACCGCAACATGCTCCGCCTGTGTTGTTGTGCCTCCTGAGCACCACAGTGCATCTGCTCACGCAGTCTCCTGGCTTCCCCGTCCCCGCTGCTGATGAATGGCGGTACCCTTGGCTCCAGGGCTCACCTTGGGAAAAGGACACTCTTCAGGCTCACATTCCCATCAGGATAAGACCGGACGTGACTCACAGACCTTTCTCTCTTGCTCTCTCTATATATCTGTATTTATCTATATCTCTCCCACACTCTCTTGAGGATTACTTGCATAAACATTGTTTTCTTCAATGCCTTAAAAGGATTCTCAGATCGTGATTGGCATCTTAAGACAATGTACTCCATAAATAGCTTCCTCCCTTGTAGTGTAAAAGATTTAATGGTCTGCATTTATTGTCTAAAAAACCTCAAATAAGAAAAAAACAAGCAGGTACCAAAATGTTCCATCATTATCCCTTTCAATTACAAAAATGTTTTCATGTCATTCTTTAGCATTGCATGTCTCAATTTCCTGATGCCTCTCTGTTCGCAGAGGCTGTTAGCTTAGAGCTGCTAATTAAGGTAAAACTAATGCAAGTGTCCACTCCTGAACATACGGCATTGCCCGGCAGCCATATGTGCCATTTTGAACCACACACGCACGCACACTCACACAAACACTACTGCCAAACCCAAATCAGCCCACCCTCATAGGCACTGCATAACTGGCCTGTTTCTCCAGAGTGGAGCTGTTAAGTCAGCTCCATGCTGAATTATGGATGACCAGCAAAATGGGCAATAAAATATGAATGGCCAATTTTTGTAGCCTTTGCTGCTCTTATGTGCACAGATGTTGGTTACCTGCCTGGGTGCTCATATTAAACCCTGGCTGTCAGTGCCGTAGGGAGAATGGCACCCAGCCCTTATGGAGACACCTGTGGTAACGTAGAACTACGTGGAGATGCTCGTCATGTACCCGAGTGCCTTATCCCCATTATCCCAACGTGTAGCACTGTGTGTGTGTGTTTGTGTGCGAAAGAGAGGGAGTATAAATGTCAGCATATTTTAAGTAATTTTCACATTGTACTGGATTCACTCCATAGCCCCCTTACCAAATCCACAATTCCAGGCTCCCAAATGTGGGCATGTTTAAAACCAGCAGGTGCTTGCTCGTCTAGGGATTTCTCCTTTTTTTCAGGTGGTTATAGCAAGCGTGCCTGTCAGTGTGCGTGAGTGCCATGCTGACCAGTGGGAGAGATCCAGAGCCAGACAGATAAGGGAGAAGCAGTGACCAGTGTCTGTGCCTGGTGGGGTGGAGTGCCAAGTGTCCCCAGGGCCCTTTGAAGATGCACACATGGAGCTCCGATAAGAACATAATTAAACAGCTACGGCCAAGCAGCCACTGTTTCACACATCCCCAGCAGACAGGAGGGATGTTAGGGGGCAGATGCTTGCGTATATTGGCATAATGCAAATTTGTCTCTGTTCAAGACACTGTGTGTGTATGTGTGTGTGATTGCTTGTGTGTGCTCATGTGTGAATTTGGCAGGTTAAAGTGATAGCTAGATTTAAGAGGGAATATGGATAGAATAACATAGAATAACCATGAATTGCTAAGGACAGAATTTATATTCCAGTGTCAACCAACAATATAAATATTTTTCCATTACTTACCAGTACTATTAACTCTGATCAGAACTTTGTTCAGTATTGTCTCACTGTGCTACAGTTTGCTATAGAATATATTGAGATACATAATAATTTATTCTACATGTCATTATTTCTCAAGATACACTGAGTGTATTAGATTGAATTTGGAATTCACAGACATGTTTAACTGTTTGATATCACAGATGAGTAACATCCATGCATATGCACATTTTAAACCAATTGATTACACACCCAGACTTGTTCTGCCTCTTATAATTAAGGCAGATTCCCTAGCTAAATGGACTGAATGACCTTAATTATTGTGTTTATTTTGAATCATTAGGTTTCTTAGGTTTTATGCAATTTAATTATTCTCAAAGCATTTTAGGTTGCTCATCTAGTATACACAATTTTCAGAGACAGCTGTGTGTGAGCGTGTGTGCGTGCATGCGTGTGTGTGTGTGTGTGTGTGTGTGTGTGTGAGAGAGAGAGAGAGAGAGAGAGAGAGAGAGAGAGAGAGAGAGAGAGAGAGAGAGAGAGAGAGAGAGAGAGAGAGAGAACAAACATCATGCTACAGAGTAGCGGCGAGCTCATTAAGAGGTAGTGGATGGCCAGACCTCCTGGCACAGACGTCTCAGGGTGGTGATACTGGGGCTGAGTGACATAGCTGTGGACGTGATTGTGTTGTGTGGGCGAGGACAGCTGAAGTAGGTTGAGCTGCAGGCGAAGGGCTTGCTCTGTGCTGTTCAGGAGCACACACAGTGCACTAGAGCAGGTAGTCTGGTGTTATTTAGAGAGATGCGTTATTAATGAAACAGGGCTCACTGAGCACTCACTACACCAGCAGAGCCAGTGTAATGGCTAAAGCAGGTGTGTGCGTGTGTGTGGGGGGGGGTCAAACACAAGGAACATAAACATGCTAGTGTGGGTGTACATTCTGTACGTGGTCCATTTCTTTGAACAGTGGTCTGTCATCTCATCCCCAGGCCTGGCTCTTCATGGCTGCCATACGTTTTCAGGTAATGGCTCATCTGCTGCTGCTGGGTCCCTACAATAGGAATATTTATTTCTGTTCACCACATTAATAGCTGTTTTAGGGGCTGGGTAGAAGTAAACAGCTTGAAGAGCGTTGTGGAAACATAAAAGTGAGAGTCAGTGTTATGAATACTGTCCAAACATAAGTGTGAGAGTCAGAGTTAACATCATTGTGGAAACATGAGGCAAATGGGCCAGTGGCTTCATTACAGGAGAACTGCTGCTCTCTACAGGCGATTTCTAGTTTCACACTGCAGGTTTGTTTCAGTGTGCAGAATACAGATTTACTGCACCCCTTTAGTTTTAATTTATTAGCATAGCCTACATTTAGATTAAATGTATTCTAGAATACCTTTAGACCTACATTCTAGTGGCAAAACCTGGGATAAAAGAGGATTTAAAAAAATGGAAAAGTAGGATAAAAAGAATGAATCATCTAGCCGTTGTTCTGAATTCCAAAAAAACTTAATGAATGAGTGACACAGTTTCGATATCATATTTAACAAAGTTGAATTTGGCTGGTACTGTTATTCAGAAAAACTTGTATGACAACAGGAAATTGAACCTGTGACCTTGCTATGCCAGCGGTTACCTGCTCTACCTGACAAGCAGTGACGGTGGGTTACAAAGATGTGTTTTGATCCCTTTGGTAAATATACTGAAAGAACAGAAAGAGCAATGTGTATATGTGTGCAGTCAGAATAGGTCAGGTATGGGGTATAATTAGTGAGATGTTTGCTTTGGCAGAGTTCCTTGGCTGTAATGCTCATTTAACCTTCAGTCACTTCCACTGAGAACCTATTTGTCTTTTATTCACAGCAGCTGTGTTTGAGGGGAGTGAAAAGGAACTTATCCTGCAGCACATTCTGATTAGGACCCTGGTATCTGAGAATGCTGGTAAACACCTCAGTTAGCACCAGAACATTCTCTTTCAGAGCAGGAATGACAATGCAGTTCTGTAGTTAAAGGTTAGTTCTTGCACAGCACATCTCTGCTAATTAACATCCGTATCCAAACTATGTGATACCGCAGATTCATTAACAGAAGGCAAAAAATGAAAGAAGGGGGAAAATAAGCAAAAATACAACATGTCAAATATTAATATTAGCATAATATTAGCAAAGGATTCATGTTTGAGCATGTGCTTGCCTTTCTGAGCAGACAAAACACCCATTAGAGCTACGAAGAGCGTCTACAACTACACATATGGACTTGGCGGGCTTCATGACATAGCAGGGGTGTCTCCCACACTGGCAGATCCACTCTGTCTAGTAAAATCCATCAGTCAGAGCCTGCAGGAAGCCAGGCAGGCTACTGTGGAGTTGCCACATGCCATCAGGCCCAGTTTAAATGAGCTCTGGATGCCCACCAAGGCTTGAGTGCACTCTGCTGCCCGGAGGAGGCGGCATGGCAGACCCTGGCTAAGGGATGGAAAGGAGAAGGACCAGCTCGTCAGTGTTGGCCTCTTCTTTCTGCCTCTGCTTGCTGCCTCTCCTTCTTTTCTTATGGTAGCTTCTCCTGCTCTCCATCTGAACATTGCCATAGTCTGCTCCGATGCTTCCAAAAGCATGTAGTGAGCTGTAAGCAACTCGCAGCTATTAGGTTGCTTAGTAACATTTTTGGATTTTCCTGCTAATTCAGGAGACATTGTTGATTGCACTGATCGGTAGCCTAGTTGTGCAGATTATATATATATAATCAAAAACAAAATATGCTGTTTATTAACTGTTTTATTTAGCTGTTATCTGTAGCAAGAAATAAAAATTAAATTCATAGCAACAGATGCTGGAAGCCTGGAAGTGACATGTGGCATCAGGTCAGATAAATCAAAGGCTTTAGAAAAAAGCCAAAGAAAAGGCTTGCGATGGCTGGCTTGTAGCTTGCAGAGTACTGCTCCATTCTAGCCAGCGTAGTCGCTGTGGGTCTCTGGAAGAGATCCTGCCTTTTAGCCCCTGAAACAGACCGAATATAAAATGTGGTTTTCTATGATGAAAACCCTTTTCCATGTGGAATCAAATTAAATAAGCTTTCAAAATGTGCATGTGCACATTTATTATTATGAAAGAGAGGGAAAATATGATAATGGCAGTCACTGTACTAATTTTTTTTTTTTTCCTTTCCCAAATCAGCATCTTTGCCTCTCAACACACTAATAAACCCCACCACTGAACAGTGGGCACTGGAAGAGCTGAGCTGCTAGTGACATACTGCAATAGGCACTCTCCTTCAAACAGCAATCTGCAAAGCAAGACCAGCGATGAAAGACAATTACCCAACAAGCACCAGGGAGCCCAGCGACACAGCACCCGTCTCTCTGTTCCACACACGCACACAGTGGCACACAGACATATGGACGCAGCAAGAGAGCGAAAGGGAATTGGGTAAAGTTACTTGACAAGCAGCCTAGAAGAAATGCTAAAAGGATTTTCTTTAAAACATTAAGAAATAAAAGGCATATAGAATATACAAACTGAGACAGCCAGACAGATAAACTGCAAAATGGTGCATAAAGACAAATAATGGGGTTAGGAGGAAAGGCTTCAGCCTGTGAAAAGCAGCAAATGCTAAGAGGACTTTTCCTATAAATGTCTCTGCTTTGATTGAAAATGTGCTGTGTTTCTCAGGACACAAAATGTCCTGGTTTTATTTGAAGTAGTTTAGAGCTACTATTATGTACAATATGCAAAGTGCATTGTTATCACATAGAATTCCTGTGCTGCATCATATCACTTGGTACTTGCAAAGTAAAAAATAAAGTTCTAGACTTTTCAAATATACAGATTCAACTGGTTCATATCACAGCTGATAAAGGACTTCTGTCCAAAATGCCCTGTTTCTCTAGAAATCATGTGTACTTCATTGCTATTTATCTGTCTGTCTGCCTGTCCATTCGTCTATGTATGTATGTATGGATGGATGATTCGAAGGAGTAACTGGTATGTACTATATTAAAAGATGTAGTGATACTTTGCCTGCACAACTGATGAAGGACCTCTGTCTAAATTTGACTGTTTCTCATGTGTACTTCATTACAAAACTATCTAAAATCTATCACTGCAATTCTATACTCAAGGAGCCCTGGAATTAATGTTATGCTTTACATTTCTACGGATTTTGAATATCAACTAATCTCACCTTTTACAACTTAAGAAACACTTTGCTTGCACAGCTGATGAAATGCATTTGTCCAAAATGTCCCGTTGCACATTGCAGCCTTTTTGTTGGTTTAATTTGATGTTGGCAAGCCTTGGCACGATTACACTTGGTCTATTAATTGCTCTTCTTTGTGCTAAACCAAGGCCCTATGTGTCACTGACAGGTCATCTGGATTGACGTACTCTGTCTTGCAAGGCTATTCCTATATTTACACAACATGTAAATAGCCTCCAGCTAACGGCCTTCTTCCCCTTTTGCTGTATTCTACGTTTTCTTGTTCGACGCTTCGCTATTGTGTATAAAAATAAACAAATATACTTTCCTTGTCTTCCCTTATTATATTGAACCGGTGGTCTAAACGTAAACCAAATAAAGTTTCAGCCCTTACAGTCTATAACATAGCCTTCCTTTAACTGTAGTCGATAAAATATTCTGCAGCCTACATTACGCGTGGAAATATAAAACTGCACGTGGCCTTTGGTACTTTGTATGCTTTAGGGTGTCCGCGTGCTTTGCGCTTTTTAAAACATTACACATCAAATATTCCATTGTTCACTAGACATTTCCTCGAACTTTGAATAGACCATAACGTGACGAGGAAGACAATTGTTTTCCTTAGTTCTGGTTTTGAAAGGGGGTACGGAGGCGTTGCGCGCTTGGTGGTCCTCCTCTTCGTGGCTGTGATCTGCACTTCGCTCCTGGGGTCTGTACGCACGGCACAGTGACACGGACACCACCGTCCCGCTTAGTGGGGGATGAGGCGTGTTCGCGTCTGCTTCGCGCATCCTTGCTAGAAAGCCCCCGTCCGGTGGAATAAAAGCGCCGGGAGGCTCGATGGCACAGACAGGCAGGGCGCACCGTTGGTGGGGATGTCTGTGAAGCGTAATCCAACTGTATCAGAAATATGTAGACGCCGAGGATGAGGTCTGCAACGGCGCCGATAAATCTAGAACGGGTTTAAATGGGAAATCTGATGGGCAGTCTGAAATACAAAGATCCAAGCACTGTGGAGGAATGTGACTCGACATGGGTAACGGACTCGGAGGACGACACTTATGAGGGGGAAGAAGCAGAAGGCAGCTTCTCCGGATGCCCTGGTCCTTCAGGACCAAGGAGATGTGGCGAACAGTCGGACAGCTTTCCGCAGGTAGTTGCTCACTCCGTTGAAATGTCTCCGGAAGGCAACAAAGGAGCTTTCGGCGCAGCGGGAGGTTCACCATCAAAACTGGGTGGGAATTGGGTCGCGATTACTGTTGCTGTAATTCTAAAGCTGATTGATAGCCGAGTTTGAATTTGTTTGTTTGTTTCTTGTTTAGTTTTTCTGGGGTTTTGTCTGTTATTGTTTAATACGATATGAAATACCTCGGGTAGAGACGCGGCATAGAGCATATTTGCAGCTTTACTAACACCTCTCGCACGCTGAGCTAGCACCAAAACGTGGGCAATAGGAAACGTGTTTTTTTAAAAGATCGATGTGGGAGCTGTTACCGTCTATAGCTTTTTGCTGCTATGATAATCTTTTTGTCCTTCTGCCGTGGTTTGTATTTACTACAGTGTTATTTATTTTGACCCCATTATTACATTTTGATTCGTTCACACAGGTAATAAATGGATCGTTTTCACAACACTTTTTTGCTTATTTATATTTTCTTTATTTCCTGGGGGTGGGTGGGGGGGGGGGGGTGAGCTTACGTACTCTTGAATATGATCTAGTTTCTTCGTCCCACTGAGTTTGAATTTTGCATTTACCAACAAAAGCATAATATTATATATGAGAATAAATATGATGTCTATACTGGTCTTCATCCCACCAATATTACGCACGGAATAGTTTAAATATAATCCTGTTCAGAAATAACCAGCACTCGGAAAAAATACCCATGTTATGTGTAGCTGACGATACAACACACATCCTTGTTTGAGCGTTGTGTTGTGCCATCGAATTCTCAGCTGTACGTATGTAGAGCAAGTGATCACAGGCGGCCCAGAGCCAAGCACTAGCTTAAATGACTTAAATGCACACACAAAGCACCAATAAAAATAGAATTCTTCAGCCTTCACTTGGTGCACCTTTTGTCTGTAGGGACGTGCACTGATCGTCTAGCTTAAGAGGGAGCTCATTAATGCCTTCTTTTGCCTACAATTCATCTCTCACTAACCCCCCCCCCCCTCTCTCTCACACAGTTTGGTGACACAGCTGAGTCATCCATAAAGATGAAAAGAAGCTTTCATGCTGCCAAGGACCTGTACAAGTACCGCCACAGTTATCCAGTAAAGTGTCTCACCCACTCTCTTCCTACCTCCCTGTCCTGCCTCCTTTCTTCAGCACTCTTTCCTGGTCTGTGTCGTCAGCTCTGGACTTGGAAACCAGTGCTCTCCTAAATGATTTTATGCTTCACAAGGTGTATCATGTGCTCTTTCTTGTACTATAGCTCCTGTGATGTATTAGAGCGATGAACAAAAGGAGTGCAAGTCAGTGTTTTGCTAATGTAAAGGCAGAGAGCTCTCAAATGCAGATAGATATGTGTGCATTTTTTGGGCCTTGTTACAGTGTACAAAATGACTTTGGCTTTCAGATGATGGATGTGTCTCCCTCGGTCTCACATAGCTTCAGGGCTGACAGACTGACAGTTCCTTTCCTCACCTTCTGCCTGGTTTTCTCTCCACCCAGAACTACAAGGAGCCTCGGCAGCCAAACGAGTATTGCAATCTGAGGTTCTATTTGAATAAGATTCCTCTGGTTCCAGATGGTAAGGCTGTGTGTGTGTGTGTGTGTGTGTGTGTGTTCACTTCCCTGTCCATGTCTACTGTTTTGATCTGTCTATGTTGGCAGGATGGAAAAGTGCTTTTGTGTTCAGAGCTGAAACAAAGAGCCTCTTTCTCATCCCTCCCTGCGCTCAAGCGTCTGAAGCAGATTTCCTTTCCTTTTCCTAAGCAGCCCGTGCTTCTTGCCTTGAGGACACAGCTTCATTTGTTTAATAGTTATCATTGTCAGAAGTTGCATCCTTATGTTCTGGATATCCTTTAAGCTGCTGTAATTAGCGTTGCCTTAAGGTGTGTCCTTATGTGGTAAATATCCTTTAAGTTGCTGTTTGAGAGAATAAGGCTCAGTGTTCATGGTTGCTGAGACACACATTCATTATAAACAGGAAAGTAGTTTACATTGTTTTTGCTGGGGTGTGGTTGTATCCAACCTGGTTCCCTCATGTTTTGGGACGTTTCCAGTAACACAGCTGGCAGTGCTTTTAATTCAGAGCTAATGTATAGCGTGAGAAGAACAAATGTGAGTTAAGGCTGAGGCGGCACACTGCGCTACCCTTCAGCTGACATGACGAATGCGACATTAGGCAGACCTGTCCAGCTGGTCAACTGCTCCTCACTGCCGCGGGCTTTTTTGGGAGATGGTGAGGCG